>NC_041386.1:454470107-454483187 GCF_002162155.2 Triticum dicoccoides | reverse complement strand
ATATATACTTTGGATCCATTGCAACGAACCGGCACATCTATATCTATACCCCCTATATAGTGTGTGAAAAACTTTGAAAGTTGGTCGTTGGATGAAGCCAATCCGACGGTACAAAGATGGCAAATCCGAGCACTACTGGCCGTTGGATATCATCCACCAGATTCTGCCACATGTATAATCTAGAAGACTACATGGTTGAACTGAATTCATGACTAAGGGCCTCTTTGATTCATAGGATTATACAAACACAGGAATATGAAAAAAGTAGGATTGGAATGGCATGTTCATTAGATCCCTATAGGATTTGAGTTTGTTTGATTATGTCACATGAAAAACAAAGGATTTCTTTCAAGAGGTTGGAGTGCATGTTAGAATTCCTGTGAAACGTAGTACAAATGAATCCTTAGGAAAATATTCTACATGATTCAATCCTATGAATCAAACGACCAACGTAGGAAAAATTCCTAAGGATTCTAATCCTTCAAAGATCATATGAAAATCCTTTGAATCAAACAGACCCTAACTTTTGCCACAACTAAGCTTAGGCAAAGTTATTAGTTCTTCAGAACGAGAGAAACAAGTTGGCAAGCCTAAGGGAATCTTGCCACATTTTTTGTGTGTATATCATGTGGGGCCTTAGTGTGGCTTGCCTAAGGTGTGGCTTGAATCAAACAGTCACCTAAGTTAATCAAACTTGCCTAACCTTACATTCCACCAGATTTTGCCACATGTTAGAATCCATAAAGCTCCACATGTAGAAGCATAATGCACAAACCACCAGAATCTCATGCGTGCAATGCACGTGTACCTTACTAGTACTAGTTGGTAGTAGTAAGAAACAAATTCCAGTTTTGGCACGAGCTCGTACTGCGGGAGCACCACAAGGCCTGCCGCAGGAGTTACATTTCCCTCTCGGGGCCCATGGGACCGAACTTCAGTGGCTTAGTGATAGAAACAAGAAACATGATGGTCGTCGTGGTTCAACTTCCATGGACAAGCTGTCATGTCTGCTGACACATGTATATCAAAAGTAGAGTGTTTATATTTCAAGCACGTGAACAAGTATTATTCTACTACTTTGGATCCATTGCAACGCATGGGCCAGCACATTGGTAGTAGTAGTGTCCATCTCTATCTCTAGAGGCCTTCCCTCGTTCATCCTTTTCTCTCACAAGATAAACTACTCATACAAATGCATCTTGTTGTTCCGTGGAACGCACGAGGATGTTTCCTTGGGGGTCTCTCCAGCGCGGTGTGGCCGTAGTTGCAAGTTGACGCCCCTTGAGATGCTGACGATGAGGGGCACTCGGATTTCCTCCTATGAGCAGGTAAGATGAGTTTGATCATGTAGTAAATGCATTCTAAAGACTACTTCCG
This sequence comes from Triticum dicoccoides, assembly GCF_002162155.2. Classification (NCBI taxonomy): domain Eukaryota; kingdom Viridiplantae; phylum Streptophyta; class Magnoliopsida; order Poales; family Poaceae; genus Triticum; species Triticum dicoccoides. Next base: position 454,481,810 of record NC_041386.1, on the reverse strand, counting down.
TGTCCATTTCCTAATTCTCCCCCTGCCCACTGTTTCACAGGTTAGGCTCGATGCGAGTGGAGATTGGCTTGCATATGTACGGGAGGGTACCAACATCAATTTGCACAACATTTACAATGGTGAAACCGTTCCCGTAGAACCTTTGTCCAACATTGGGATCAGCCATGCAATGGCCACTGCATGAATTGGTACGATGGAACCACGGTAAGATTTAATAAGATAGGACGAACCTTGCACATGGCGGTCAAAGGCGTACCATGCTGTCTGCGGCCGATTTGTTGTTGTACGAGTAGGAAGACGTTGTGCTCCTTTCTAACCGCATCTTCGCGGTGACAAACCAGGGGACTTATTTTGTATGGGACACATCCTACGATATACTCCCTCTCTCCCAGTTTATTTCTTTTGAATCTTTTCGTTTTATAAGTTTCAAATTCAAATTTAGAGCTCCCCATCACATGTTGAGATTACAATGTCCATTAAATCGTTGCGTGCATGTATAGTAAAGAAACAAATCTCGAGTTTGGCATGAGTTCGTGATGCGGGAGCACCACAAGCCCTGGCGCAGGAGTTACATTTCCCTCTCAGGGCCGTTGGGACTGAGCTTCAGCGCCTTACTACACCTACCTTTGAGTCAATAACATGTGGACCCGATAGGTGATTGGTCCACATGTAAAGCTCCCGTAGGCAGAGGGGCGGTGGGGCCAAGAGGGGTGAGCCGTAGGTCAGGGGACGTGTGGTTTCATGGGTTCGAGCGGCGTCGTGGGAATCGCGGGTGGCTGTGGTAGAAACTTGATGCTCGCCGCATTTTAGGTGGCCCACATGTCATGCACACAAAGGCAGAGGGGCGGTGCGGCCGAGAGGGGTGAGGCGCACGTCGGGGGGCGTGGTGCCGTGGGTTGGAGAGGCGTCGTGGGAATCACGAGATGAAACGTGATGGTCGTCATAGTTGAATTTCCATGGACAAGGTGCATGTCTATGGACACATGCACTGCATACCGATCACTGGAAGGAGTAGCAGAGAAAGCTATATATGCGGATAAATAGTTCCTTATAGTCAAGCGGACCCACGCTACTACTCTATTCCAAAGACATGCACACCATCGAAATAGTCCATCTATATCAATATACACCGAGAGGGAATATATTTTTTTACAAGAGAGGAAATAGTTCATCCATCCATAATGCCCTCCTGCTGGTGCAGCCTTTTCTTCTTCTTCTTATTCTTCTTCTTCTTCTTCTTCTTCTTCTTCTTGTTGTTGTTGTTGTTCTCATTCTCTGTGGGAGATGGCTTCGCAACAAGCTCTTTGGACCTTGCAGCTATCTCGTAACTCACACGGGCATCGAGGGCAGCATATTTTATCTGCTCGTACATCAAGGGATAATTCTCCCATCCAGACGACCTTAATGCCACCGTCTCGTCACCCTTCTAAAGATTTGTACCGATCACAAAATTTGCTACGTCGAATAGGGATGGTGTCTGTTCATCACAAACTTCTACAGGAATTTTGATTCTGGTTTGTAGGTCAGCGATGCTATTCAAATCAAGGTTGTACAGCTCCAGCTTCTGTTTGTCCACTTCGATGGCTGCCCCACAGAAGTATACGTCCTCCCGAGACAAGAAATCGTGAAGCTTACCTGGTATGGAGGGCGAGTGTATGATGTGGTACACCAAAACATCATCTTCGAGGCACAGCTAAAGGACGACAGCACACTGGATCTTCCCAGGGGCACGCTCCGTGTACTCTGCGTCGAGACCGATGACCCTCGTCTCTACCTTTTCGAGGGAGTTGGATACATTGTCGATCCACTGCCGAACAACCCTTGGGTGGATGGTGACGGCGGCAACTATGCGCATTGAGCCTTCGATGAGGACATGTTGGATGCTAAAAACCTGCATCTTGATCTCTATTGCCATTTGGAACCGCTGGAACAGAGGGCTATGGTTTGGAGAATTAGGATTAGATGGCTAGTCTAATTGAAGTAGGAGATGATTATTTAAAGAGGTTAAAACAATGTGAACACAGTTGGGTTTGGATGCAAATGAAGACGAAGGGGAGGTGAAGAAGCTGAGGAGAATCGGTTCCCGATGGAGAAGTAAATGGGAGAAGTGGTGTGCAGGCAGTTGATTAGACGACTAGGTAGACTAAAAGAAAAGACTATGCGGGTAGACTGATGAGTCGTAGCTGTTCATGTACGTGCCCATCCTTCCTGATAGGTGGGACCTATGCAAATAGATAAAAAATGTGTCGTAGTTTTTTTTGAGCGTGTGAGTGGGAGACACAACATTCTCTGGTTAAGGAATACTTCCTCCCTTTAGGTGAGTATAAGTCACCTTATGAAAATCAGGTTTTCCCAAAACCTTTAGGCGTGGAGCATTAACTTCCTGCTCGATCCCCTCCCAGCCTCGTTAGCCAGCGTTCTCTTCCTCTGCTGCCGCGTTCTACCTTTCCATTTTTCCTCTTCTCAAGTGTGGAACGATCTGCATGCCGTCCTTCATGCACCAGAACGGCCACTGCATGCATCACGGCAGAGCGTTGATTGGGCATGCACGAGAATTTGGTTTTGTTCGCAATATGGATGATACCTGAACGATGAAGTGAACAGGCATGCTAGCACGGGAGACCTATTTACGCTATACAATACTAGAGTACTCATGTACCTACTAGTAGTAGTAGTAGTACAACTGTGGTACACTTGATGGTCAAAATACTATTCATCCGGTCCTCACAGTGAAGTGACAACACCCTGCACTTGACACTAGTCCAGGCGGCGTGTTAGGGTTACCAAAGTCAGCCTCACCCTGTGCACAGTGCAGTCTGTCACCGCCGCTGTACAGCACATTGGCGCCTCTGTAGGATCGGAAGTATGTCTAGAGGGGGGGGTGATTAGACTACTTGACCAAATAAAAACTTAACCTTTTCCCAATTTTAGTTCTTGGAAGATTTTAGCTATCTTAGGACAAGTCAAGCAATCATCACATAATTCAAGCAAGCATGCAAAGAGTATATTGGCAGCGGAAAGTAAAGCATGCAACTTGCAAGAATATAAAGGGAAGGGTTTGGAGAATTCAAACGCTATTGGAGACACGGATGTTTTTTTCCCGTGGTTCGGATAGGTGGTGCTATCCTACATCCACGTTGATGGAGACTTCAACCCACGAAGGGTAACGGTCACGCGAGTCCACGGAGGGCTCAACCCACAAAGGGTCCACGAAGAAGCAACCTTGTCTATCCCACCATGGCCATCGCCCACGAAGGACTTGCCTCACTAGCGATAGATCTTCACGAAGTAGGCGATCTCCTTGCCCTTACAAACTCCTTGGTTCAACTCCACAATCTTGTCGGAGGCTCCCAAGTGACACCTAGCCAATCTAGGAGACACCACTCTCCAAGAAGTAACAAATGGTGTGTTGATGATGAACTCCTTGCTCTTGTGCTTCAAATGATAGTCTCCCCAACACTCAACTCTCTCTCATAGGATTTGGATCTGGTGGAAAGAAGATTTGAGTGGAAAGCAACTTGGGGAAGGCTAGAGATCAAGATTCATATGGTAGGAATGGAATATCTTAGTCTCAACACATGAGTAGGTGGTTCTCTCTCAGAACACATGAGTATGAATTGTGTGTGTGTTCTGATGCCTCTCTCTACGAATGAAGAGGGGGTGGAGGGGTATATATAGCCTCCACACGAAATCCAACCGTTACACACAGTTTTCCAATCTCGGTGGGACCGAATCAACAAACTCGGTCGGAGCGAAAAGGTAAACCTAGTGACCGTTAGAGATTTTCGGTGGGACTGACATGCAACTCGGTAGGACCGATTCTGTTAGGGTTTGGGCATAACGTAATCTCGGTGAGACCGATCACACAAACTCGGTGAGACCGAGTTTGGTAATAAGCTAACCAGAGAGTTGGTCAGGTGAACTCGGTGGGACCGATTTGCTCTTTCGGTGAGACCGAAAAGTTACAAAAGGGAAACAGAGAGTTTACATTGCAATCTCGGTGGGACCGATTCGCTCTTTCGGTGAGACCGAAAAGTTATGAAAAGGAAACAGAGAGTTTGCAACCCCATCTCGGTGATACCGAGATCCCTATCGGTAGGACCGAATTGCTAGGGTTTGGCAGTGGCTTATGACAAATGAAAAACTCGGTGGTGCCGGATAGAAAGGATCGGTATGACCGAGTTTCGCTTAGGGTTTAGGTCATTTGTGGATATGGGAAAGTAGTTGAGGATTTTGGAGCATATCACTAAGCACATGAAGCAAGATGCTCATTAAGCAACACCTCATCCCTCCTTGATAGTATTGGCTTTTCCTAACGACTCAATGTGATCTTGGATCACTAAAATATAAAATGAAGAGTCTTGAACTTTTGAGCTTGAGCCAATCCTTAGTCCTTAGCATTTTGAGGGTTCCACTTTCACATTCATGCCATGCCAATCATTGAGCTTTCCTGAAATAATGATCTTGGAATAGCATTAGCTCAATGAGCTATATGTTGTTATGAATTACCAAAACCACCTAGGGATAGTTGCACTTTCAGCCTCGCCTCGTCTCCCTCTCCGCTCCCATAGCACCACTCCATCTCCATCTCCTTCTCCGTCTCCATCTCACTGTGCCCCCGTGTACCGTCGCCTCACTCGCCTCCCCCAGTGCCACTATTCCCTTGCTAGCCGCTCCAGCACCGACATCCTTGTCCCCGTAAATCAAGCCCCCTTCCAAACTCCACCATGGCCGAATGCGAACCGCGCAACATCCATATGAGCCGCGATTGGAGCAATCTCCCCAGTGACATCCTCGACCTCTGTTGTTCGTGTATGGATATGTTGAGCGCCCTGCGGCTGGCGGCATGCTTGAGGGACATGCACACGGTCGTCGTCGAAGCGAGGCCTAAGCTTTTCAAGACACCCTGCTTGCTGCTATCTAGTCTTGCAAGATTGGCTCACCATGATACAGAGGCGTGCATGATGCCCCTCAACTTTAATCCGATCTCCATTAGCCAAAACTTCTTTGCAGGTATGTAGTGGGTCGCCGTACATCATTTCCCTCGACCTCGATCCGATCACCATCGCCTGAAACTTCTTGGTAGGTATGTACTGGGTCGGCATGAACTCCCATTGGATGGCTGCCTTTAGAGAAGACGGTAAAAATTTGGTGCTCGTGAACTTCCAGACCTCCCATGAGATTATCCTTCCTCCGTTGGATTATATAGAGTATTACCATCGTGGTCCAAGTCATCTAGATTACTACGTCAGTTGGACGAACCTTGTTTTGCAGAAGATTGTAATTTGCCAAGTGCCCACACGACATGCGAATTACGCAGACTTCAATCTAATTGCCTTGTTCGACCGCGGACTCGCCTATCTTTACGTCGGTGCCTTCTTTAGCTGGAGACAACTCGGCTCACAGTGGATCACCGTCAAAGCTGATACACACTTCTGTGATGCTATTGAACACAATGGCATCATCTACACGATCGACAAAGCAAATGGCACCACGTATTGCTGGGACGGCGTGTGTAAGTTGTTTCCTCTCATGTTAATGATGACGCCATGACACTGTTTGAACTTTTTGTGATGATTGGCATATCTCTGTTTGAGCAGAATTTGGGTAGAACTATGGCAATGTATTAGAGACGCCGTAAATCAGCTATATTTGGAATGAGTTAATTCATGCGATTGTGACCATGTCATTACATCCAATTTGTACCCTGAATAATCAAACGGTTAGGAATATATGGATATTATCCTTATTTTACAGTAATCTATATACTACTACTAAATATGAGTGTGTATCAATGGCCATGTTAGTTTCCTCATTTTCATGATGTAGAAACATGCACCACACTGTTGGTTTCATCTAACGATACATTAGGGAAGTAAATGTGCATATGGAGAACTCTATATTTGGAAGTAGTGAAATCCTGCAATGCTTACCATGTGTACATACCTATATTCGCCCTTCAGCAATCAATGGCTAGAATAATATCCTCACAAAAGTTTTGCCCACAGAACACGAGTATATAACAATGCATGGTCTGTTAGTTACCTTGAAGAATTTGTTTGTGAGGACAGAACATGATTACATAACATGCATGACATGGTAGTTTCCTGTGAAGAATCAATTGCAAGATAACATGAGTATAACCATGCATGGCACTTCTATATTTTCGAACCCAGTATACATTTCCCTGTATTTTCCTCCCAGTTCCAACAGGGACATATCAATGTTGTTTCTTGCATTATCCTACTCATACTCTGAACAATGCTGATCTTACATTAACAATGCATGTCCTTTTTGATATGATGCAGTGTCCCTACAGTTACTGCCCTTTGTAATCACACCACCTTTGCCAAAAACAGGGAAGCACAACTGGTTCCTCACTCGATCAAACGACGGCAAAAGACTGATGATCATTCAGACACATGAGCCGGAAAAGTTATATTGCAAAAACCCCACTGTGTACAAGCACCGTCTAATACGTGATTATCCGGACAGTGGCTATTACGTCTATGAGCAGGATACCAGCTTGTTGGGGCCTTTAGGATTTTGTAGTTGGAGGCAGGTAAGTAGCCTTGGTTCACACTCTCTGTTTCTCGAACTCAATTATCCGATTAACCAGGAGATCACCGTTGGTAAGGACCTTGATGGCAGAGAGGCTTTGTTTGCTATGGAAAACTGTGTCTACACGGCGAGCCCTAGGAGTTCGGGAGCAAACTCCCCTGATTGTCAACGATACTTCCTGCAGCCAAAAGAAGGTGAGAATGACAAAGGCATCCGGATTAACTTTGATCCTTGGATGTCTCAATTACGACAGGCAGTGATGTGGTTCGAGCCTTCAGGTTGATAGGTAATTGGGCTGTTGCATCGAAAGGGTGGAGTACTGGTGTCTCCGGATCACTGGTCGCTGAAGCGGGGCTGCAAATTATGATGGTGTTGGATCATATCTTTGAATGACTTTGTTGTCTTTGCTGGTGGTTCTGGATGGGTAGTTCTTTCTTTTGTTATGCATATTCCTTGTCATTTGGTCATCCTCGTCTATGTCACTCTTACTATGTAATAGTTGCTTCTGTTTAGAATGTCATTCTAGTCTGGATCATGAGAGTCTGAGCGCTGCAGATGGGTGTGTTTTGGTGGTGTAGCAAGACTTCTTATGAACTATCATGTCTTCCTATTTATGTCTTTAGTAGTCACTAGTCAGTGTTTGAATGTTGTATATATTGTTGTTTCGAACTGTTTATTGTCTCGAACTACTGGTGGGCTAAATGAGGGCATCACCATTCTCCAGTGTTCAGAGTATATCTCCTTTTTTCAAGTTATATAATTTGAGCTTAGTGTCTTTTCGATGATGTACACTTGTTTGGGCCAGTGAGGTGTCGTTGAATATGGGTCGAGTAGTAACGCAATGCCAAACAGGTCAATTATGACTCTCAGGCCGGGCTCTCAAAAGATCCTGAAAAAAGGCCGGGCTCTCCAAAAAAGAATGAATAAGGACTCTTAGGCCGACATGTGGGCGCCACTGGTGTTTTCGTGCGCTTGCACGCCGAGAGCATATTGGCGCGTGCTCGAAATCCATGCTACCTTTCCATCCGCGGTCTCCCGCCCCTCCCCACCTTTGGAATCTCGATTCCTACTCTAGTTCCCCCAAATACCCCTCCTGTACTCCCTGTACTCAAGCGCACTATCATGTCGTCGGTCAATGCGGATCTCCGAGCCGGAGATCCTGAGGTCCGTCCTGCCTTCGGTCGTTGCGTGCTATCGCTCAACAGTGGCATGGCGGCACTTGACGACCAGTTTGCCGGCAAAGTGTTGATGGTAACCATCAACGGCGACCGGCCTCCCGTCTCGCCAGATGACCTTGTCAAAGCTCTTGGCATTACGCACGGCATCCAAATAAGTGACTTGCTCGTCGAAGTCTATCCGCCACCGACTGATTTCTTCGTCAGGTTCCGGACAACTTTCGACTGCAGTCGTGTGTCCCAATCTTCCCGGCGTTTGTTCTGCGATGGCGCGCTAGTGAGCTTTGATCGGTGGCACCCAGGATGGGGCTCGGTGCCCTCTGAGCTTGAGTTTTTAACAAAGCTTACCTTCCACGGCATGCCTCGACGTGCTTGGAACAACGAGTCCATGAACGAGCTTATCAACGACCTTGGAGGTGAGCTCGTAAGTATGTTTGTTCCTCCAGACAGCTGGGCTCTGACGGTTATGGCATGGATGAAGAAGCCGTCCACCATACCGAAGGTGATTGGTGTTGAGATACCCGTGCAGGAACCGGGGTTGTACTATTCGTCGCCACCAAGGCCGTCGCGGACCATGTTAGGGATGTACCTGTATCGAGTGTTCGTGCATGTCGAAGAAGTGGTCAATCCATCAATCAAAGTCCTGCTGCCGCCGCCGCTGGTGCCAGGGTCCGTCGACGACGTCCATTACAGGAGTCAACGTCAGACTTTCCCTATGTTGCTCAGAACGATGGATGGCACAGGGCCTACCCCATCGCGCGGCGGAGGCCACTGCTTCTTTGGGAGAAGAGGTAGGGCTGGCTGCCTGGATGTGCTCTAATTTGAGGTAACAACTGAATCTTGTCAGATACTAGTTAAATCCGAGCTATGGGTGTGAAGCACTGATATGCCAGTACATTTGATTGTGGCATGTTCTAATTTTGTGCCTGAACTTTTTTAGAAAGGGATGTACGTCAACTTAATGTGCTAGGAGAACTTATTGTGTTGTTTTTCTATTTTCTTTGCACAACATTCAAGATATTTCTCCGTCATTGATAAAGACAATGAACCGTTATGTACGACTTCGTTGGTTTCAACATAGCCCTTCACGTAGCGATCCACTGCTTCCATCCTGATTGTGCCGCCTGCGTGAAATTTTTGTATGCAAGTTCAATGTGCTATGACGTTCTATATGATTGTGTCAACTATATAAGTTTTTACTGAGCATCAGCAATGCATATGGCTGAAAGATGTATTTTCAAGTATCGGCCGATGGGTCTCTCTCTCTCTCTCTCACACACACACACACGCGCGCGCGCACGCACACACGCACAAGTGGGACCCTTTGAATTATTTATTTGCTTGTGATAGCTTTTAATTAGGTTCCACTGTAATCTAACTTTTTTCTTAAGTTACTAATTGAGCTCAATGACTTCAAAAAGTTGTACAGAAGCCTTGTTTGGGCCTTTCCGGCGTCGCTGAATGTGGACTGAGTAACCATGTTAGGTTGTATTGTACTACACAGGCCTTTTTCGCTATTTTTTAAATAATACATTTTTTATTAATTTTCATAAATATTACGCTGGGTAATTTTTTTCAAAATAATATACCATCCGCCCGCTGCAGGCCGACTGGGCCTAGTTGGCCCACAGCAGTCCGATTGGATTCCAGTCGGCCTATAGCTGGCAGACTGGCCCCGTCGGCCCACTGTGGGCCGACTGGAGGTAATTGGATCGCTGTGGGCTAATTGTTTTTGCAAAAGTGTTAATCATGTATTTAAAAAATATGTGTATTATGACCTCCTCCGCTCGCTGTGGGCCCACTGTTGACTAAAAAATATGTTTTAAAAAGTATTAATCATGTATTTAAAAATTGTTAAATGTGTGTATAAAAATGTTCCTTATCTATACAAAAAAAATTAAATGTGTGTGTAAAAAATAGCTTTTTTTCAACATCAGCAATGCAACTCGGCCGACAGTTGTACACAATATCCGGGTCAACTTGTTATTCTCCGCCCCGCTGGGCTGCAAACTTTCCTAGGAGGTATGCATTAGGCTTAACAAGAAAATGGACTTTAAGAAATAATAAATGGGATGTAATTATAATAACTGGACAGTTACTATGCACCAAACACGTAATTAGTTTGAAAAATATATTATTTTTGGAATTTGAAAATTTTAATTTCATTACTTGTTGCGCGCGCAATATTTCATTGGATTTTAACGTAATACAACTTTATTTTGAAATTATATTTAACCTGACTAGAAATTTCGGATAAAAATATTTCGGATCCCATCAAAATGTGGGAATTTTTTTTGAATTCTGGTTTGAGCGGTTGTTTGAAATTATTAATCGTTGTCCTAGCTAGAAGTTGGGCTGTACTTTTAACAAACTGTAAATGGGCTGTAGTAAATTCCATTAGAATTAAAAAATTGGCTATACATTCTTACAAATCGCAAATGGGCTATATGTTCTCTGCCAAATCCGAGTTGTGGGTCTATTAAGTTGACGCGTACCAAGGGCTTTGTCAACTTAGTCATTATAAACGATTCTAGCTGTAGTGATCGTACGATGTCCATCCAACGGCCGTAGTGCTTCTTCAACCTCTCGTCTTCTTGCTCCAGCCGCCCAAAGCAGCGCCGGTCGTGTCGTGTGCTCCTGCCTCCCGTGGCCGGCTGTGATGCCACGGAGGCCTCACCGCCCCGTACTACTCCCACCGTTGGCCAGGCCATTCCTCTACTCACCCACACCCCCTATTATTCTGCGGCGACGGCAGCCTCACACCGCAGCCGAACCAGTGAACCCTCGTACTCCTCTCTGCGCGGGCTTCCACTGCTTCGTCTTCCCCGGCTCCGTGTCGTCCCCTTCCTAGGCCTCGCCGTCGTCCAGACCACCGCCATGGTGCTCTTGGCGCGGCGTGGTCAACGTGGTCAACGACCGACTTCCATCGGAAGAGTACTGTACGTGGAGAGGCTGACAGCTGGGTCCACGGCAGCCGCAAGGAAGTGCCTCCTTATTACGCGCAAAATAATTATTCCTCCACCTAACAGCGGGGACCCACCGAACGGGGCACCGTATTTCGTGAAAAAAATGATTCGCCCCCTGACTGCTAGGACCCACGAGCTACATCTTCGCACGCAAGGAAGTGCGTCCGAAAAAAACGATTCGCCCCCCTGACTGCTGGGACCCACCAGCTACACCTTCGCACGCAAGGAAGTGCGTCCGGGCAAAAAAACAAAACAATTCGCCCCCTGACTGCTGGGACCCGCCAGCTACATCTTCACAGGCAAGGAAGTGCCTGACAGTCGGGACCCACCTGGTCGAAGCGTATGTAGCGTTGTCATTCTGGTCATGAACGTGTATGTACATACTGGTTGATGTAGAGGCGCGCACGTGTCGTAGTAGAGGCGCGCACGTGTCATAGTAGTGGCGCGCACGTAGCATGTACATGTACATATAGCGGCCAGGGTGCAAGAAAGAAAATACGGCCACGTATGTGTACATACGGGCGGGGTCTCGAACGCCTACTCGCGCATACGTACGGCCAGGGCTCGTGTACATGGCTGGGTCAGAACGGAGAAACAACGTCGTCGTCGTGTTCATGGGGAGGCAACGGAATGCGTCGTGTTCATGGGGAGGCAACGGAATGCGTCGTGTTCATCGGGAGGGCTTGGACGGAATAGGCGATGGAAACGAGGCCTGGCGTACCGCAGAATGGAGGAAACGGCCTTGTGTTCGACCGGCCATGTTCGAAACGGGATCATGTTCATCGGGAGGGGTGTGGCGTACCGCAAAACGGAGGAAACGGACCTCCTACGGTCGAAACGGGGTCCTGTTGATCGGGAAGGGTGTGGCGTACCGCAAAACGGAGGAAACGGACCTCCTACGGTCGAAACGGGGGTCCTGTTGATTGAGAGGGGTGTGGTGTACCGCAAAATGGAGGAAACAGACTTGTGTTGGAGCACTACGGTCGAAACGGGGGTCCTGT
>NC_041386.1:454414576-454469720 GCF_002162155.2 Triticum dicoccoides | reverse complement strand
CCCCGCAACGCTCACTGTTCATCCCATCGATCGGCTTCAGTTAGCAGGAGTAGCGAAGGAATCGCTCGATCGGGTTCAGTTAATAGCCATCGATCGATCGCTTGGGTTCAGTAACGCTTAGCCTGCAGTGCAATCGCTCGGGTTCAGTTAGATCCCAACGCCTCGCTCGGGTTCAGTTAGAGCCAACGCCTCGCACACACGCGCGTACGTGTACGAGAGAAAAGCGCATTGCTCGGCCCCCGACCTCCCACCGTAACCGGGAACTCCCCAAAAGTTTCCTCCCCCTCGCTTCTACCACAGTTTTTCCGTCATGCACGGCCCAAAGAATGTCATGCAGCCGCGTCTCCGGCCCGCCCAGGACGAAAAGCCCATTTTCTGTCATAATTTTTTGTCATAGAAGTAGGAGCCCACCACATCTATGATGATACTGGGTTTTGTCACAATTATCGTCATAGAAGTGTCATATGTATGACAGAAAAAAAATTCGTTCGGCCCAAAATGTCACGGATGTGTCTTTTTTTTGTAGTGGTATCATATCACGGGGTTTGGATGCACCGTCGAAGTTTGGAACTCTCGAGGTGAGAAAGGGCAATGCATGGTATCGAAGAGGCTAGCAATATGCAGAAAGGTCGGAGTGTGTATAGGCCATGAACTCACATTAGCCATGAAGAACTCATATACTTATTGTGAAAGTTTTATTAGCCCTTGAAGCAAAGTACTACTCGCACACCCCTAGGGAGGAGCTTGGTAGGAGTTAACCATCGTGCATACCTGAGTTAGACAACACTCAAGGATTTCAGTCAGACATAAAAATGCTCAAACCTCCCCACCATTCCATGGTGGACACTTAAATGAGTAGTTAATACCAAGCTTTAATATTGATATTTCTACCCTGGCAACGGAAGGAGTTGTCATGGCGGCAGGGAACACGACTGCAGGAGGACGAGGTGACACCGATGGGGGCGGTGGCTGCGAGTACTCCATATCGTCGATTGGGAGACAGTGAGGGGCCGGGGAGATCAACGGCGGCGGTGGGAGGGCGACACAGAAGGGACGGAAATGTCCTTCCCGCCAAGTTGCGCGAGGGATAGAGGGAATGGAGAAAACCCCGGGAGGATGGGATTGGGCATATGGCTGGTGCGGGCCAAAATATACAGCTGCCCGCAATTTTTTTGGATGACCTATTTTATGTGACCCGCGCGGGAATATTTATCATCCCTGTCTCATAAAACGACGGTTATTTTAGCGGAAGCGGGTTTTGGCAGGATCTGCTAGAAATGCTCTTATGGCGACTGGTCCAATGTTGTGACCCGGTTAAACATGTTCTGAGTGGAGGCAAAATTGGCTATCAGTTGGTTTTCCACCCATCCAACTGGTTTTTTAGAAAAGGTGGCTTGCCCCAGGCCTCTGCATCAGAACGATGCATGCAACCATCTTATTAAATAGTCTCAATGTAGCATAGAGTCCAAAAAGTATTACATCTCGCAAGTGGAGCAAAAAGTAAAAGAAAATTGAATGCTCAAAATCGCAACCGGTATGACAATGTAAAGGACAATCTCCCTAGACTCCTATCTTGTTATGCGACCGCCATCCGAACCGGTTGAATATAGCCCGTGCTACCATCTCCCACTGGTTGCACCCAGTAACCAAAGGCTCCCTGGAGTCCGTAGGAGTGAGTAAGGACCACGTACAGATCCATGCGGTACCTCTGAAGATGACCTGCAAGAAAGTTAAAGTATGTTGTCTATTAAAAATCATATCATTCCTGCAATTCCATATAACCCATATAAGTGCACATATTCCAATCCAAATACGAGCCGCAGTAATATGATCAACCCCAGCTAACCACGTCCCAAATAACGATTCGATGTTAACTGGAGGAGTAATGTTAAAGGCTATATGGATCGTTCTCCAAAGAAATTTTGCTAGTGGGAACTCTATGAACAAGTGTTGTATTGTTTCATCATGATCACAAAAACAACAATGGAAACTACCTGCCCACCGCCTCTTTACTAAGTTATCTCTGGTGAGGATCACTTGCTTGTGTACGAACCACATAAAGATTTTAATACGCAAGGGAACCTTAACCTTCAAAATATGTAATGATCTCGAGATTGGGCCAGAATTAATTAGATCCATGTAAAAAGATTTCGCCATAAACACCCCATTTCTAGCTAACTTCCGGTGCATCGAATCGGGTTGGTCGGATAATTAAACATCTATCAATCTCCGAACCAAGTGCATCCAGGCATTCCATCTCTCACCAACTAACACACGTCTGAACTGAATATTCAAGGGAGTTGATTGAAATATTGTGCCTATGTAATCCTCCTTGAGTTGCATAATGTTATATAGGGTGGACTATTGTATGGCTAGTAGCGTCTCCCCTAACCATGTATCCTCCCAAAATCTTGTTGACATCCATTGCCAACCAAGAATTTGACCCTACGAAAGAAAAAAGCTTCCGTTCGCATGAGTCTCTTCCAGAATGGTGAGTTCATTGGCCTCATGTCGGGGGACGGATTTTCGAGACAAAATTCCTAGCAAACGACCCTTATGTCACCACAAGCCCCAGGATTACTGTTGCTGGTGGATATTTCCTTGATACATAATTCCAAGCAATTACAAGATGTGAGTACAAGACCTTATAGGTCCATTGAGTACAACAATGATTTCTAGTGGCAGATGATGGAAGCAACTCGTGGATCTCCAACATTGATGGAACTCCATTCCCACGGGAACAGCTGACCTGGATAACTCCTATCTCGCATGGCTGCTATCTCTGAATCCTAGGTTGTGGGGGTGTCGTCGCAGTACTCCTTTCTGAATCATGATCTGGCCAAGACAATAGCCAGGGACAAGCCTGTGAGTACGTTTGAATGTACTCGCAAACATGATGAACAAAAGATATACCGAACGCATACGTTCATGATGAATTAAACTATATGCATGTGCTGACTGAAAACTAAAGCATGGCATGACCAATATTCATATGGTGCAGAAGGAATAAATGAATCACGTTAGTAGTAAATCGAGGAAATTAAATGGAACGTCGGGCGTTGGACCGCCCGAAGAATTCCAAGAAAAATGCCAAGCAGGTGTCTAAAAGCGACGCCTCGAGAGGTCTTCAAAAGAAATGCCAAACGGATGTCTAAAAGCGACGCCTCAAGAAGTATTGAAAATAAATGCCATAGTTGGGTGTCTGAGCGACGCCTCATAAAGGGCTTATAAGAAAATAATAACATGAGTATCCAGGTGGACTAGCCATCCCAAGTGATACCCAAAGACAAAAATGAAAATGAGTGTCTCGGGTAGTCTATCCATCCCAAGAGATACTCACAGTTGCACATAAGAGTAAAGGGTTAGTCCACAACAATATTCATGTCAACAATAGTATTCATAGTGCACCAGTAGTGACAATAATTATCCCGCAAATGGATCATGATCAATTTAATTATTTCCTCCAGAGACTGACACTAAGACCGACACTTGACCAACCCAAACTGTAGTCCTTAACCATGGACATGACTATTCGAATAGATATAACTCTGCAGAGGGTGTACTCTTTACCCACGTGTATAGGATTTCTTTAGCCAGCATCGAGATGCTGACTAATTCCCATTACGAACTTTGGATTGAAAACACACCTGACCAGCACACACCAGATTAACTTTCTGGATGCCAAGAATTGCCCAAAGCATCATTCAAGAGAAACTCTAAGGCGGGGAGACCATCGTCTCGAGTAGCATGGGATCACTATTAACACACACTGTTTACAAGGGGTGCCCCCCTCGGCCCAGTCGGATACACCCATGCCCCCTGACCCGATGACCAGCATTGCAATGGGTACTTGGAAACCCTCATCGTGGCCTCTCTGTACGGTGTGTGCAGGGAAAGGGGTTAACAACTTACTGAACCGTACCCTGCCTGTGGAAGGGACAAGTGGTAGCACGAAACAAGTATGGGGTTACCGGAACAAGAATCGATCTACGGTGAACTCAGGAGGTTTAAGTTTTCCTGAAGTGGTTAGCATCATATAACTCCTTGGCAGTACCCAACAGGGTCACCACCTGGTATGTCCCAACATACCCTCACTGATCATTCTCGTCACAATGAGATTTCAGTCTCACGGTCACTTTTCTCATGACTGGTTCTTTCCTGCAGATTAGCCTAGACCATCACAGGCATATATGGCACTTGAAGATAACCATACTCACATATACCTCATGTTTAAATGAAGATAAAATACCATCAAGGGGTTATGCATGTATGACTAGCAATATGCAAATTCTATATGAATTCCAAACATATTCATAATTCAATTATGCTCGCAAACAAACAACTATGAATTCACCATATCATGTGTTCAAGATGCTTGCCTTGAGCATGCAGAAAGATTAGGTGCACTCCAAAACTTTGTAACCTATATCTCCCCTCCATTTCCTATTTTCAAAATATTATAATTACCACATAAATCCAAAACAATGCTAAAAGTTGTTTGGAAATTTATAAAATAAATACTAAAATAAACTAGATGAAGTTTGAGAATTAACAAAAAAGAATCAAATGGTTTGGAGTTCATATGATTTTCCTATGGATTTACTAAGCTAGAATAATCAAGGAAATGGACTATTTAGTAGATCCAGCAAAAACCAGTCCTTGGAAAAATGTTCACCCTATCTAGATAAATAGAGAATGAATTAAGAAGTATGTAGAAATTTGTATCATCAAATTTATATGTGGAATGACTGCTGTGGAATTATTTGAAATCTGCTGGAAAAGAAAAAGGAAATAGATATTACCATGATGGGCTGAGCAGAAACGCGCCCTGGGCGGGACTTAGTCGTCTGGCGCTACTGGGCCAAGCCCAATCGATTGGCCGCGCGGGAGGGTTGCGACGTCGAAGGCGTATTCCATGGAATACGTCCTTCCCTTGGCAAAACAACTTGCACGACACATGTCTCCACTTATCCACGCGGCGGGGGTTGCGGGTCACTGACCGTGGGCCCGCTTGGCCCACTGGTCAGGTTTGACTGGTTGCCACGCATGCCGTATCCTCTAGCCGAATAGAGGCGGCGCTCCACGAACAGCAGCACCCATCGGGGATCTAAGCACATGGGTGTGCTCAGGATGTCAAGGCGATCCCGTGTGTACCCTCATTGGTCGCTGGAGTGGACGGAGTCTCCGGCAGACGGCGGCGTCGGGTGAGATGGAAACTTTTCCTATGGCGGCTCCTGAGATGAGTTGAAGGTGGGGATGGAGTCATGGGGCGATAAGGGGGTGGAAGGTGAAGAGAGTGGAGGAGGGGAAGCTCTGGTGGCGCCGGAATCATCCGAAAGATGGCGGTGGCCGTAGCTGCCGGAGTTGGGGAAGACGGCCATCCTAGGTCATTCTGATGTTCGGGACGGCACACACAGGGATATAGAGGAGTGGTGATGAACTGAGAGGGCCCGAGGGAAGCTTAAATAGGCGGGGAAGAGCGGTGCCGCAGCATCCAGAGGGTGGACACAGCGGCGGCGGCCATTCAAGGCGAACGTGTGGGCGTTGGCGAGGTAGGCGTGGCCGGTGTGTCTCTTGTGAGGCCGGTGTGTCTCTTGTGAGGCCGGTGAGCTTCGGATGAGCTCAAGCCGAAGGCGATTTAAGCAAAAGGGGCTTGTCAAGAGATGCGGCGAAGGAGGACTCATCGGGCGGCGGTCCTGGTCATCGTGGACGGCGGTGGACGACGCTAGGGGCCAAGCGAGGGTGTCGGCGAGGTTCCTGGTGGTCGAGCTGATCCAGAGGAGGATCATGATGAGAGGGGGGTGTCGGATTTCGGGTTCCGGCAAAACCCTTGAGGTTCGAGCAATGGGTGCGCAGAAAGATCTCCCCCTCTCTAGCTCGCACACATCATGATCTCACGGCCTAGCTCGACGGACCCAAAGAACAAGAGACACAAGAGTTTATACTGGTTGAAGCCACCGATGCGGTGTAATATCCAACTCTAGTGTGGTGTGGTGGATTGCCTCTTGGGATGAGGATGAACAGTTACAAGGGAAGAACAGCCTCCTCAGGAGAGGTGTTCTTGTGCTTAGTGTGTTGATGCTATCTCGGATCAGACCTCTAGATGAGATGCCTCCCTACGGTGGTGGCTGGTCCTATATATAGAGGCCCGGGTCCTCTTCCCAAATATTAGGCGGGAAGGGATCCCACAACGGCCAATTTGAAGGGGGCAGCTAGTACAAGCTATCCTGACAAAAGTAGTCTTCGCCTGCCAAAGCCTCTGGTGGTGACGCCGTCTTGGGCTCCACGGTGACCTCCGTCCTGCTGTCCTGCTGGTCTTGGTCTTGTTGCACCGATATGGATACATTTGCCTGATGCCTCGGGACTCCTCGCCTGCGCTTGCCCCTTTAGCACCAAAGAGGAAACAAGGACACTGCGCGCTGGTGCCCGCCTAGCTCCAGTCGTCATGGCTTGCGTCACAGAAACCTCGCGAGGTGTCCCTTGCCTTGATCTCTCCGCCCCTCACGAGCCGGCCTGGTGAGTCCGCCCCTGAGGAGGTCTTATGTCGCCCGCCTCGCGAGGCTTGGCCCCTCACGAGTGTCTTGAGTGTTTGCTGGTGAAGATGGGCCGACAGGGCCGCTGGTGGAGCCACGCCGCGGGCCGCAAGCAGGCAAGTCTGGGGACCCCCGTTCCTAGAACACCGATAGTAGCCCCCGGGCCCACGGCGCGCTCTGGCTTGGCTTCGAGGCGAAGCCAAAGGGCAAGTGCGAAACGTCGCGGGGCCCAATAGTCTGTGGCCCTGTTTGACGCGTGGCAACTGATTGGATGTGGGCGTCTCCGCTTCCCCACGCCGCCTCGGCAACTGCCCGACTTGACGAGTCCCTGCTGCATGCAGAAAAAGATCATTATTACCTTAGATCATGGAGGCCAGCGGTTGGCTTTCCCTTGGCTATAAATGGGTAGGGGCGGAGCTCCTGTCGCCCGTCTCTTCATTTGCTTCTCCCGCTCCTTCTTCTTCCTCGCTTCACTGCTAGCAGCGACACCCATGGCGCCTAGGAAGAGGCTCTTGGCTGCAGAGAAGGGGAAGGCTCGCCACGAGGGGCCTGTCTCATCGCCACCCAAGAGGGGGCGCGGCCATCCCCGCAAGCACGCCATGACCCCCATCGTGGCTCCTCGTGGTCGCGGTGGTGCTTCTTCGCCTGGTGGTGGTCGCCCGAGTTGTGGCGTCCCCGTCGATGAAGGGAGGCGCGCCATGGTCGCGCGGCCTCCCAGGCCGCGCTTCCACTCTGCGGAAGTGCTGCCGGAGTTCATCGTGTGGTCGAAGAACCCGGCCGGCACTTGGCTTCAGCTCCCGCGCTTCTTTGTCGGTGAGCTGCCAGCCACTGGTGCAAGCGGTCTTTTCCTGCAGGCGGACGGCTGCTACAGCAAGGCTTCATGGGTCGCGGTCGAGGTCTCCGCCACACGCAACGCAGTCCTGGCTCGCGGCTGGCAGACGTTTGCCCGCGCGCACGGCCTGTGCTGGCCGTGCTCCCTCTACTTCAAGTACGATGGCAACGTGACCCTCTGTGTGAGGGTGTTCGGGGAAGATGGTCGTTGCATTGGGTGCTGCCCTAAGGACAACGACGGCGGTGAGGTGCTCGACCTCGGTGACGGCCGCGACGAGAGTGAGGGCAGCGCGGCCTCGACGCCGGCCATGGCTCATCCAACTATGGCAACTGTTCTTCCGGTGACAGCTCTAGCAGCTGTTGCTATGACCAGCCGCCGCGCCCGCTTCAAAGGTGGCAGCGGGTCATCTCGGCGCCGCACTTCAGTGAAGCGCGAGGAGGGGTCTAGCTGAGCTCAGGAGAGCGCCACGGGCCCGTCCTCGTGACTTGCCGTGGGAGCACATTCCTCTTTTGTTTTGTTCTTCCTTTCCTTCCTGCATTAAGAGAGACAAGTATGGGGCCCCGCTGGGGCATGCAACAATTATGATTTCTAAGTGGCTGTTGTCGGTGTCAAAACCGGCGGATCTCGGGTAGGGGGTCCCGAACTGTGTGTCTAAGGCGGATGGTAACATGAGGCAGGGGACACGATGTTTACCCGGGTTCGGGCCCTCTCGATGGAGGTAATACCCTATGTCCTGCTTGATTGATCTTGATGATATGAGTATTACAAGAGTTGATCTACCACGAGATCGTAGAGGCTAAACCCTAGAAGCTAGCCTATGGTATGATTGTATCCTGTCCTACGGACTAAACCCTCTGGTTTATATAGAAACCAGAGGGGGCTAGGGTTACACAAAGTCGGTTACAAGGGAGGAGATCTACATATCCGTATTGCCAAGCTTGCCTTCCATGCCAAGGAGAGTCCCATCCGGACACGGGACGAAGTCTTCAATCTTGTATCTTCATAGTCCAACAGTCTGGCCAAAGGTTATAGTCCAGCTATCCGGAGACCCCCTAATCCAGGACTCCCTTAGTAGCCCCCGAACCAGGCTTCAATGACGATGAGTCCGGCGCGCAGATTGTCTTCGGAATTGCAAGGCAGGTTCTTCTCCAATTTTTGAATATCTGCTGAGTAGTGTCTGGCTCCCCATAAATGTTGCACTTCTTGGCTTCCGCGCCCAATAAGGGCTATCTTCCACGTGTCGAGCGAATGCGAGGAGCCAGGGCATTTTTACATTCGCCACCCTAGCCATGTAGGTAAACTGTCTATTAAAGAGACGGGGATTATTAGATCTAGACCACACCATCCTCCCATGGTGAGTATCCATCGGAGCGCGCTCGGAAAAATCCATTCCAACATGGCCGGCCATCGCAGCTCCTCCTCCTGCTCCCGTAGCCCTAAGCCCAGTGATTGGGAGAAGTGTTCCGTCCCGCACAGCCAATTAGTAGAGTTACAGGCCCAGGGATTTCTCCCTCCAGCGTATATGGTCCCCGTTCGAGTCAGGCGCGCCGCCTATAATGGCGGGGAGCAAGCGGAGAGCTTCCCCAATCCCTCCAAGGGAGAGCGGGTATGCCTTGTCCCTTATTTACTAAGGGGACTTGGATTTCCAATCCATCTGTTCCTCTGCAGGCTCCTGGAGTTTTATGGCCTCCAGTTGCATAATTTCACCCCCGCTTCCATATTACACATCGCTGGTTATGTTGCCCTTTGTGAGCTGTTTCTGGGCTGCGAAGCTCATTTCGAGTTGTGGAAGAGGCTCCGGGACCGGATACCTGTCCGGTACCCCGAACAAGACGTCCGAAGACTGGCCTTCGGAGTGGTTTTACATGGAGGACGTCCCCCTTCCTGATCCTATTCGGATGGGTCTTCCTAAGTTCGACAATGCCCCTTTGAAGAAACACCGAAGCTGGCGTCCACGGAGCCCTCAGGAGGAAGATAACGGAGAAGTCCTTTACCTGATGGGCCGGATAAAAGTCCTAGCTCAATTAGGACTAACAATAATCGAGGTTATGTCAATATGTATAATGCGGGGGGTGCAGTCACTTCAATATCGAGGGCACCCCATGTGGTGCTTTAACGGGGAAGATGATGCCACCCGCTGCGGACATAAGGGACCGGACTCAGTTGCTGCTCTAGCAAAAATTCTGTCCGCTTTGT
This sequence comes from Triticum dicoccoides, assembly GCF_002162155.2. Taxonomy (NCBI): domain Eukaryota; kingdom Viridiplantae; phylum Streptophyta; class Magnoliopsida; order Poales; family Poaceae; genus Triticum; species Triticum dicoccoides. Next base: position 454,460,159 of record NC_041386.1, on the reverse strand, counting down.
TCAAGGGAGAGGAAGAGGAGTTCATCTGTATTAAGCCACAGGATGGATTCTCCACGTACAACCCTCCAAGCTGGGTGAGCTGTCACTTTTTACTCCCAACCTTCCCGCATTCTTCGTCATAAATACTCACCTTGCCATTTCATGGCAGGAACTGCGAAAAGCTGTAAGGGAGGTCAATAGCCCACCTCCACAACCGGAGGACCCTGACCGGGCCCTCGATCCCGGACTCGAAGAGGATCCGAACATATTTGTGGAGCTGATCGACAGGACATTCTATCAATTGAGCTGCGATGATGCCCTGGTGGCCATCATAGCCGACTATCCTGGGCTACTCCCTGCATCACATGTAAGAAAAACCGGAGTCCCAACTTCCGAGAAGGATCCCCTTTTATGCACTTCACCTACCATACACATATGGTGTTTTACAGGGAAGGCCCTCGGGACGCCATGTCGAACCCGCAGTGACTCGCCAACAAGGGACACCGAAGCCGGATAGGCTAAAAAGGAAGGCGGTTAGGACTGAGACGCCGACGCAGAGGTATGATACAGAACCTCGCTCCGTGGTTGTCGCCTTTATTAAAATATAATGACGTCCATGTTTCCTAGTAGGAAAAACGCTCGCCGGATTATATCCGGAGAGGTTGCCAATCATGCCTCCACCAGTCGGGCTCCAGGGCCGGACATAGAGGCGGAAGCTAACACGGGGCGAACACCGGATGCTCCTCCTACAGAGGATGCAGATAGACTATCCGCTACAAATTCTGAAGTGGAGAGCGCCATGAATCATAGGCATCACTGGACCGTACTCTGTGACGCTTGTTTCTCCCAAGAGGCGTTCGATGCCTTCAACTCAGGAGAGGCGTACATCCGTGCTGCTCAAAACGGTCTTGCCAGAGCCACGGACCAGTATGTAAAGGATATACGGGTAAGAAAATCTGACGATTATATATATATCAGTAGCCCCTGAGACTTGAAACAGTTGACGCAACTGATTTAAGGATCATTATTTGTCCAGGCTCTTACAAAGAAGAATACCCAATTGTCTCAAGAGCTAGAAGAGTGCAAAGCCCAGCTACGGGCCGCGATTGCCGCGTTGAAGGAGTCCGAGAAGGCCCCCTCAGGTAACACTTGTTTCCATTGCAAAGAATGACAGGTACCAGATAGTATTCGGCATGTATGCAAATCTAACAATAGATATTGCATATGACTCCGGAGTGAATCCGGAGGCCGTGTCGGAGAATGCGCAACGTGCTAATCGACAGCTAAATGCTGGCGAGCGCGTGCTTACGCGGGTCACGTAGGAGAACAATAATCTCCAGGACGCCAATATCCAGCTAGGCGTGGAACTGAAAGATGTCCGAGCCCAGCTTGCCGACTCCTTGAAGGAGAATAAGCGGCTTCGACGCAGCATTTTTAGTAAGTTCTTGAACAAACTTTGGAAAGAGTTCGGCGAAGAAGCCGGCTAACAGAGTTATGTCTACAGGTATGCTAACGGGTCATCCCGCGGAGGAGATGCCCGGATCTGCGGGTGATATTCTACCAGAGCTCTCACAACTGCACGAACAAGTTCGGCAGGTGATGCAGGGTATTGCCCAAGCCTTGTGGCCAACCGCCTCCCCGCTAGGAGGCATGGGGGAGCTTATATGGAAGCTCAAGGGAGCGCGGCGGCGCTTCCTATTATGGAAGGTATCAGCCTGCCGACAAGGTGCAAGGGAAGCCTGGGCCATGGTGAAGACGCGATATACCAAAGCTGAGCCAAACCACATGGCCGAGGTCGGACCTATGGGGCCCGATGGGAAAGAGATCCCCGTCAGTTTGGTGTATGACCAAGTAGAATTAGCCGCAAAGTATTCCCAACAGGATTGTAGGCTAGACAGCCTGTTGGATGGTATAGAAGAAGAATTTAGTCAGTCTTAGTGATTGTGTGCTTTAAGTGACATATATAATGTCCCTAGCCAGATTGTAAATCATTTGTCATGGCGGACCTTTTCGCTTCGACCTCTGGACCCGATAGTCCGGAGTGTATCCGAATACCTGCTCGGTTATGTAAAAACCGGGGTATGCGTGGAAACCAGGCGTAGGGGTCCTAAGTGCTTGAACAGACAAGTACCCAACTAGCTATGTTATATTACATGGATAGTAAGAAACATCTTCCAGGGAGAATAGTTTCGTTAAGGGTTCCTTTCCCTGGGTACGCATGCCCTAATGTGCATGTCCGAACTGTGAAAAGAGACGCTAGTTATAAACATCTGGGGGCATGTATCAAAATAAATAAAATTCATCTTTTTTTCACCAACCGAATATTCCCTTAAGAATGCTAGCTTTCAGCTTCACCCAATCTGAGGTACACATCCGGCTGACCCGGCAGTAACAATCGCAGAGGTGCTCCCCTTATGCCCTAGCCGAATTAACAAGAACGTAGGGCATAAATACAAGAGCCAGGCAACCCGGCTTGGCCAAAACTTAAGTCATATCGATGCATATAATGGCAAAAAAGGTACATGTGGAAGAATAACACATGTGTGGGGCATAAAGCCCAGAAAAATAGTTATATTAAGCTTCTGTATAAGAAGCCCCAAGGTATAATGAGCGCGGTTAGCGCGTCAAGATTGCGTAGTCAAGACACAAGTTAGCCTTTTAAGGCGTTGAGGAGAAAAAGAAAAGGAGAGAAAGAGAGAAAAGACAGATAATGGATATGCAAAAAATTGACGGGGGTAAGGAGACAAACATAGAATCCGGCACTATGTGTAGAATCTTCGGAGTCTAGCTGCGTTCCATGGGTTTGGCTCGAGTCAGTTGTCCGATGCATCCCGCAGACGGTACGCTCCACCGGTCTGAACCTGGTCAATAATGAAGGGACCTTCCCATTTGGGCTTGAGCTTGTTCTTTTTCTTCTCCGGCAGGCGTAGAACTAGTTCGCCAACGTTATAAGTTTTGCCCCGTACTTCTCTGCTTTGATACTTTCGAGCCTGTTGCTGATAGAATGCGGAACGGGCTTTTGCCACGTCGCGCTCCTCCTCCAGGGCGTCCAAAATGTCCTGTCGATCGAGCTCGGCCTCTTTTTCTTCATACATGCGCACACGAGGTGAGTCATGAATTATGTCGCAAGGCAGAACCGCCTCTGCACTGTACACCATAAAAACGGTGTGTATCCGGTAGTGCGATTCAGCATGGTCCGCAGGCCCCATAGTACGGAGTCGAGCTCCTCTACCCAGTGCATGTTTGATTCCTTTAAGGACCGCACTAATCTAGGTTTGATGTTGCTCATGATAAGACCATTTGCTCACTCGACTTGACCGTTAGTTTGTGGGTGATAGACAGAAGCATAATCGAGCTTGATGCCCATGTTGTTGCACCAAAGTTTTACCTCGTCGGTTGTAAAGTTTGTGCCGTTGTCAGTGATGATGCTGTGGGGGATGCCATAACGGTGTACAACCCCAGATATGAAGTCTATCACCGGTCCGGATTCAGCCATTTTAACAGGTTTGGCTTCTATCCATTTGGTGAATTTATCCACCATGACCAGTAAGTACTTTTTCTTATGGGTTCCCCCTTTGAGGGGTCCGACCATATCAAGCCCCCAGACCGCAAAGGGCCAAGTAATGGGGATTGTTTAGAGAGCGGTAGGCGGCATATGGCTTTGGTTTGCAAAAAGCTGGCAACCGACGTAACATTGGACCAGATCCTCTGCATCTACTCGGGTCGTAGGCCAATAGAAACCTGTACGGAAGGCCTTGCTTACAAGGGCCCGGGCTGCGGCGTGGTGGCCGCCGAGTCCAGCATGGATTTCTACCAAAAGCTTCCACCCTTCCTCTTCAGCGATGCACCTTTGAAGGACTCCGGTAGTGCTTTTCTTATAAAGCTCTCCCTCATGGACCTTGTAGGCTTTAGATCGCCGCACTATGCAGCGTGCCTCATTTTGGTCCTCGGGTAATTCCTGCCTGGTTAGGTAGGCCAGGAATGGTTCTGTCCACGGGGCATTGACGACCATTATCACGTGGGCTGAAGGTGTTATTTCGATGGCAGAGCCTTCGATTATGTCAGAGTGTTCGGTATCTGGTGTTGTGGACGGGTCCGGACTATTGTTACCGGTGTCCCTTTCCCATACCACGGATAGCTTAAACAGCCTTTCCAAGAAGATGTTAGGTGGGATAGGATCGCGCTTAGCGCCGATACGGGCGAGGATATCTGCTGCCTGATTGTTTTCCCGAGCCACATGGTGGAATTCAAGCCCCTCGAACCGAGCTGACATTTTGAGGACGGCGTTGTGATATGCTGCCATTTTCGGATCCTTGGCATCAAAGTCTCCATTTATTTGAGATATTGCAAGGTTCGAGTCCCCACGCACCTCCAGGCGTTGAATGCCCATGGAAACTGCCATCCGAAGACCATGTAATAGGGCCTCGTATTCGGCTGCGTTGTTGGAGTCCGTGTATAGTATTTGGAGTACGTATTGGACTATATCTCTGGTGGGGGACGTCAGGATGACGGCAGCCCCCAGACCAGCCAGCATTTTAGAGCCGTTAAAGTGCATGATCCAATTGGAGTACGTGTCATACTCTTTAGGGAGTTCGGCTTCTGTCCACTCGGCGACGAAATCGGCCAGTACTTGCGACTTAATGGTTCGCCATGGTCTATATGTTATGTCGAACGGGAGGAGCTCGATAGCCCATTTGGCAATCCGGCCCGTGGCATCACGGTTGTTTATTATGTCATTGAGTGGTACTTCTGAGGCCACCATAATTGAACACTCTTGAAAGTAGTGTCGTAATTTCCGGGATGCCATGTATACCGCGTATGATATCTTTTGATAATGTGGGTACCGTGATTTGCATGGAATGAGGACAGTGGATACATAATATACTGTCTTTTGAAGTGGGAATTTATGTCCGTCCATCTCTCATTCGACGATGAGCACTACGCTTACAACTTGGTGGGTTGCCGCTATATATAGTAGCATTGGTTCGCCGACATTTGGCGTGGCCAAGATCAGGTTGGTGGCCAAGATGGCTTTTATTTCTTCCAATCCGGCCGTGGCTGCATCCATCCACTCGAAGTGTTCGGTGCGCCGAAGAAGGCGATAAAGGGGGAGTTCCTTTTATCCTAATCGGATACTTCTAGATTTGTTTGAGGTTAGTTGGGATAGGCAACTGCGACAGAGCTCGGATTTTAGCCGGATTTGCTTCAATTCCTCTACTGGAGACGATGAAGCCCAATAGCTTTTCGGCGGGTATGCCAAAAACGCATTTTTCTGGATTGAGCTTAATGTCGTATGTTCGGAGATTGTCGAATGTGAGCCTCAAGTCATCTATTAAGGAGTCGACATGTCTGGTTTTAATGACCACGTCGTCTACGTATGCCTCCACTGTCTTGCCGATCTACTTTTCCAGACATGTCTGAATCATGCGTTGATACGTTGCGCTGGCGTTTTTGAGCCCGAAGGGCATTGTGTTAAAACAGAAGGGGCCGTATGGAGTGATAAATGCCGTTGCGGCTTGATCAGACTCCGTCATCTTAATTTGGTGGTAACCGGAGTATGCGTCGAGGAAGCACAATGAGTCGTGTCGTGCGGTGGCTTCGATGATTTAATGGATGCGATGGAGGGGGAAGGTATCCTTTGGGCAAGCTTTATTGAGGTCCTTGAATTCGATGCATAGGCGCCCGGATTTGTCCTTCTTTGGTACCATTACCAGGTTTGCTAGCCAGTCCGGATGTTTTATTTCTCTAATGAATCCGGCCTCCATTAACTTGGCTAGCTCCTCTCCCATGGCTTGTCGCTTAGGTTCGGAGAAACGCCGAAGAGTCTGCTTGACCGGCTTGAATCCCTTTAGAATGTTAAGGCTATGCTCGGCCAGCCTGCATGGGATTCCTGGCATGTCTGAAGGATGCCAGGTGAATATGTCTCAATTCTCGCGCAGGAACTCCCATAGTGCAGCGTCTACAGTGGGGTTTAATTGTGCCCCGATGGATGCTGTTTTTATGGGGTCCGTTGGATGGACATGGAATTTGACTATTTCATCCACTGGTTTAAAAGAGGTGGACTTTGATCTTTTGTCGAGTATCACGTCGTCCTTGTCCACTGTGGAGAGCAGCACAGTTAATTCCTCCACCGCAAGGGCTTCGGATAATGCCTCGAGGGCTAGTGCGACTGTTTTGTTCTCGGTGCAGAGTGCTATGGCCGGATCACTAGCTAGAGTGATGATTCCATTGGGCCCGGGCATTTTGAGCCTCATGTAGGTATGGCTTGGAAGATCGTGAATGCCTCCCGCCCTAGAAGGGCGTGGTATCCGCTACTGAATGGGGCCACTTGGAATGTAATTTCTTCGGACCTGTAATTCTCCGGAGTGCCGAATACCACATCTAGTGTGATTTTCCCAGTGCGACGTGCCTCCCAACTGGGGATGATTCCTCGGAAGGTTGTGCTGCTTTGCTCAATACAGTTTCTGTCTGTTTCCATTTTTTGAAGAGTCTCCTCATAAATGAGGTTTAATCCGCTGTCGCCGTCCATCAGCACTTTAGTAAGCCGAAAGCCTTCCACAATTGGACTGAGGACCAAGGCGGCTGGTGCTCGGGCTGTTCGGAATTTAGGTTCATCACTGGCATTGAAGGTGATAGCCGTGTCGCTCCATGGATTTATTGCTGCCACGTGGCAGACTTCGGCAAGGCTGCGGAGTGCTCGCTTACGCCTATTATTTGATGCGAAGGTCTCGGAGACTGTCCATATTGTATTGTTATCCACGGGATGGTGCTCTGCGGTGTTTTGAATGAGGAGATCCTCACCGCTCTTGGCCACCTGTCGGAGTACCCAACATGCTCTAAGGTTGTGTGTTGGTATGGTATCCGCTATACTATGAATTTTGTAGGGTCCGTTAGGCCATCCCTCCAATACGGTTCCACGCCCTGTAGTGGGCTTTTGCTTCTTTGTAATTGAGTCGGGCGACTTATGAGAATGCACCCTTTTAGTTCGGATTGGGGGTTTTGTCAGAGCCAGATTATCCCAAAATTTTGTTTGGGTTTTCTAGGCACTTTCCATCGCACAGTATTTTCGTACTATGGCCGCCAAGTCAGCGAAGTGTGCTATGTCATGTCGACTTATGGCATTGAGGATTCCCTTGACCGTGCAATTGTTGCAAAAGAATGAAATTGCATCTTCCTGGCGACAGTCCTTGACCTTGTTCATTACAAGGAGGAATCTGGCCCAATAGTGATGTACTGTCTCTTGGGACTCTTGCCTAATGTGGGAAAGATCATTTATATCTGGGTGGGTGGGTGGATTTAAGTCCAGACCTTGACCCAATCTGAGACCCAGGGGCGGGGGAGTTTCCGATCTTGGAAGTTCGGGCTCCGGGATGTCGCCTCGCAGGTTAGGTGTGCTGCCTAATTCTAGGTTCAGGGTTAGGGCGATGCCCTCCCGTGGACGGGTATCTGGCGAGGAGAGCTCGGGAATCCAGACATAGTTCATCCTCGGGATAGAGAAAGAATCGCCACATTGCTCCTCCACCACCGCTATCTGATGGGTGACCGGTGGAGAGTTAATCTCCCTTTGGTCGGGTTTAAGCCCAATCCGATCGTAGTCTGTAGCGACTCCCAGAGCGGCGATGCGATCCAAGAGCTCGTTCAAAGAGGAGAGCTACATTGGATCCATCTGCTCAATGAATTTCGAGCCGATGTGGAGGCTATTTTCGATGACCCGAGAAGTCATCGTCGGCGCAGCGGCCGAGCGGGCGGTCATGACGAAACCGCCTAGTCGGAGAGTTTGGCCTACAGCCAGGGCTCCCTCAGAGGTGATGTTGTTCTTGACAACAAGACGAGCCGTCAAGCCTTACGGTGACGACACAATGGAACTCTCAATGAAAGCACCAATGTCGGTGTCAAAACCGGCGGATCTCGGGTAGGGGGTCCCGAACTGTGCGTCTAAGGCGGATGGTAACAGGAGGCAGGGGACACGATGTTTACCCAGGTTCGGGCCCTCTCGATGGAGGTAATACCCTATGTCCTGCTTGATTGATCTTGATGATATGAGTATTACAAGAGTTGATCTACCACGAGATCGTAGAGGCTAAACCCTAGAAGCTAGCCTATGGTATGATTGTATCCTGTCCTATGGACTAAACCCTCCGGTTTATATAGACACCGGAGGGGGCTAGGGTTACACAAAGTCGGTTACAAGGGAGGAGATCTACACATCCGTATTGCCAATCTTGCCTTCCACTCCAAGGAGAGTCCCATCCGGACACGGGACGAAGTCTTCAATCTTGTATCTTCATAGTCCAACAGTCCGGCCAAAGGATATAGTCCGGCTGTCCGGAGACCCCCTAATCCAAGACTCCCTCAGCTGTGCTATGTTTATCATTCTTGTGTCGTGTTGCGGCGTCATGTTTTATGTATGCGCGTAGGAATAACTTAGCTTGATCCGCGTGAAGTAGTTTCCATCTCGTGAGACGTGTGTTCCCCAATGGCTGGCGAGGCCTTCTGTGCTCGGAAGGCGTCTGGGAACTGCAAAAATTCGCTAGGAAATTCTTATCCTTCCGAATCCTGGTCGCAGGCACTACCGGTCATGACCCAGTGCTTCGCATCGCGGTACCCGGGGGCACAGATTTGAGAGGGGTGCGCTAGCTTGCAAGCTCAAGCGAGGGTGCCTTGCGAAAAAATAGGAAAACAAAAGCGCGAAAGCGCTCAAGAGGGCGCCTGTCCAGCCCCCTCACGAGGCACGCGAGGGAGAGTACGGGGCCAAAACGAGGAACTAAGGGCAGAAAAGGAGGCAACATGGACAATGGAACCATGCCAGCAAGGAACATCAGAAAGCAAATTCTCACTAAAAAGGGGCAAACCTACTGCGGAAAGCAAATGAAAAGCCGTGTCCGGTATCTAGTCTAGTATTCTTGTCTTTTCACTAGCGTGGAGCTAAGTGCTGCCACTAAGATGTGGGAGGGATCCCCCGAGGCCCGAGGGCGGCACTCCTGAGACTCTGGGGCGTGTACAGCCCCACTCATTATTACGTGAGAGTGTCATGAGCGGAGATCTTCACAGGCACTGGGCCTTGCTTCACAGGCACCGGGCCTTGCTTCATGGGTAGAACCTCCGGAGGTGCTCGATGCTCCAGGTGTTCTGGATGGGGATCCCTTCCTGCGTCTCCAGGCGCATGGCGCCGGGTCTGGAGACGTGTGCGACCCAAAACGGGCCCTCCCACATGGGTGAGAGCTTGTGCAGCCCTTCCCTGGAGAGCACCCGCCTTAGGACAAGATCACCTACCTCGAGCATCCTGGAGCGGACGCTGCGGCAGTGGTACCACCGCAGCGCCTGCTAGTACCTCGCAGCTCAGAGCGAGGCTTCATGGCAGCGTTCCTCCCCCAGCACGAGGTCCATCCCCCGCATGGCGTCCTGTTGTGTTTCATCGAACGCCAGGACCCGCGCAGAGTGATGCCTGGCCTCGTGTGGGAGAACCGCTTCTGCTCCGTAGACGAGGAAGAACGGGGTCTCGCCTGTCGTCCTGGTGGCGGTGGTGCGGATGGACTGTAGCTCATCGTGCCAACCCCTGCCGCAGGCCTCGAGCTTCTTCTTGAAGGTCCTTGTCTTGAGACCCCTCAGGACCTCCGCGTTTGCACGTTCGGCCTGGCCGTTGCTCCTGGGGTGCGCCACGGAGGTGTAGCAAATCTGTGTTCCAAGGTTAGCATAATATGTTTTGAAAATATTGCTAGTGAACTTTGAGCCGTTGTCAGTGATGATGCGATTAGGGACCCCAAACCGGCTTACGAGGCCCTTGATGAACTTGACTGCTGACCCAACTGGGATGGTGCGGACTGCTTCCACTTCCATCCACTTGGTGAATTTGTCGATGGCGACGTAGAGGTAGCGGTAACCTCCAGGCGCTCGAGGGAATGGGCCCAGGATATCCAGCCCCCAGACCGCAGACGGCCATGAAAGCGGGATAGTCTGGATGCCCTGAGCCAGCTGGTAGATCTTCTTGGCGTGGAATTGGAAGGCCTCGCAGGATTTCACCAGCTCGACCGCGTCGTTGAGTGCTATGGGCCAGTAGAACCCGCTGCAGAAAGCCTTGCCGACCAGGGTGCGCGATGACGAGTGGTGCCCTCAGTCCCCGCCATGTATGTCGGCCAGCAACTCTTTCCCCTGTTCCCTGGAAACGCATCGCAAAGAAACATCATTTGGCCGCTTCATGTATAGCTCACCGTCTTGTATGCAGTAAACTGTAGCTTGCCGGGCCACACGCTCCGCGTCTTCCTCCTTCTCTGGCAGCATGCCTTGCATCAGGTATGCCCTGAACTCTTCGATCCAGCACCCCTCCTGAAGCTCGAGCACTAAGAGGAGGCGCGCTCCTGAGGTCGGGCCACAGGCGGGGGCTCCCGAGGCTGGTGGCTGGGGGTGCTCCTCCTGAGGTGGCACCGGCTCTGCAGGCAGAGGTGCTACTGAGGGCTTGAAGAGCCACTCCTCAAAGACGCCAGGCTCTTGGGGTAGCCGCTTGGATGCTCTTTTGGCGATGTCGTCGGCCTCTTGGTTGGTGCAACGGGGCACATGTTGTAGTTCCAGGCCCAGGAACTGCTTCTCCATCTTGCGTACCTCCGCGAGGTATGCCTCCATGTGCTCATCCTTTGGCTCGTACACCTTGTTCGAGAAGTTGACGAGGAGCTGCGAGTTTCCTTTGACGGTGAGGCGTTTCACCCCCAGGGCCACTGCAGCCTTGAGGCCAGCGATGAGACCCTCATACTCTGCAATGTTGTTGGAGACCTTCTCGCCCGGCTGGAAGCAGAGTTGCATAGCGTAGTAAAGTTTGTCCTGAGTGGGCGAGATGAGCACGGCTCCATCCCCGCACCCTGGTGTGCAAACCCGCCATCAAAGTACATGACCCAGCCATCCGGCGCTTCACTCCCTGGCGAGAGGGATCGGTTCTCGCCTGCTTCGAGCTCCGGGGTGTCGGTCCATTCTGCCACGAATTCGGTGAGTGCAGCCCCCTTGATGACCCTGGTTATGCTGAACTCCATGTCGAACGCTTGTAGTTCGATGTTCCATTCGGCGACCCTTCCCGCAGCATTGGGGCTCCTGAGCACTCTCTCCAATGGGTAAGCTGAGACGACCTTGATGGGGTTTCCGTAGAAGTAGTGGCGCAGCTTAGGCGAGGCCATCAGGAGCGTGAGCAAGAGCTTCTGAGGCATGGGGTATCATGCTCTCGCGTTGTGTAGCACTGTGCTGACGAAGTACACTGGTTGCTCGTCGAGGGCGGGAGAGCTGACGGCGTTTTTGGCTCCCGAGGGTTGAGGTGTTCCCTGCGGGTCCCCGGCTTCTGGGGCTTGATGACTAGCCGGGGCAGCCGCTGTCTCAGGAGCATCTCCGCAGTGCTGAGCTACCTCATCCGACTTGGCGACTCCACTTGACGGGTCCTTGACCTCGGGCTCCTCCCTGAGGGCCACCAATGCCGCGCTGGCGGAGTGGGGCATGGCAGACAGGTAGAGTACCAAGGGCTCGCGAGGACGAGGTGCCACCATCACCGGTAGGCTGGTCAGATATCTCTTGAGGTCTTGAAATGCCAAGTCGGCCTCGGGGGTCCACTCGAATGGGCCCTTCCTCTTCATCAGCTTGAAGAACGGCAAGGCGCGCTCCCCCAACTTGGAGATGAAGCGCCCCAACGAAGTCACGCAGCCTGCAAGCTTCTGCATCTCCTTGAGGTTTTGTGGTGGGCTCATGTCTTCGATTGCTTTGACCTTCTCCGGATTGGCCTCGATCCCCCTGTGGGGCACGACGAAGCCCAGCAGCTTGCTGGAAGGAACACCAAACACGCACTTCTCCGGGTTGAGCCGCAGGTCCACCTGGCGCAGGCTCGCAAAAGTTTCCTCCAGGTCCTGAATCAAAGTTCTTGCCTCCCGAGACTTCACCATAATGTCGTCGACATAGGCCTCAGCGATTCTCCCGAGCTGCCACCCCAAGGCGATGTGCATCAGTCGATGGAAGGTCGCTCCTGTGTTGCGCAGTCCGAATGGCATACAAGTGTAGCAGTATACCCCACATGGGGTCAGGAAAGTTGTTTTCTCCTCATATTCCACCGCCATCTTGATCTGGTGGTAGCCTGAGAACGCATCCAGGAAACATAGCAGATCACACTCGGCGGTGGAGTCGACAATCTGGTCGATGCGCGGCAGCGGGAATGGGTCTTGAGGGTAAGCCTTATTGAGGTTGATGAAGTCGACACACATGCGCTCCTTCCCTCCTTTCTTCGGCACGACGACCAGATTCGCCAGCCACTCTGGGTACCAGACTTCGCGAATGACACCCGCTGCCTCCAGCTTGCGGGTTTCCTGAACGATGAAGGACTACTTCTCCATGGACTGCCGCCTTGCCCTCTGCTTCATAGGGCGCACGTTGGGGCATACCCTCAAATGATGCTCGATCACTCTTCTCGGAACCCCCAGCCAGCTACTTGGGTTCCCAGGCGAATACTTCCTTGTTTGCCTGCAAAAAGTCCACCAACTTCCTTTCTTGATCTGCGCCTATAGTAAAGGTGGCGCCAGAGGCCCCGTATGCGTCAACCGGTATCTGCTTTGTCTTGGCTTGACCTTGAGTGAATAGCTGCTTCCTCTTGGTCGGTGTAGCGCCCTTGGTCCTTGGCACGGCCTTGTCGGTCGGGCAAGCTGCCGCTGTGGCCCTGAAGGTGAGTTTGAGGGCTGCCAAGGCTTCCTTGGTGTCTCCGGCCATGGTGAGGATGCCTTTGCTTCCTGGCATCTTCATGAGGTTGTAGGCAGGATGGGTAGCTGCCATGAACTGAGCCAGCGCCAGGTACCCGAGGATGGCGTTGTACGGTAAGCCGATGCGTGCGATGTCAGAGTCGATTAGCTCGGTGCGGTAGTTGTCGCGCATGCCGAAGGTCACGGGGAGACGGATCTTCCCCAGGGGGTTGGAGGAGCCGCTGCCGACTCCGAAGAAGGGCTTGCTAGGGCGGAGCCGTTCCAGCGGTACATGAAGGAGACTAAAAGCCTCCATGGAGAGTATGTTGAGGCTGGCGCCGCCGTCGATGAGGGTCTTGGTGACGGCTACGCTGTAGATGGTGGGCGTGCAAAGCATCGGGAGCACGCCTGAAGCGACGGTGGTGACTGGGTGATCCCCCGAGTCGAAGGTCAGGTCGGCCTTGGGCGACGCCCAACCCGGGGGAGCCCCCTACCACATGGAGATGGTGTTGATCTGGCGAAAGAACGGTTTGGTGTGACGGCCCGAGGGCGGCGCCTGCGAGCCACCGAGGAGAGCTACGATGACGAGGGGTGCTGGTTCCCCGAAGCTCGTGGTGAAGAGGTCGCGCAGCTCCTCCCAGGAGGCCACAGAAGATTCCAGCAGATGGAGGAGCCAGGCGCGCGGCACGCCAGCGAGGGCCATCGGGAGCTAGTTGGCCATGACGTTATCGTCGCCCCGGCCTCCAGGATGGCCTCCTCGTACGCCAGCAGGAAGGCTGCCGGATCCGCCGCACCATCGTAACGGGGCGGCATCTCTGGCTTGAACTTGTGCGGCCACCGTACCCGCCGCAAGGCGGGGGTGAAGGCTCGGAGCCCCACGGCATTGTGGAGGGCGCCTTTCAATCCAGTCGGAGAAGCGGCGGCGTCCATGAGAGCCGGTTGGAGTGGCGAGGCCATCGGGGGGGCAGAGCTTCGGCGCACCCCTACCTGGCGCGCCAAATGTCGGATTTCGTGTTCCGGCAAAACCCTTGAGGTTCGAACACTGGGGTGCACACAAAGATCTCCCCCGCTCTAGCTCGCACGCATCACGATCTCACGGCCTAGCTCGACGGACCCAAAGAACAAGAGACACAAGAGTTTATACTGGTTCGGGCCACCAATGCGGTGTAATACCCTACTCCAGTGTGGTGTGGTGGATTGCCTATTGGGCTGAGGATGAACAGTTACAAGGGAAGAACAGCCTCCTGAGGAGAGGTGTTCTTATGCTTGGTGTGTTGATGCTACCTCGAATCAGGCCTCTAGATGAGATGCCCCCCAACGGTGGTGGCTGGTCCTATATAGAGAGGCCCGGGTCCTCTTCCCAAATATTAGGCGGGAAGGGATCCCACAACAGCCAATTTGAAGGGGGACAGCTAGTACAAGCTATCCTGACAAAAGTAGTCTTTGCCTGCCAAAGGCTCTGGTGGTGATGCTGTCTTGGGCTCCATGGTGACCTCCGTCCTACTGTCCTGCTGGTCTTGGTCTTGTTGCACCGATATGGAAACCTTTGCATGATGCCTCGGGGCTCCTCGCCTGCGCTTGCCCCTTTAGCACCAAAGAGGAAACGAGGACACTGCGCGCGCTGGCGCCCGCCTGGCTCCAGTCGTCATGGCTTGCGTCACAGAAACCTCGTGAGGTGTCCCTTGCCTTAATCTCTCCACCCCTCGCGAGCCGTCCTGGTGAGGCCGCCCCTGAGGAGGTCTTGTGTCGCCCGCCTCGCGAGGCTTGGCCCCTCGTGAGGGTCTTGAGTGTTTGTTGGTGAAGATGGGCCATACAGGACCGCCGGTGGAGCCACGCCGCGGGCCGCAGGCAGGCAAGTCTGGGGACCCCCGTTCCCAGAACACCGACAGGGGGCAGTAGAGACACGACATGACCTCGATGCCGACGCATGCAAAACGCATGCTCTGGCCGTGCCCAGAGCACGTGCACAAAGTTCTCTACAAAATTCCATGGCAACCTAGGGGCCTCTGATGGCAGTACAAATTAACACGATTGTGAGCCTAGTTAAGAGAGTGCCAATGGACATGCTGGTTTGGCCAAGTGATCAAGTGTCCAATGTATGTTAGAAAGTGGCAACATTTCTGTCATGCCCACAAGGTGCTTGACAACATGCTAGGGCTAGCTAGGAGATTCTATTGATGATGAAATTTGGCAGGATGAGGTTTCTTTAGATGATAGAGATGGTGGTGGAGTTAGTTCGGCAAGGTGAGAAACTTGCTAGTGCAAGTTTTACCAGAATTCAGTTCTAGACAGAAACTTCAGTGGCATGTTTGGTGTACTTAAAAGATGCAAATAGAGTTGACTTCCTAGAGTTAAGGTTTTGGTTGGAAGGACTACAAGATGGCAAAGTTTTAGAATTAATGGAGATAGGAAAATTAGGGTTGCAGTTATAACTCAAGAATGGGACAGAATTTGAAAAGAGGATGTTTCACTCAAAATTTTCAAAACACATAGTTATGTTTTTGCTCAAAAGTGATTTATAGGCATCACCTGACCTCTCATAATTTTTGTGGGATTTTATAAAACAATTATCTAAAATATCTGTAGTGCAACTAAAGCATTTCAAGTATTTGAAAAATGCTTTAAAAGGATTATTTGTGGCAAATTTTATTATGAAAATATTTCCTACTATTTTTATGATATAAATGAAATGACTCAAGACACAACGAAAGACCACAACATTTCACAAAAATAATCTTCTATGATGGGAAGAATTTTGTAAAACGGAAAATAGAGAAGGCTGTGAAATTAATAAATGACCTAGTAATTCAAAATTTTATTACTGGCAAAATTTTACTTAATAAAATTATGGTTGAATTTTTGGGGTGTTACACCTCACGATAACTTGGGCTAGTGTTTTCGTTTGTAGATACTTATTGCATAATATTTGTGCCCACATACCCTCCGGCTCTGTCTCTAACGTGTAGAGACGTTTATTCTTAATTTCTTGGTTTTCAATATCGAGACCCCCCTGGTCTTTGGGTCGGCATAAAATATCCCATCATGCGAGACAGTACTTCTTCGTGGCCTCATCTGACTGCCAGAAGAATTGAGATCGAAAGAAATCAAGTCTCTTCCGCACCGCTTTTGGTACCTCGAAGAAAGATAGTAGGAACATAGGCATACTAGTAAGTACTGAGTTGATCATCACTAGTCGACCTCCATAAGACATTAGCTTGCCCTTCCAGCAACTAAGCTTTTTTTCAATTCAATCTTCGACTCACTTCCATTCTTTATTAGATACCTTCGGTGATGAATTGGTATGCCCAAATAACTTAAGGGCAAAGAACCTAATTCACACCGAAACAATTGTCTATATGTGTCTTGCTCTTCATTGGCCTCACCAAAGCATAACAACTCGCTCTTGTGAAAGTTTATTTTAATCCAGACAATTGTTCGAAGAGACATAATATGAGTTTCATATTCCGCGCTATTGCAATGTCAAGTCCCATGAACAAGATAATGTCGTTAGCGTACTATAAAATGGAGACTCTCCCATCGACCAGATGAGGGACAAGTCCATCCACTTGACAGTTTTCCTTGGCCCGACATATCGGCCGCTATATTAAAAAGGAGAGGAGACATTGAATCCCCTTGTCTCAATCCCTTGTGTGTCTAAAAGTAGTGACTGATATCATCGTTAACCTTGATTCTGGCACTACCTTTTTGGACTAGAAACCCCACTTGGTTCCACCAAGCCTCATTAAAGCCTTTCATTCGCATTTCCTGCTGAAGGAAAGGATATTTAACTTTATCATATGCCTTCTTGAAATCCACTTTGAAGATAACCCCATGTAGCTTCTTCAAATGAATTTCATGCGGCGTTTCATGCAGGACAACGACCCCTTCAAGAATGTGTCTCCCAGACATGAAAGTTGTCTGGTTCGGTTGCACCATCGAATGGGCAATCTGTGTCAATCTATTGGTGCCCACTTTCATGAATATTTTGAAACTCACGTTAAGAAGACATATTGGCCTGAACTGCTCAATCTGAACTGCCTCTTCTTTCTTTGGCAACAATGTAATCATGCCAAAGTTAAGATGGAACAGTTCCAAATGACCGTTAAAAAATCTTGAAACATAGGCATAAGATCATCCTTAATAATATGCCAACATTTCCTATAGAATTCCACGGGAAACCCATCTGGTCCTGGTGCTTTATTCAGTTTCATTTGTGAAATTGCATCTGGAACCTCTTTCTCAGCAAACGGTGCAAATAGAATATCATTCTCCTCTGACCGAAGATGAGGGATATCTCCAATAACATATTCATTAATGGACACCTTGCTCGCTTCCAGAGGCCCAAAAAGTTGTTTATAATAATTAGATATATATGCTTTCAGATTCTCATGACCCACAATTGTCCCTTCATCCTGTTCAAGTTGTATTATTTTCTTCTTCCCATGTTTCCCATTTGCAATCATGTGAAAGAATTGTGTATTGTCATCCCCTTGGACAACCTTAAGCACCTTAGCATGCAATGCCCATTTGAGCTCCTCTTCTCTAAGAAGAGCTCGTAAGCGTTGCTCGGCTTTGGATTTCGATCTCTGCTCAACTACATTAAGAATGCTTGCTTCTGCTTTTAGATCCAGAGTATCTATTAACTAGGTGAGTCGCTCTTTTTCTTGTTTGTATATCCCACTCTCGTTTCTGGCCCAACCTCGTAAGAATTGTCTCAGATGTCTAATTTTGTTTTGCCATCTCTCAATACTTGATTGTCCACTAACAGGCTTTTCCCATTTCTCGTGCAATGATCTCCATGAAGTTCTCTTTCTCGAACCAACCTAGTTCAAAAGAGAAATTTTTCTTATTCCCAATATGAGTTGCATCTCCCGAGTCAACTAGTAATGGTGTGTGGTCTGAGATCGCCCTCTACATCGCATACACCAACACTAATGGGTATTTTTGTTCCCATTCCACACTAGCAAGCACCCTATCCAACTTCTCATACGTTGGAGTGGGCAATGAATTAGCCCATGTATATTTCCTACCTGTGAGTTCAATCTCTCTCAAACTAAGACTCTCGATAATCATGTTAAACATCATGGACCAACGTCCATCAAAGTTGTCGTTGTTCTTTTCATCTCTTCTTTGAATTATATTAAAATCCCCTCCGACTAGGGTTGGAAGAGTTTCATTCCCACAAATCCGCACCAAGTCCGCTAGAAAATCTGGTTTAAGTTCGGGTTGTGCAGCTCCATATATAGCTACCAGAGACCATCGGAATCCATCCAACTTCGATCTCACCTGGAACTTGACTGCAAAGTCCCCCCGAACCACATTAATTACCTCAAGTGATTCGCACATAACCCCCAGCAGTATCCCACCGGATCTTACCTTGGGAGGTAAACAGTGCCAATCAAAATCAATTCCGCTAGATAAAGTTCCAAAGAACTGTGTGGTGAAATTACCTCGTCCTGTTTCGAGAAGTGCAATAAAATCTAGGTTTTGCTCTATCGTTGTCTCTGCTAGGAACCTTCTTTTAGCCAAGTCAGCTAGACCTCTGCTATTTCAAAAGATTCCTTTCATATATCATCATGGATTTTTTTCTTAAGCTTAACCCACTACTGCAGGATGCTGCTAACGTGACACTACGATCAGAGACCCTTCGACGAAAATGTGTGCGATGCAATAATTGCAAATGGTGGTGTAAAAGAACCATCAAAAAAGGTGCAAAACGTTTGCGATGGCGGAGCCATCAAACACGATTCAGATTTTAGTTGCGTGTGCGATGCACGACATACGGTTTAGTTCAATGAACTATTTATGATGAGGTGGAACAAAAGAAACGGGCAGCCAGATGAAGGTGTGTGCGATATACAACATACGGTTCACTCGGATGAACTGTGTGTGATGAGAAGGAACAATAGAAACAGGTAGCTAGATAAAGGTGTGTGCGATTGAGGGCATACGCTTCAGAAGGATTAAATGTTTGCGATTAGGCAACAGAACAGAAACGGGTCAGCCAGATAAAAGTTTCTATGATTGATGGCATACACTTCACACGGATGAACTGTTTGCGATTAGCCACAACAAGCTAAAACAATTAGATAGATCAACGTGTGTGTGCTAGACGGGCACACACATTCTAATTAAAAGAAGCGTGCGCGATGGTAATAACGAGCGCACACGGTTGTTGGAACAAGACATGTGCTAACATGCCTATTGCGGTGCACCCTATGGTGCAAACGCCACATATGCGGCCGAGAAGGCGTATGTGCCCACGTTACGCCTTCTGAGAATAGTGCCGCACTTATAACCGTCAGTAAATTTTGAGCATGCGTCCCATCGCATTCCAAATTGCAAACCTGTTCACACCGATCAAAACCTAAACGGTTTCCCACTTAGGAGCGTATTAGTACTTGATTATAAATACTACTACTCCAAGATGACTGCACATTCCTCAACTCCTCATCCACAAAAACAAACAAGTCATTCATCATCGTTCCCTTGCGTCAACCATGGCCAGCGTGAGTTCTGGGTCGAGAGATTGCCACCAGGGAGATGCGAGCATGGAAGCGGAACCACGAGAGATGTCCCGCCTCGCCGCGAACATAGCCGGCATGTCCCGCCGCGGGATGAGCTCTTTCTTGTCCAGCAGCACAGAGGTCCCGCGGCCTGCAGCAACGCATCAAGAAAGTAGAGATCAGCAAGCCAAATCGTTGTATTCCTTCTTCTTTTGCCCTTGTGTATTTTGGGTGTTGCTGCATGTGGTTTTTTTAATTATGTTCATTTTTTGCGGGGATTTTAACTATGTTCCTAAATATGTAAGACAATTATTATCCACTGTCATCGTCCTTATATTCATCATGCTTGCTATAAGTCGTAGTGGATGCTATATAGGTCCGTCGGATCTTACATCAAGATCTGTGCAAAACTTTCTTTTCAGATTTTCATTTTTCTCTCTTAAATCTCTGTCCAGTGAGACATATAGCCATGCCGTAGAACAGGGGCTCGGGTGCCATTAATGGAGACATTGGGAGGGAGGTGCATGGCGGGTAGATGTCAAAGGGCTCTCCTCCCAATGAGCACACGCAGGGGTCTGATCGCACGCCTCCCGTAGTCAAATAGCTACCCCGCACGGCACCTCCTAGCCAATAAAAAAAGGGACGCGTAGCGGTACGTAATTGGTAAGTAGAACGCCCACGGTTTCAATAATACTTGTGTTTCCGATTTGTAACATGACAGCACTTGTTCCAAGCTGACTTTGTTAATTGTTAATGTGTGCGCCTTCGCAAATTGGACAGAAAAATTACCACATCATGTTGGTGCCATGTCATTACACCATGCCAAGTTTCATGATTTTCACGCGTATTTTGGATTTACAGGAATTAAAAAACCAAGTTTCTCAATCTTTCCGTCCGGGCCATGATGCCCAGATGTTTGAATTTCATTCTCAATTCTTGCGTGGGACCTAGAAATTCACCCAAGGACACACATGCCATTTTTCAACCAACTTTGGTGCACTGGAGCATGTGCTTGTAGTTCAAATTTGAATTATGCACATTAAATGCACATAAACTCAATTAATGTATAAAAAAGGCCAAACAAACCTTGAATAAATCCAAAATTTAGCACGATACTTCTATTTGGTCTAATCTGGCTGTGTAAAAAACTTAAGACGGGAGAAGGCAGTGTACGTATGTCGTTTCGCACATGGAGGTGACACGTTCCCTCTCGGAACCACGAGCCTTCTTGAGGGAAGCTCCGGTTTGCTTGAAGCTTACACCAAAGCTTGTCACAATTCGGCCAAAAAAATTACAGCAGTATGTTGGTGCCATATCATGACACCATGCCAAGTTTCATAATTTTCAGGCATGTTTTGGATTTTCAGGAATTAAAAAACCAAGTTTCTCAATCTATCCGGCCAAGCCACGACGCCTAGATATTTGAATTTCATTCCCATTTCTTGCATGGGACCTAGGAATTCACCCAAGGACACACATGTGATTTTCCAACCAACTTTGGTGCACAGGAGCATGTGCTTGTAGTTTAAATTTGAATTATACACACTAAATGTGCAGAGACTCAATTAATGTATAAAAAAGGCCAGATGAACCCGAAATAATTCCAAAATTTAGCACGATACTTCTATTTGGTCTAATCTGCCTGTGCAAAAAAATTAAGGCAGGAGAAGATAGTGTACGTATGTCGTTTCACAGATGGAGGTGACACGTTCACTCTCGGGACCACGAACCTTCTTGAGGGAAGCTCCGGTTTGCAAGAAGCTTACACCAAAGCTTGTCCCAATTCGGCCAAAAAAATTACCGCAACATGTTGGTGCCATGTCATGACACCATGCCAAGTTTCATGATTTTCAAGCGTGTTTTGGATTTTCATGAATTAAAAAACCAAGTTTCTCAATCTATCCGGCTGAGCGACGACGCCCAGATGTTTCAATTTCATTCTCATTTCTTGCATGGGACCTAGAAATTCACCCAAGGACACACATCTGATTTTTTAACCAACTTCGGTGCACTGGAGCATGTGCTTATAGTTCAAATTTGAATTATGCACATTAAATGCCTAGAAACTCAATTAATGTATAAAAAGGCCAAATGAACCCAGAATAATTCCAAAATTTAGCACCATACTTCTATTTGGTCTAATTTGCCTGTGTAAAAAAATTAAGGCGGGAGAAGGTAGTGTACGTATGTCGTTTCGCACACGGAGGTGACACGTTTCCTCTCGGAACCACGAGCCTTCTTGAGGGAAGCTCTAATTTGCAAGAAGCTTACACCAAAGCTTGTCCCAATTTGGCCAAAAAAGTTACCGCATCATGTTGGTGCCATGTCATGACACCATGCCAAGTTTCATGATTTTCAGCCGTGTTTTGCATTTACAGGAATTAAAAAACCAAGTTTCTCAATCTTTCCGGCCGAGCCACGACGTGCAGATGTTTGAATTTAATTCCCATTGCTTGCATGGGACCTAAAAATTCACCCAAGGACACACATGCGATTTTTCAACCAACATGGTGCACTAGAGCATGTGCTTGTAGTTCAAATTTGAATTATGCGCATTAAATGTGCAGAAACTCAATTAATGTATAAAAAAGGCCAAACGAATCCGAATAATTCCAAAATTTAGCACGATACTTCTATTTGGTCTAATCTACCTATGTAAAAAAATTAAGGCGGGTGAAGGCAGTGTACGTATGTCATTTTGCACACGGAGGCGACACGTTCCCTCTTGGAACCACGAGCCTTCTTGAGAGAAGCTCTGGTTTGCAAGAAGCTTACACCAAAGCTTGTCCCAATTCAGCCAAAAAAAAGTTACCGCAGCATGTTGGTGCCATGTCATTACACCATGCCAAGTTTCATGATTTTCAGGCGTATTTTGGGTCTACAGGAATTAAAAAACCAAATTTCTTAATCTTTCCGGCTGAGCCACGACGCCCAGATGTTTGAATTCCATTCTCATTTCTTGCATGGGACCTATAAATCCAGCCAAAGACACACATATGATTTTTCAACCAACTTTGGTGCACTGGAGCATGTGCTTGTAGTTCAAATTTGAATTATGCACATTAAATGCGCAAAAACACAATTAATGTATAAAAAAGGCCAAACAGATCCGAAATAATTCCAAAATTTAGCACGATACTTCTATTTGGTCTAATGTGCCTGTGTAAAAAAGTAAGATGGGAGAAGGCAGTGTACGTATGTCGTTTCGCACACGGAGGTGACACGTTCCCTCTCGGAACCACGAGCCTTCTTGTGGGAAGCTCCGATTTGCAAGAAGCTTACACCAAAACTTCTCCCAATTCGGGCAAAAAATTACCGCAGCATGTTGGTGCCATGTCATGAGACCATGCTAAGTTTCATGATTTTCAGGCATGTTTTGGATTTACAGGAATTAAAAAACCAAGTTTCTCAATCTTTTCGGCCGAGCCACGACGCCCACATGTTTGAATTTCATTCCCATTTCTTGCATGGGACCTATAAATTCACCCAAAGACACACATGTGATTTTTTAACAAACTTTGGTGCATTGGAGCATGTGCTTGTAGTTCAAATTTGAATTATGCACATTAAATGCCCAAAAACTAAATTAATGCATAAAAGTGTCAAACGAACCCGGAATAATTCCAAATTTAAACATGACACTCATGTACTAGTTGCATGTTCAATGTACGTAAATGTTCTAGAAATTCAAACACCATCCTTTTCCTCCATAACAACATTTTTTCTTTCAAAACATGTTGAAAAAATCAGGTATACCACAAACAGTTTACTAGAAAGAATCGTGTGGGATGCGATATAAAATATCTTGGCGCACCATCTTGTCGGGATTACGCAAGAAGCTTCGTCGTCTACAGTCCACCGTCCCCGCTTGAACCACACTTGTGCGCCAGTTTCTCGCAGCACCTAGCGAAATTTTTTTGCCACCGTGGAAATATCTATCTCCCCGACCCCTCCCCCCACCAAAAGCCACATTTCCACTGTTCCTCCTTGCTTTCCAAGTTCAAACCTTCACTGCTGCTTACTGGCAGCTCAGCCTCCTCACCGGTGACCCTTCTTCTTGCAGCGCCGCCTCCTCGCCGGCTACCCTTCTTCTTGCGGCACCACCTCCTCGACGGCGACCCTTCTTCTTGCAGCGCCACCTCCTCCATGGTGACCCTTCTTCTTGCTACGCGGCCTCCTCGCCGCCGGCCCTTCTTCTTGCTGTGCGGCCTCGTCGATATGGTCAGGTAATCCTCACCCCACCCACACCATCTTCATCCTTTCCTGTCCCACATGCCTCGATCGATGGTGCGACACCTTCCACCGAAATCACTGCCCCCTCCTCCAATTAAGCGCCGCCCACAGCCATTTTGCATGCAGTATAACATGGAGCTCAGTAGCATGCGGCTGCATGCGCGCATGAGGTCGCTATGGCTGCCATGCATGTGGACCGCCAGATCTTGGAGGAGCACCTCTTCTCTGAGGCCACCGTCGACACCGCCACACGGTTGTCTACTTTAAAATACAGTTCATGATGTTTTCTCGAGACCACCGCTAGTGCCTTCTAGTGATTTGTCCTCTGTAATGTTAATATGCAATCTGATGTTTAGTTAACAGTTTGGTCCTCTGAAATGTAAAGTTCAGTTAACACTTTTGTCCAAAAATTGCTACATTTCGTAGTACTGTTCTCAAGCATTCTATGTTTTGTTAACTGTCTTATCTTCTAGTGCATGTTTCTATTCTGCAATGTCATGCTCAGTTAACTATTTTGGTTCAGTTGGTCTGCTGTCCATTTAACTATTTCGTTCAGTTCTGCAATTTGATTTTCATTTGTTGTGGGTACAATTTTGTATTGTTATGCATGTGACACCAATCGAATTTGGCTGTACTCAATACATATTCTACTGATAGTATGGCAACACTCAGTTAACCTGATCAAGATCTTCCTTATGTGTGTTGCAGGGAAACAATGGGAGACACTGCGGTTTACCATCAAGGTTTGTTCAAGCATGGTCCTTCGGCTAATAGCACATTATTGTGTAGTTGCAGGAATCATTCTAATATTTAGGCTTCTTACAATTTGGTCTTGCACATGTAGGTCCTACTGTCAGAGGCTTAGACCAACTATTCGACCCATTTTGCATATGGGGAAATGAGATGTCCATGAATATCAGTTAAGTCAAGAAACTCAGAAAGATTGTTAGGATGAAGAAACTTGCGACGAATAATAGCAAGATCTTTGTTTGCACAATGAAGAAGACATTAGTCAACTATAGGATGGTACTAACTCTTTTACCTTGTTTTTACCCCTTGCGCCATTTCAAAATTTATAACAGCAATTTATGCATAGCTTTGTTTTCAGTACTTTTCAAAGCAGTTCACCGATGATTACCTCTCAAACCACCTGCATGGTCAAGAGGCGAGGAAGGTATTCATTCAACACCCACGGTACAATATTGAAGTCTTGCTGAAGAGGACGAAGGTTGGGCGGACAATTATCCATAGCCACTGGCCTAAAGTTGCAAGGACATTCAACATCACTGAAGGCTCAATATTTGCCTTCCGCTTCTGCAGTTTCCCAAATGAGATTCATCTGTCTATTTACCATGTATGATGCTACTTTCCAAAGGTTTTTGATGCCGCATGTGAAACTTGATGCTGTTGTGTAATGGCGTAACTGAGTGCCGAAGCTATCTGATGTACTTTGATTATGAAATCATGGTTGCTGTTATACGAATATGAAATATCTTGTGTGTTTTATAAGAAATATCAATTTGATTAGTACATGGATTATCAATAATAGGCTAATTACCCTGCTTATTGGGGTTTTCTATTGCAGACGGTTACTCAGACAGCACAGTGGGCGATGAAATCAAACAACCTGCACGGTTTCTAGAAAGTAGGCGTGTTCGATCAACTAACAATCACACACGGCTTCCGGCAGGGAACTGTTTGTGTTAGGCCACCTTGCACAAACGTTTCCACACAAAGAACTGTGTGTGATATACATACCTACGAAAATGTTTTTTCTAGGATTCATTGTGTGGGATGTACATACCTACGGAAATAATTGAGTTTCGATGCCTTGCTCGACCGCACACGAGCTCATTTGGTGTCCCAGGACGGCCTATCCCCGACGATTTCTGGGTCGTGTGGGAAGGACCCCCCTATCGCCCACACTCACTTGGCGACGGTTCCAAATGCCATCGCGGAAAGGGGTTAAAAACCATTTGTATAGCATGTCGATCTACAAGTGACCCTAGCACTTCTACAAATTGCTGAAGTAGGATATACTTTCCTTTTCCAGGTTCTCTTGGGCTTCTCCCAATCACCCTTCGAGACTGCATTACTGGAAAAACTCGAGACAGTACCTTCCATTAAAGGCTCTACATTGTCCCCAGTCTCCGACCCCTCATCCCCTTCAGCCTCCGCACTAGCCATTAGATTATTACAAATGTTTTCAAGGGCGGATATCCCTAAATTTTTCATATCATCATCATTCATGGGTCTAACAGCCGCGAGGTTCCGAATAATTTCAGCAGCCCACTCCGCTTCTAAGTCTAAAAGATCATTCACGGATTTCGCAATTTCCTTCTCATCCGACCCCAAAGAAATCCCTAAGTCATTTGCCTTATCGATAATTTCATGTTCGGTGAAATGCAAAATTGAACAACTCTTATTAACAGACATACCTATAGATGCCTCGACATCTCGAAGCTTGGCCGCCCTCATAGCACGCCCTAACTGTGGGCCATTCGCATCTGGTTGCTCCTAGATCCGGTTGGTGACACGCCTGCCAGCCGTCACCGGATCCATGATCCCACCAACAGCGATAAGCTCCTTCGTAGATCGCTCCCGCAGTGTCGGCTCCCCGCTCCCACGTCCATCCCTTGTTTCAGGTGGAGAGGGATAGGGCGCGGTCGAGTGGGCACCGCTAGCAGCAACAACGGGAGAACGAGACCGCGGAGCCTCCTGCTCGACAGTCCCACTCCCCACTGTCGGTGTCAAAACTGACGGATCTCAGGTAGGGGGTCCCGAACTGTGCGTCTAGGCCGGATGGTAACAGGAGGCAGGGGACACAATGTTTTACCCAAGTTCAGGCCCTCTTGATGGAGGTAAAACCCTACATCCTGCTTGATTAATATTGATGATATGGGTATTACAAGAGTTGATCTACCACGAGATCGGAGAGGCTAAACCCTAGAAGCTAGCCTATGGTATGATTGTATGTATATGATCTATCGACTAGCCTGGCCTCGGTTTATATAATGCACTAGAGGCCTAGGATAACAAGAGTCCTAGCCGAATACGCCGGTGGGGAGGAGTCCTTGTCTTGATCACCAAGTCTTGTGGAATCTTCCATGTATGCGGCAGTTGTCCGAACTGGCCCATGAGTATATGGCCATGGGGGTCCTCGGCCCAATCTAACAGATCGGGAGACGACGTGGTGAGTACCCCCTAGTCCAGGACACCATCAGTAGCCCCCTGAACCGGTCTTCAAGTTAGGGATGCTCCTCGATTCTTCCGAACTGTTATTCATCTTCGGTTGTCGGTCTTGGAAACTGGTTCAACAAGTCTTCTCATCTTCGATCTTGAGGATCGCCGAAATGCATTCGACGAGTTTACACGTCGGGTATCCGAGGATCCCCTTTAAGTTTCCGGCCTTTATCAATGCCTTCTTATTTTTATGCCACACCTCGGGTTTGAAGTTGTTCCCGGGAGGCAGTGTCCTCTTGCGTCCGAGCTCCAACGCCGGACTGCATTCGAGGTATCTTTTGCAGATGAGCACCAATGCCGGACTGCTTCCGAGCTCCAACGCCGGAATGTATCCGAGCACCAACGTCGGACTGTATCCGAGCTCCAACGCCGGACTATGTCTAAGCTCCAACTCCGGACTATGTCCAAGCTCTAACACCGGACTATGTCCAAGCTCCAACGCTGGACTGTCATAAATCACCTTGGTTCAAAAAAGTTGAAGGAGTTTAGCCGAGCTTAATGCCGGAAATGCACTCTATCGAGCCAGCCACTAGCGCCCGAGCTTTATGCCGGACTGCTTCCGAGGTGGTGCACCACCCCGACTGTGGGCCGATTTTTTGTCAATATTTTTTATTGGTGCAATTTATTCTCTGCCGAGATATATAGCCAGTAGCCCTCAAGGTGTGTATCGGTCTAAAACCCGAGATGCACCTAGAGGATGACGTAAGAACATTGATCCCAACAGCCGCCGAGACTCAGGTTGATTTGCAAAATCGGCCTGAGGATCAAGTCCTAGCTTGGCAGAATACTTCGGGACACTAAAAGCGGCATGCTCAGTCCTCGAGACTCAGGTTGGGTGCGGCCGACCAACCTGAGGATCAAAATCTCCTCAGAAACTATATAGCACGTAAAATTTTCTGCATTGGACAGGCAATGCAGTAGCCCCCGAGACACTGGACGGGTGGCAACACCAGATCAAGGGATCGATGTGCCCCTTTAATATTTTTAAATAATAAGCCCGAAGCCCAGTAGCCCCCGAGCCTTAATGCAGGCACGGGTGGCCGAATTAAGGATCGATATCCATAGTAAAATCACAAATTATGTGTAATGACTCTATGTATCCAAGTACTTTATGTCATTAATGCTCGGATCCGCATTGTACAAAACTTTGTTGACCGACCATCGGCTTCAACCTCCTCGGCCAGTAGCCGAGGAGCATTTGTCCTACTTTATAAAGCCTTTATGAGGGCAAAGATTTACGACAAACAAGGCAATCTGGCCATACGGTTTTATAAACAAAGGTACGTAGAGAGATATGTTATATTACTGTTTAACGTAAGAAATGCCTTCCAAAGAAAATAGTCCCGTTATCGGTTCCTTTTTTGGGGTTGTCATGCTAAGCATGATCATGAAACCTCAGCTCTAATGTAAGAGCAAAATATTGAGGATTTAGTTTGGGAGGCCAGTTACTAGCCCCCGCTAGTGTTCGGCGACAGCCGAGGTCAAGCCGTAAACACTTCGGCCAATGTTATGAATGGCCGTCATTTAACACAGTTATCGGATTGTTGACCAGTTTACGCTTATTGCGACAGTCAGTTTTTGGCTTTCTCCACTGAGGTGCTTAACCATGTGAGCTGGAAGCACAATCGCAGTGGTTCTCCCTTTGCACACCTAGCTGAACAAGGTGGAACGTAGGAGGCAAGCGCAGGAGTCGGGCAACCCAACTATTGACCGAAGACACAATTCGAAACCAATGCATATATAGTGAGATCCAAGAATGTTTTTGCCGAATCTAAAAAGGTGTCCGACATTGCACTGTGAGACTTGTGCTGGAAACACACAAATAGTTTAAAAGTGCCAAAAGCTTGGAAAACCAAAAACGTCAGTAAAAACATGACGTTCGAACAAGATCAAGTGTTCGGTGCCAATCCGAAAATTGGCCTTAGAAAAAAAGTGCTTCTGTCGTGCTTTAACATGACACATCCTATCTCAAGACTTCAAGCGGGTCAGCCTACGGCTTCAACCTCCTATCCCGAGGGCGGAGTACTTCTCATTAGGTCAGTTTAGCAAACTAAACTCTAGCGGCTTTGAGAGAGAAATTAGGCTCCCCGGCTAGTGACCCCACGCTCGTGTCGAAAAAAGGAGTGATAAATAATAATAGTAATAAAAACTTTGCAATGACTAAGAAGAAGAACACTTATTATAAAACGGCTCATATAAATTTAAGAGCCCCCAAGTGAATTGGGTAAAAGAATTTTATGTATAATGATTGTATGTACCGAAGTACTAATATCATATCTTTGTTCAACCGAACTTTAAACGCGTCTTAACCGGCCGTCGGCTTCTCCCTCTTCGGTCAAGGACCGAAAAGTGTTAGGTACTCCACCTGTCGAGAATATCGATAGTGTTTCCAATAACCAAGCAACCGGGCCATAAGGTTGTAACAGACAAAGCGCGCTCAGGGAACTTATGCTATATTACAGACGAAGTGTAAGAAGCATCTTCGAAGAAAATAGTACCCCCACTGATACCTTTCTTCGGTGCTCATTATTGCTATGAGACTTGTGCAATAGATTTTTTGTACTCACGAGTTCCGTTGTGTGCCGACCATGATTGAAAACAATAAGAGTGCTAGCTTTCGGCTTCACCCAGTCTGAGGTCAGAGCTCGGAGGACCCAGTCGTGACAATCGCAGAGGTGCTCCCTTTACTCCCTAGCCGAACAATCAGGAACATAGGGGTAAGCACAGGAGCCAGGCAACCCAGCTTGCAAATCTCTTAAGTCAATATGATGCATATTGTGGCGTAATACACGAACAAGGAACGAAGCCGTACAAGTATAATCATATGCAAGAGGAAAAGCTTCATAAAGGAAGCCCCCAAATAAACGGGGTATTTGAATATGTGTGCCACAAACAAAGTTTGGACAAGGAAATTTTTTACAAGCAACTTTTTTCCAAAAAAGTATAATGCTTGGTCGAACCGAACACAAGTTAAAAATTAAAACTTTGAGCATGAAAGCGACTTAGCTGGTTAATGTATTCGGCATTGATGACGCGGTCCGAGCTTGATGCGGGACAAGGTTCCATCCCCCAAGCCGGTCCCTAGGTGGCGGAGCGGAGAGCTCGACACGCCAAAGTGGTGACATAGCACGGTCAATGCAGACCGGCAGAGTGACGATGAAGTCCCCGGATCATTTTCCTGTGCACAAAAAATAGTGCAAACCGGAGATAATAGTAATAATAATAATTAAAAAAATCATTGCATAATAAATAATTTATGCAAAGTGAGTAATAAAAGAAATATGGCCTGGCGCCGAAGTCAATGTCGATGCAGGGCGTCGGCGTGATATGGTAAAGGCGTGGCAAAGCCTGAATTCACAGGTTGGTCCGAGTTCCGGATGCGGCGCTCGCCAGACTATGTACGGAAACTGACCGAACCACCACGCGACCTCGTTAATGCGGCCATCATTTGATAGACCTGTGTGCAGATGATGGACAAACCAGAGTAATAATTCCTTGGGAAAAATAAACCCAAACAAGCAAAAAATACTAGGATTAATAGCACCAGGTTTATTTGTTGTAGCAATCCGAAGAAAGGTGATTCCCAAAAATGGGACTCGATCCGCACACCCATTGCCTGATGGGCGATAAAGTGACGGTATGGCGATGCAGGCAAAGGTTGGCTCGCCGAGGCAAAGCCCTCGGTCCAGCTAACGTGACGGAGCTGGTCGGCTAGTGACGCCGAAGTCTCCGGAGTAGGTTGATGAAGAGATGGCGAAGCCCCGGTCCAGCCGAGATGTCGAAGCCTCGATGTCAGCCGATGAGTCTAAGTAGGTCGGCGTGATGGACACTAGCTTGAAGAAGCAATAGTGCGGCCCTACCGATGCAGGTGGTGACGTGGTCGATGCCGGCTTGATGAACTGACCGTGCGGCGATGCCAGTATGCCTGCTCCGTGTAATCCGTGGGGCGGCGATGTTGGTGATGATTTATCCTTCGCGATGCCGGACTCTTGTTTGACTTGCCGAGATGATGATCCGAAGAAGTTGAGCTCGGCTCAACAAAGTGACGACGTGTCTAGCGCAGGTCGGCAGCCTTGGGGCAATATTGCCGGACTGGTTTGACACCAGCATGATGTTGAAGATCATGTTCAAAAGATCTTAAAGTTGGTGGGATGTGTTCGGGAACAAAACACAATACCCCATACAAAACTTCCTTCAAAAGGGATGTCCGAAATCCCGTTCATAAAAAGACGAACTCGGGTCGGATTCATTTTCGCGCAGAAAACAGATCTGAAAAGTGATGCACTAATCAGAAGGTTTCTGGAGTTTGGACGGTCGGATCGAGCTGAAATTTTAAGAGGTGGTAGATATAGGAATTCCGCAGCCGATCAACGGTTGGATTTTCCAAAGGACGTACGAGCTAGAAGCTGGACACCACGCCCTAAACTCGTCCAGATTCCCGTCCAGATTTGACAGGGCTCCGGTATATCGTGGATTGCCAGAGATTCCTCCATTGGAACTCGACGAAATTTTCCAGGGTTGTTGTAGACTCAATTCCGCACAACTCCACCAAAGCAATCGTTAAAAAGACACTTGAGGAGGCGGTGGCGGCGGACACAAGTTTGCTGTCCAAAAAAACAGCACGGTCGCCCAAGGGCAATGTTGACGTTGAGCCCCCGGGCTCCCTGGATGATTCCTCCATGATCTTGATAGAGATCGGAGTTAATGTTTATAAAGGCCCTCATCCGAACATGACGATCGGAGGTAGGGTGCAGTCCTTGGTCGAACTAAGGTGACCAGTCGAGCTGGTGACGAAGATGCCGAAGTCGCAGTTGATCTGCAGGCGAGCCATCAACCTTTTGCCGAACACACAGCGGAACTCTCAATGAAAGCACCAATGTCGGTGTCAAAACCGGCGGATCTCGGGTAGGGGGTCCCGAACTGTGCGTCTAGGCCGGATGGTAACAGGAGGCAGGGGACACAATGTTTTACCCAGATTCGGGCCCTCTTGATGGAGGTAAAACCCTACGTCCTGCTTGATTAATATTGATGATATGGGTATTACAAGAGTTGATCTACCACGAGATCGGAGAGGCTAAACCCTAGAAGCTAGCCTATGGTATGATTTTATGTATATGATCTATCGACTAGCCTGGCCTCGGTTTATATAATGCACTAGAGGCCTAGGATAACAAGAGTCCTAGCCGAATACGCCGGTGGGGAGGAGTCCTTGTCTTGATCACCAAGTCTTGTGGAGTCTTCCATGTATGCGGCAGTCGTCCGAACTGGCCCATGAGTATACGGCCATGGGGGTCCTCGGCCCAATCTAACAGATCGGGAGACGACGTGGTGAGTACCCCCTAGTCCAGGACACCGCCACCCACCAAACCGTCAGCACGGCCTGGACTTGTCTTGTCAGGACCCCGACTCGATGTCACATCGATCTAGCCGGTAACACCTCATATCACTTTGCGGCCTCACGCACGGTATCCCCACGGGTGTCGCCTTACCTTTGCCCGGGACCGTTTGCGCCTTTTGGCTCACGTATATGATAGTGTCGCTAGCATCCATATGATAAGGAGCCCGGGCTGACATGACTAGTCGTAAACCCAAAGTGGCACAGACTTACAGGGACAGGCATCCATGACCCAGCTTCGAACGTGTCGGTCATCAGCAACTGGGTCCGGGCTGTAGCACTGGGCTAGCAGGACTCCGATAAACCGGGCTGTAGCGGGCTAACAGGACTCCGGTACTCAAAGCGTGACATTTCCCCGAAGGGACAGACACAGGAACGAAGAAGGACACATGCCGGCCAGCCTAGGTGTTCCAGAGCAGTAGCAAGCTACCATGGCTCAGCGGTAACACTAGGAGACATTTCCCGGTAAGAGAGGCTACTAAAGATAAACAACTAGATAGTCAGATCCCACACATACCAAGCATTTCAACCATACACACAATATGCTCGATATGTGCAAATACAACGAAGCATCACAACATGACTCTATGACACAAGTACTTTATTTAAGGCTCAGAGAGCCATACATAACATACACAAAGGTACGGGTCTCACGACCCAACATACAAGTCATACAGTCATACAAACCAGCAGCGGAAGTAACTTGTCTGAGTACAGACAACTAGTAAAATAAAAGAGGCTTGGGAAGCCTAGCTATACTACAAGGTCCTTCACAAGCTCAGGGTCACCACCTGGGTCTTTTAGCCTACTCGTTGATGTCAACGTCTACATAGAACCCATCAGAAGGGGTTGCAGCGTCTTCTGTAAAAATGTAAATTATAGCAACATGAGTACAAAGGTACTCAGCAAGACTTACATCAGATCCTACATACATGCTTAGTATCAAGAAGGGTTGGTGGAGTTATTGCAGCAAGCCAGCTTTGACTCTTGGCTAGACTATCCTACGATACTTCAACTTGAAATGGTTTTTCGCACACGAGTCCACTACTCACCAATTCAATACACTACCGAGGATCCGCCTCCGTCTTCCTACGGAAGAGCCATCCTCGGCACTCACACTTATCTTGAGGCTTTTAATAGTTTCCATTTACTTGTCTATGAACTGTATAAGCAACCAAGTAGTCCTTTACCGCGGACGCGGCTATTCGAATAGATCATGTTAACCCTGCAGGGGTGTACTTCTTCATACACGCTCTCACCACTTACCGTCGTTTACACGACATGTACTCGGCAACCTTCAAGCGGAAGCCCAACGTGGGTGTCGGCCACGACCTACCTAATCACCTAAGCCTCCAGTCCAGGTTTATCGCCTATCCAGGTTCCATCCGCAGGGAGTCCGGCCGAGGTTTCCCATACGGCCCCGAACGATGTGAACAGGGTTCCCGAGATACCTAACGGGTATTCGGTACACCGTGCCACGTACCTACCGCATCACATCCCACCCCTACGGTCAGCGCTGTCCACGGCCTCCAGTAGGCTACAAACACCAGAAACTACTTGCAACTCCTGGACGGAGAACTAGGGTGAATAAGAAGCCGAGAGGGTCCATTGGTTTCGGGCCCAATGCATGGTAGTAGCTGATTCTTAAATCACACATACAGATCTCAGTGCTTAAGGTCGGCTTCAATGAAACAACCCGCCATGTACTCCTACATGGCCTCTCATCGATACATTTACCAAATCGTGTTCACCACACCACTCTCATTACCGACGTAATCATTTCACTCTAGCCCATCACCCCGATGAACCAGACCTGACACGACTCTAAGCATAGCAGGCATAGAAAGGTAGGAACAACACATACATAGGGCTCAATCAACTCCTACACATGCTAGTGGGTTTCATCTAGTTACTGTGGCAATGACAGGTCATGCAGAGGAAATGGGTTCAACTACCGTAGCACACAGCAGTTTGAATCGCGTTGTCTTAATGCAGTAAAAGAGAGCAGGAGTGAGAACATGGGATTGTATCGATATGATCAAATGGTTGGTTGCTTGCCTGATGGTTCGATGCACTGATACGGTTCTTCGTTAGGGTAATCGCGGTACTCCTCGGAGGCAGAACCTGTCGCAAGGACATCGATACACAACCATCACCAAACAATGTGCAACAATATGATGCATGCATGAAACATAGCAATATGAGTGTGTTGGGCTAATGCAACTAAAACCAGAAGGGTTTGAACAAATTTGAATCAAGGATTCAAATTTCAAATTCAAATATGGCCTTTTAAAGTGCTTTTCCTTGTTCTGCTTGAAACATCAATTTAACTTGTTTGATCATGCATGAAAATAGTACAGATGGATAGATTGGATTTTTCTGATCATTTTTCATATATAATTTGTCCAATTTGGAGTTACAGAATAAAAGTTATGAATTTTTGAAGTTTAAATTAAATTCTGGAATTTCCTGATTTAAATTAAATCCAGAAAATCAATTACTGCGTCAGCCTGACGTCAGTGTGACGTCAGCAGGTCAACGGAACAGGTCTGGGTCAAACCTGACAGTGGGTCCCGCATGTCAGGGTGATTATTTTAATTAAAACTTAATTAAAACTAATCCTGTTTAATTAACAGGGCTGGGCCCCACCTGTCATTGACTCAGAGGAGTCAACCAGGGCCCACCCGTGGTCAAACCCGGGTCGGCTGCACCGGCGTTTAGCCGCCGGCGAGCCCGACGCGGCGGCGGGAGTGGTTTTGGCCATTTCGGCCACCAAATGGGCCGCGGAGACCACCGGAGGGGAGCTGAGGACAAACCGCAGCTCTTGGCGGAGTCCGTTGAGGTCGGGGTGGCCGGAGTTGGCGCCGGCGACGACTTTGGCGGCCACCGGGGCTCGGTCGGAGGTGAACTTGGCGCTAGAGGGGTCGGTGAGGCTCGTGGAGTAGCTAGCTAGGTGTTGCGGGACTTGGTGAGTAAGATGGACACCATCTTGTGGCCGGAGTGTGGCCGGAAGCACGTCGGCGACGAGGTCCGCGGCGGTGCGGGCGTGTGATCCTCGTGCGGTGGCTACACGGCTCAGGAATGAGAGAGAGAGGGCCGGAGGAGTAGCTAGGCTCACAGCGCTCCCGTAGAGGCCACCGGTGAGGTCGGGGACGAGCTGAGGCGGCGACGGCGTTGAAGGGGATCTCCGGCGACGGTGAGCTCGGGCGAGGTCGGTGCGGTGGTCTCGGGCCGCACGAGCACACGGGGCTCGGCTGCTCGATGAAGTAGACAGCGGCGGAGC
Organism: Triticum dicoccoides; assembly: GCF_002162155.2. Classification (NCBI taxonomy): domain Eukaryota; kingdom Viridiplantae; phylum Streptophyta; class Magnoliopsida; order Poales; family Poaceae; genus Triticum; species Triticum dicoccoides. The sequence continues at coordinate 454,424,828 of NC_041386.1, read as the reverse complement.
TCCTGGACACGGTGGCACGGCGTGGGGTGGACGGAGGGCGTGGCTACGGCGTGGGGGTGGCGGCGATGGCGTCGGCCATGGCTGGGGCGTGCGAGGGGGAGGAGCTGGAGAGGAGAGGGGGTGTCTGGGGGGTTCGGGGGAGAGAGGGAGGCCGATCCACGGCGTTAGCCGGGCGAGGGAGGCGGCGAGGCGGCGAGCAGCTGCGTGGCGAGCTGCGGTGCCGCCGCCGAGCACCTTGGCTGCCTGCCTGGCGAGCCAAGCAGCTCGCTGGAGCGGTGGCCGGGCTGGGCCGGCCAGGTGGGCTGGCTGGTGGGCCTGCGGTGGCGCCAGGTAAGTTTTCCCCTTTTTTTCTGTTTCTGTTTTTATTTAATATATCTGCAACTTTGTTTGAATTTAATAAAATACCTAGGCAACTTCAAAAATCACCAAATCACTCCTGGTCCATAGTTGGATTATTTCCAACATGAAACATTTTAGTTTGGAGGTATTTGAGCATTTAAATATTTTATATAATTTTAAATGCCCAAATTCAAATATTTATGAATTAATTCAAAAACCCTAAGATGGCCTAGGAAAATGTGCACCACTTTTGGCAGAGGTTCTGAACCAAGACAAAAATGATGGGCATTTTAGAAGGGCATTTCAGGTTCATTGAAAATTATTTTAGTAAACCCTAGTTGGTTTCAGAGGGGACTGGGGGTTCTGTCATCCCCATTTCAAGTTTCTGATGAAAGAGTAAACATGATGCAACACTCTAATGCATGACTAGCTAGGGTGTGACAACTCACCCCCACTCAAAAGAATCTCGTCCCGAGATTTGGGTTCCTCCGGGAAGAAGGCAGGGTACTCGAGTCGAAGACGATCCTCCCTTTCCCAAGTTGCTTCATCCTCAGAATGGTGCGACCATTGAACCTTGAGAAACTTGATATTATGACGTCGAGTGGTACGTTCGGCCTGATCGAGGATACGAATGGGGTACTCTCGATATGTAAGATTATCTTGGAGATCAAGCGTTTCGTAGTCCACTCCACGGATAGGATCCGAGAAGCAACGCCTGAGTTGAGAAACGTGGAAGACATCGTGGACTCTGGAGAGATGCGGAGGTAGTTCCAGCTGGTAGGCAACTTCTCCTCGTTTGGCGAGAATGCGAAAAGGTCCAATGTAACGAGGAGCCAATTTGCCTTTGATACCGAAACGATGGGTTCCCTTCAGAGGGGTGACCCGAAGATAAGCCTTCTCGTCAACCTCGAAAGTCATAGCCTTATGCTTTCGGTCATATTGACTCCTTTGACGAGATTGGGCTGTTTTCAACTTTTCACGAACGATACGAACTTGTTCTTCTGCTTCCTGAATCATATCCGGGCCAAAGAATTGTCTTTCCCCGGTCTCTGACCAGTTAAGGGGTGTTCGACACCGTCGTCCATAGAGAACTTCAAAAGGGGCTTTACCCAAGCTAGATTGATAGCTGTTATTGTAAGCGAATTCGGCAAATGGAAGGTACTTCTCCCAATCCATTCCGAATGAGATAACAGAGGCTCGAAGCATGTCTTCTAGAATCTGGTTGACGCGTTCCACCTGACCGCTCGACTGAGGGTGGAAGGCGGTGCTAAAGGAGAGACGGGTTCCCATAGCATTTTGAAAACTTTCCCAAAATCGAGAGGTGAAAAGACTTCCTCGATCCGAGTTAATTTCCAAAGGAACACCATGGAGAGACACTATTCGGGAGATGTATAAGTCTGCCAGCTGACTAGCGGTTATACTCTCACGAACAGGTAAGAAATGGGCTACTTTGGAAAGACGATCGACCACGACGAAAATAGCATTATTCCCTCTCTTGGTCCTGGGAAAACCGGTAATGAAATCCATACCAATTTTATCCCATTTCCATTCAGGAATAGCTAGGGGTTGAAGGGTGCTAGCAGGCCGTTGATGCTCTGCTTTTACACGACGACAGACGTCGCAATTAGCAATATACTGAGCAATTTCTCTCTTCATCCTAGTCCACCAGAACCTCTGGCGTAGGTCCTGATACATCTTAGTGCTACCGGGATGAATGGTGAGAGGAGATTCATGAGCTTCCTTAAGGATCAAACGCCTCAGGTTTCGCACTTTGGGAACCACTAGTCGATTTCCGAAGTATACGACCCCTTGATCGTTAATGGAGAAGCAATTCGCAATCCCTTTCCGGATGTTTCTTTTGATGCGGGAAATTCCCGGATCTACCTTCTGTGCTTTGATAATCTGATCCGTAATGGTAGGTTTTACCACCAAGGTGGAAAGAAAACCTTGAGGAACAATGTGAAGGTTAAGCTTCCGAAATTCCTCATGGAGAAGCGGTTGACTTTGTTGTAGCATCAGATTGTTACAATAAGATTTACGACTTAGCGCATCAGCCATGACGTTGGCTTTCCCTGGGGTGTAGGTTATCCCTAGGTCGAAGTCTGTGATCAACTCAACCCAACGTCTTTGCCTGAGATTTAGATCCGGTTGGTGAAAATGTACTTCAGGCTTTGGTGATCAGTGAATATTTCGCAACGGTTACCGAGGAGGTAATGTCGCCAGGTTTTAAGTGCATAGACTACGGCTGCAAGCTCTAGATCATGAGTGGGATAATTCTCCTCATGTGGGTGCAATTGCCGTGAAGCGTAGGCAATTACGTGTCGATCTTGCATGAGAATGCAACCTAGTCCTTGTCGCGAGGCGTCGCAGTAGATAACAAAGTCCTTGGAGAAGTCTGGCGGTACCAGTACGGGAGCAGAGGTCAGGCGTCTTTTCAGTTCCTGAAAGCTGTGCTCACATTGTGGAGTCCACTCGAACTTCTTATCTTTCTTGAGGAGTTCGGTTAGAGGTTTGGCAACTTTGGAGAAGTTCTCGACAAAGCGACGACAATAGCTCGCTAAGCCCAGAAAACTCCGAACTTGCTTGACCGATTCAGGTGGAGTCCAATTAAGGACGGCTTGAACTCGCTCAGGGTTAACAGCAATACCTTTACCAGATATTACATGACCCAAATAGGTCACTTCTGACAACCAGAATTCACATTTAGAAAATTTGGCATAAAGGCGATGCTCTCGAAGTTTCTGCAACACTAGCCTTAGATGTTCGGCATGTTCTTCCTCGTTCTTGGAGTAGATGAGTATATCATCGAGGTAAACCACGACGAATTTATCCAAATACTCCATGAAGATTGAGTTCATTAACCGAGAAAAGGTGGCTGGAGCGTTGGTTAATCCGAAGGACATGACGGTGTACTCGTATTGGCCATAACGAGTAACAAAGGCCGTTTTAGGAATGTCCCCGTTTCTGATTTTGATTTGATGGTAGCCCAACCTCAAATCCATCTTGGAGAATACTGAGGATCCAGCGAGCTGATCATACAGGTCGTTGATCCTGGGAAGCGGATATTTGTTCTTGATTGTGACCAAATTGACAGGTCGGTAATCTACAACCATCCGGTCCGTACCATCCTTCTTCTTGACGAAGAGGACGGGGCAAGCCCACGGAGAAGAGCTAGGTCGGATGAAACCCTTTTTCAAGGACTCATCGAGTTGTTTCTTAAGCTCGGCTAGTTCTAGGGGTGCCATCTTATAAGGTCTTCTAGCAATCGCAACGGTTCCTGGAATGAGGTCTATTACGAACTCAACATCCCTGTCAGGTGGAACACCTGGCAATTCTTCTGGGAAGACATCCGGGAAGTCACGGACTACCGGAACGTCCTCAAGGTCTGGCAAAGGGCTGGTGTTAAGAGAATATAATTGTCGCTTGGCTATTCGGGTCAAGACATTGACTATCTTCCCCGAAGGATGGGTGAGTTGAACAGTCCTAGAGAAGCAATCAATTTTGGCTTGATGAGCTGACATCCAGTCCATACCCAAAATGATATTAATATCTGAAGATTTAAGGGCTATCAAAGACGCGAGGAAAACAAGTCTGTCGACTTGGATTTCATTTCCATGGCTTACTCTAGAAGTTTGCCATTTGGATCCCGGAGTTTGAATTACCATAGAGGTTGGCATATCACCGAATGCGACGTTATGCAAGCGAGCATAGTTTTCAGATATAAAAGAATGAGAGGCTCCTGTATCGAAAAGAACAGATGCCGGGTGGCAATTAACAAGAAGCGTACCGAGAACGACGTTGGGATCCTCTTGAGCTTCTTCGGCAGAGATACAGTTGACATGGCCACGTGAAGCGGTGACCGGCTTGGCGTGGAATATTTTTCCTGTCGGCTTGCCACGGCCAACAGCTTTAGCAGATTGATTGGGGTTGGTCTGGGGACACTCACGCATATAGTGGCCAGATTCCCCACACTTGAAACAAGTCACGGAACTGGTACGTGGAGGAGCATTGTTGGTTGGACCCCCATAGGGCTTGGCCGGTGCAGACTGTTGAACGGGGCGAGGCGCTTGGAAAGATGGCCTCGGTGTGAACCTGGGTGGCAGGGCGGTGTTGGGTACCCACACGCGGCGCTTCTGAGGACCAGCACCGGATGAGGAACCCATATCACGGCCATGCTTGCGTGTTGCGTCATAGTCAGTCTGACCAGTTTCAGCACTGATGGCTTTGTTGACCAGTTTCTGAAAAGATGTGCACTCATGCAGACGGAGGTCGCGGCGAAGCTCAGGACTAAGTCCCTTACGGAACCTTGCTTGCTTCTTGGCATCAGTAGACACTTCCTCAGTTGCATATCGTGCGAGATTACCAAACTCCCTGCTGTAAGCATCCACAGAAAGTCGGCCTTGGGTGAAACTGCAAAATTCTTCACGTTTACGGTCCATGAGACCCTCCGGAATGTGATGTTCACGGAAAGCCTCACTGAACTCATCCCAAGTAGTGACATGGCCCGCTGGGCGCATAGCTCCATAATTCTCCCACCATAGACTGGCGGGGCCTTCAAGATGATATGCAGCAAAGGTGACCTTGTCAGCCTCCGCTACCAGCGCGGAACGCAGTTTGTGAGAGATACTGCGAAGCCAGTCATCAGCGTCGAGAGGCTCGACGGAGTGGTGGAACGTAGGTGGATGCAATTTGATAAAATCACTGAGTGACACCACGTTAGTCCTCTGATGGTGTGTTGTGTTCTGTTCAATACGCTCCAACAAACGGTTGGTCTCCCGCTTGTTTCTCTCAGCTTCCATCATAACCTCGGCTAGTGAAGGAGGATGAGGCAGATTTTCATTCCTGGCTTCACTGCCTTCGGCCTGCTCTTGAGAAGCAGGGTTAGCGCGCGTGTTGACCATCCTAGGTAAACAAGACAACGATTTAGTCAGGATGATAAGATTCCGACATAGGATAAAATGTAAGGAATAACTCGAAATGCAAGATGATCATCCGTATGACATGGTAGATACAGAAACTGCTTCTTTATTCCATCGTCATACACACCATACAGGGTTTAGTACAAGACCAAACAAAGTACTATTACGGTGAAAGAGGATTACATCTCATCGGAGGCATTCCAAGCCCCTATACATTATTTTTCTACACCTCCGGAAGGAGTACAAACTAGGTCATATCCCACGAGTCACGCGGGACGATAGACGACACAGCTAGTGCGAACTAGTGATACTACTGCTAACTCAGACCGATCCGTAGTAGTCCTCGTAAAAGTCACCTCCATAGCCTGGGAGCTCAACATGATCATCCGGAAACAGACGATCTCGCGGAGCTTGTGGACCATAGGGGCTAGGATGAGGCCTTGGACCAACAAACGGTTGCCTGCGGGGACCGCGAGGTGGGGTGATGCCTCCTACATCACGCCAAACCATCACGTCTGGCAGAGCGGATCTCACAGGATAGAGATCGCGCATATCTGAATATCCAGCTTGCACCGCCGGTGCGAACCGAGTCAAAGTGGCCCAGTGGTCAGCACGGGTATTGAAGAGCTCTAACCTCAAGGCCCGATTTTCACGGTCCTTATCCTCGAGCATCTCAGCAGTGGTGCGAGTCCGTGAATCCTCCTGAGTGGGGTCAGCATAGATAGCCTGGAGATACCCTTGTGCTCCCGGAAGTGATCCTGGCATATACCGGAAATCAGAGTCCCGAAATATACCAGATCTGACTCGCATAATGGTCATCATAGAGTAGGCGGCGTCCTGCACAGCCATCTCAATGGTAACCCCGAGTCCATAAGAGCAGTGAAGAGGCTCGGTGGATCCAGGATAAGATGGAAATATCCTGACAGTGCAGAGATACTGGCTTTGATTGAAGTCCCGAAATTGCTCTTCGACCGTGTACTCAGGATACCAGCGGTATCCAGCCTCAGTCATTACCCTGACCAACTTGGCAGTATGGCCGGGTACATCTAGGCATCGAGTCAGGCGAACCACTTGATTGAGGTCGCGAGTGGCCATCTGAAAGCACAATTGTAATGCAAAGGCATTAGAATTTCTAGCGAAATTTCGGCAGCATAACAGCTGTAAATGCTCAAGAAGGATTTTGAGACATTTGACAAAGGATTACATACACACTCATCATCATCATAACAAGGTTCTGAAACCATTCTAGCAACATAATATGGTAGTAGAACTGAACTAGGCTTGTATCCATCAAGCTTATAAGGTACTATTGATTAGTAACACGTGATCCTGATAGAGAGAATAGATCCTAATTCCTTAACCCCCGGTGGAAGAATGGACTGACTCAGATCAGAATGTCATAAGATAAAGGAGTAAAAAGAGCCTTACGTTCCATCCTACAAACAATTCCCCTACATATAACTAAAGAATTTCTAGACTCAACATCGACCAGTTTGGCTTGGAGAACCTACAGGCAGTCCGGCTCTGATACCAACGCTGTCAGGACCCCGACTCGATGTCACATCGATCTAGCCGGTAACACCTCATATCACTTTGCGGCCTCACGCACGGTATCCCCACGGGTGTCGCCTTACCTTTGCCCGGGACCGTTTGCGCCTTTTGGCTCACGTATATGATAGTGTCGCTAGCATCCATATGATAAGGAGCCCGGGCTGACATGACTAGTCGTAAACCCAAAGTGGCACAGACTTACAGGGACAGGCATCCATGACCCAGCTTCGAACGTGTCGGTCATCAGCAAGTGGGTCCGGGCTGTAGCACTGGGCTAGCAGGACTCCGGTAAACCGGGCTGTAGCGGGCTAACAGGACTCCGGTACTCAAAGCGTGACATTTCCTCGAAGGGACAGACACAGGAACGAAGAAGGACACATGCCGGCCAGCCTAGGTGTTCCAGAGCAGTAGCAAGCTACCATGGCTCAGCGGTAACACTAGGAGACATTTCCCGGTAAGAGAGGCTACTAAAGATAAACAACTAGATAGTCAGATCCCACACATACCAAGCATTTCAACCATACACACAATATGCTCGATATGTGCAAATACAACGAAGCATCACAACATGACTCTACGACACAAGTACTTTATTTAAGGCTCAGAGAGCCATACATAACATACACAAAGGTACGGGTCTCGCGACCCAACATACAAGTCATACAGTCATACAAACCAGCAGCGGAAGTAACTTGTCTGAGTACAGACAACTAGTAAAATAAAAGAGGCTTGGGAAGCCTAGCTATACTACAAGGTCCTTCACAAGCTCAGGGTCACCACCTGGGTCTTTTAGCCTACTCGTTGATGGCAACGTCTACATAGAACCCATCAGAAGGGGTTGCAGCGTCTTCTGTAAAAATGTAAATTATAGCAACATGAGTACAAAGGTACTCAGCAAGACTTACATCAGATCCTACATACATGCTTAGTATCAAGAAGGGTTGGTGGAGTTATTGCAGCAAGCCAGCTTTGACTCTTGGCTAGACTATCCTACGATACTTCAACTTGAAATGGTTTTTCGCACACGAGTCCACTACTCACCAATTCAATACACTACCGAGGATCCGCCTCCGTCTTCCTACGGAAGAGCCATCCTCGGCACTCACACTTATCTTGAGGCTTTTAATAGTTTCCATTTACTTGTCTATGAACTGTATAAGCAACCAAGTAGTCCTTTACCGCGGACGCGGCTATTCGAATAGATCATGTTAACCCTGCAGGGGTGTACTTCTTCATACACGCTCTCACCACTTACCGTCGTTTACACGACATGTACTCGGCAACCTTCAAGCGGAAGCCCAACGTGGGTGTCGGCCACGACCTACCTAATCACCTAAGCCTCCAGTCCAGGTTTATCGCCTATCCAGGTTCCATCCGCAGGGAGTCCGGCCGAGGTTTCCCATACGGCCCCGAACGATGTGAACAGGGTTCCCGAGATACCTAACGGGTATTCGGTACACCGTGCCACGTACCTACTGCATCACAGCCCACCCCTACGGTCAGCGCTGTCCACGGCCTCCAGTAGGCTACAAACACCAGAAACTACTTGCAACTCCTGGACGGAGAACTAGGGTGAATAAGAAGCCGAGAGGGTCCATTGGTTTCGGGCCCAATGCATGGTAGTAGCTGATTCTTAAATCACACATACAGATCTCAGTGCTTAAGGTCGGCTTCAATGAAACAACCCACCATGTACTCCTACATGGCCTCTCATCGATACCTTTACCAAATCGTGTTCACCACACCACTCTCATTACCGCCATAAACATTTCACTCTAGCCCATCACCCAGATGAACCAGACCTGACACGACTCTAAGCATAGCAGGCATAGCAAGGTAGGAACAACACATACATATGGCTCAAACAACTCCTACACATGCTAGTGGGTTTCATCTAGTTACTGTGGCAATGACAGGTCATGCAGAGGAAATGGGTTCAACTACCGTAGCACACAGCAGTTTGAAACGCGTTGTCTTAATGCAGTAAAAGAGAGCAGGAGCGAGAACATGGGATTGTATCGATATGATCAAATGGTTGGTTGCTTGCCTGATGGTTCGATGCACTGATACGGTTCTTCATTAGGGTAATCACGGTACTCCTCGGGGACAGAACCTGCCGCAGAGAGCACCGATACACAAACATTACCAAACAGTATGCAACAATATGATGCATGCATGAGACATGGCAAAATGAGTGTACTGGGCTAATGCAACTAAAACCAGAAGGGTTTGAACAAATTTGAATCAAGGATTCAAATTTCAAATTCAAATATGGCCTTTTAAAGTGCTTTTCCTTGTTCTGCTTAAAACATCAATTTAACTTGTTTGATCATGCATGAAAATAGTACAGATGGATAGATTGGATTTTTCTGATCATTTTTCATATATAATTTGTCCAATTTGGAGTTACAGAATAAAAGTTATGAATTTTTGAAGTTTAAATAATATTCTGGAATTTCCTGATTTAAATTAAATCCAGAAAATCAATTACTGCGTCAGCCTGACGTCAGTGTGACGTCAGCAGGTCAACGGAACAGGTATGGGTCAAACCTGACAGTGGGTCCCGCATGTCAGGGTGATTATTTTAATTAAAATTTAATTAAAACTAATCCTGTTTAATTAACAGGGCTGGGCCCCACCTGTCATTGACTCAGGGGAGTCAACCAGGGCCCACCCGTGGTCAAACCCGGGTCGGCTGCACCGGCGTTTAGCCGCCGGCGAGCCCGACGCGGCGGCGGGAGTGGTTTTGGCCATTCCGGCCACCAAATGGGCCGCGGAGACCACCGGAGTGGAGCTGAGGACAAACCGCAGCTCTTGGCGGAGTCCGTTGGGGTCGGGGTGGCCGGAGTTGGCGCCGGCGACGACCTTGGCGGCCACCGAGGTTCGGCCGAAGACGAACTTGACGCTTGAGGGGTCGGTGAGGCTCGGGGAGTGGCTAGCTAGATGCTAAGTGACACGGTGAGCATGATGGACACCAGTTTGTGGCCGGAGGATGACCGGGAGCACGTCGGCGACGAGCTCCACGGTGGTGGGTGCGGTTGAGCTCCGGGAGGTTGCTACACGGCTCGGGAGCAAGAACGGAAGGGAGGGGAAGATGGCTAAGCTCACAGTGAGTGCGACGGAGTCCTTGGTGCGGCCGGAGATGGACCGGAGCGACGACGGCGTTGAAGGGGATCTCCGGCGACGACGGTTCGGGCGAGGTCGTTGCGGTGGACTCGGGCGTTGCGAGCGCTCGGGGCTCGGCTGCTCGATGAAGTGGACAGCGGCGGAGCTCCTGGACACGGTGAGAGGACGCACGGGCGGCGGGGAGCACGGCTACGACGAAGGCACGGCGATGGTGGCGTCGGCCATGGCGGGGGAGCGCGAGGGGGAGGAGCTGGAGAGGAGAGGGGGTGTCTGGCGGGTTCGGGGGAGCGAGGGAGGCTGATCCACGACGTCACCGG
>NC_041386.1:454409290-454414444 GCF_002162155.2 Triticum dicoccoides | reverse complement strand
ACTCGGGCGTTGCGAGCGCTCGGGGCTCGGCTGCTCGATGAAGTGGACAGCGGCGGAGCTCCTGGACACGGTGAGAGGACGCACGGGCGGCGGGGAGCACGGCTACGACGAAGGCACGGCGATGGTGGCGTCGGCCATGGCGGGGGAGCGTGAGGGGGAGGAGCTGGAGAGGAGAGGGGGTGTCTGGGGGGTTCGGGGGAGAGAGGGAGGCCGATCCACGGCGTTAGCCGGGCGAGGGAGGCGGCGAGGCGGCGAGCATCTGCGTGGCGAGCTGCGGTGCCGCCGCCGAGCACCTTGGCTGCCTGCCTGGCGAGCCAAGCAGCTCGCTGGAGCGGTGGCCGGGCTGGGCCGGCCAGGTGGGCTGGCTGGTGGGCCTGCGGTGGCGCCAGGTAAGTTTTCCCCTTTTTTTCTGTTTCTGTTTTTATTTAATATATCTGCAACTTTGTTTGAATTTAATAAAATACCTAGGCAACTTCAAAAATCACCAAATCACTCCTGGTCCATAGTTGGATTATTTCCAACATGAAACATTTTAGTTTGGAGGTATTTGAGCATTTAAATATTTTATATAATTTTAAATGCCCAAATTCAAATATTTATGAATTAATTCAAAAACCCTAAGATGGCCTAGGAAAATGTGCACCACTTTTGGCAGAGGTTCTGAACCAAGACAAAAATGATGGGCATTTTAGAAGGGCATTTCAGGTTCATTGAAAATTATTTTAGTAAACCCTAGTTGGTTTCAGAGGGGACTGGGGGTTCTGTCATCCCCATTTCAAGTTTCTGATGAAAGAGTAAACATGATGCAACACTCTAATGCATGACTAGCTAGGGTGTGACATGTCTCAGCAGAAGGGGCGCTGCGGGTCTCCTGCCCATGCCCCCCCTCACTCCGCCTGGAGCTGATCCGTGGTGAGGGAGAAGCGCTGACCTCCTACCTGCGTCCCTCCTCCCTGTGGCTCCGGGTCACCATGGGTGGAAGGGTGGTGCGGGCCTCCTTCCAACGCCCCCCCACTCGCGTCCTGCGACCTGTCATCCATAGAAACAGCAGCCGTGGAGACCACCGGGGTGTCCCTCCTCTCTCCAAACGGGCCGACGCCCGGAGATACAGGGACTGTAGCACCGGTGCGGGGATCCTAGCTGGTCGGTCCTCTGGCTACCACATCCTCAAGAATTGGCGAGCCTCCCCTCGGCCCGGAGACCTCCCTCGATGGAGTGGGCACCATCAGCGAGATGCAGTCAGGGAGTATCATCGGCGGTAACTCAAGTTCCGCTGGATAATCCGTCTCGACTCTGTTGCTCCAATGCTTACTGGGAGCAGACCGCGATTCAAAAGAACCAAAACGAAGTGTATTAACTTCATAAAACTTGCCAATTTTGTCACATAACACATGTGGTAAGCAATCCAAACAATTCAAAAACTTGTCAATGTTGTCACATAACACATGTGGTAAGAGCAACTCCAATGGGGTGACCCATTTCGTCCGCTGGCGTCCGTTTGGGTCGGCTTGGACACAAAAGGAGGCCCAACGCGCCGACCCAAACAACGTGCGTCCGCTTTTCGTCCGCAGGCGACCCAGTCCCGACCCATTTTTAACCGGATTTGTGTCGGCGCGGACACGCGACGGACGCGTGCACGCTCGCCTTCTCCTCCCCCGGGCCCGCTGGTCGGTGGCACATTGGCCTCCCCCCATCCAACAGCAACCCTCGCCTGCCTCCTTCGTCACTGACGCCACCGCCCATTTTTGCCAGCGACTCTGCCAGCTGCCGGCGCCTCCACATCCGCCCAGCAATGCCGCCCACTCCCACGTCGCCCGCCACCGCCGCCAGGGAGCCGACTACTTCCCACCCCCGCACCCCCACCCCCACACCACACAGTCGCCCGTGACCAATAAGCCGCCTCGCCGCCCCGGCCAGATCCTCACAGGCACGCTCGTCGGATGCCGGCCCACTCGTCAGACGCTGGCAAGGCAGCTAGCTGGTCCGTCTGCGTCGCGACTCCCTTCACCGGTCATCTCCTTCGTCGACGCCCACAAGTTGTTTAACAATTTTCCAAGCTACAAAATGGACTCCACTGAGGAGTTCTTTTTTCACAATTTCCTTTGTGACTCCGACAATTCATCATCTGATGACAAGGAGGAGATATTGGCTGTCGTGTTGGTTCATCACCACCTCAACAGCCAGCGGCTGTTGTTCCGTGGCTCCATTCCGGGCCGCCTTGGAGTTGAACCGCAACCGAGAGAGCAGGCATTTCCTTCTTTGGAAGGACTACTTTGATACAACAAACCCATTGTTCCAACATCAAAAATTCCGCCGCCGTTTCTGTATGAGTAGGCATCTTTTCAACCGTATTAGAGAGGGGGTGGTCGGCTATGATGACTATTTCGAGTGCAAAGAGGATGCCGTTGGCAAGATTGGTTTCTCCTCTTATCGGAAATGCATTGCCGCCATCCGAATGCTTGCATACGGAGTGCCCGGTGATCTCATTGACGAGTACGTCTGTATGAGCGAGTCTACATGCCTAGAGTCCCTGTATAAGTTTTGCAAGGCTATTATTGTTGTGTTTGGCCCTGAGTACTTGAGAGAGTCGACCGCTAAAGATACAACCCGTTTTATTGGCGATGAATGCCAGCAGGGGCTTCCCAGGGATGCTTGGCAGCATAGACTGCATGCACTGGGAGTGGAAGAACTGCCCTTCTGCTTTGCAAGGGAAATATAAGGGTCATGGTAGTGTGACGCCCAGATAATTAAGCTACAGTAATCCCTTGCTGATGGTGCCAGGTCATCATTTTCACTGTTGCTAAATCCCCCTTTGGTTCCATCAGGTTCAAATTCAAATTCAAATTAAAGTCCAATTTCAAATTGGTCAAACATGCAAATAAAAATGTACAAGTTGTGGCAAATTATCCCTGGATATTTGTCATGTAGGAACCAACCTCTTTTAAATTCCCAAAATGCCCCTGGTATTAATTTTTGATCCAACAGCAATTAATTTGGCCTTTTCAATTTGTAAAAATGGATAGACAACTCCTTTTGACCCCATACTTTTTGTGCCATCTCAATATATTGTGTTAGATTTATGTGCCAAGTTTTGTTCATAACAATGCTCATTTGGTACAAAAAGAAAATGCAAAAGGAAAAGAGAAAATGGAAAACAGAAAAGAAAAGGAGGAGGACCTAAGCTACTGGGCTTGTTAGCCCACCTAAATAAAGACCGGCCCACCCGACCAGGCCCAGCCCATCTTCCTCCCCAGTCGTCTTCTCTGTTCACCTGACCCCGTGCGCGCCCGAGTCGCGTCCCCGCCGAACCGACCTCGCCGCCGGCGCCTCGGTGGATAAGGAATCCACACCCCCTGGCGCCTCGGCCCCCGCTCCCACTCACCCACTTACCCCCTCCCTGCTCCCTCCGCCTCTCCCCTTCTCCAGATCTACCTCTCCCCGACGTACTATCGCCGCCGCGGCCACCGTGCCCTCCTCGCCGCCCCGACGTGTCCACGAGGCCCGCGTCCATCTGCTGCTTTGTTTGCACCAACGACCTCAAGGCAGGGGCCACCCCAGCTCCGGATCCCCTTCGTCTTCCTCCTCGGTCGTCGTCGCCGCCGCTTTCGACTCCGGCCAATGTCACTGCGCTCCTGTTGCTCGTCGGGCCTTCGTGCACCCACCCGGTGAGCTCCTTCCCCTCTCCCCTCTCTCGCGTAGGTCGCCTCCCTCTCTAGCTTACTTGCCGCTACCATCGTAGCTCGTGTTACCCCGCTCCGTAGCCGCGTGGCCATGCTCGCTGTCGAGCTCTGTCGAGCACGGCACCGTGCCCAGCACGCTTCGAGCAGCCCAGCACACCTTGTCGTGCCTCCGCCTGTGCTCCTCGCTCGATTCCACCAGTGCCCGAGCTCCGACCTCCGCTGTTGAGGTCGTCGCCGTCGATGCACCCCCGCTCTGGCCGTACCGTAGCCCCAGAACGACGCGGCTTCGCCTTCGCTTTCAAACGCGCTATTGCGCGGGCCAAACGGTGCCCCGTAGCCCATTTCTGGCGAGGTCCCGAGCGCCGCCGCCACCTCTGCTCAACGCCGCCGTCGTTGCAGCCCACCTTAGCCCGAGCTAAGGTCACCGCTGGACGCGCCGTTCCTCCCGCTTCCAAACAAGCTCGGCCACGCTCGAAATGGCCCCCTATGGCGCGATTCTGGTGAAGTCCCGAGCCCCGCCGCCGCGATATGCGTCGCTGGAGCTTCACCGCCGGCCGCGCCGACGTGGCCGCCTCGGGGCCACCCGCTGGGTCGCTGACCGGTGGCCCCCGTGTGCCCCCTGACCTGTTGACCCAGTCAATGGCTGAGTGGGCATCGCCCAATCACTGCTAGTGGGCCCCGAGTGGACCCTGTTGACTGGTCAGCTGGTCAGTTGACCGCTGATGCATTGATGATGCCATGCTGACGTCACGTTCCTTTTTCTGAATTAATTTAAATGATATTAATATTAGAAAATCTTTTAAAAACTTTGAAAATTCATAGAAATGAAACTGTAGCTCGGATGAAAAAGTGTTATACATGAAAGTTGCTCAGAACGACGAGATGGATCTGAATATGTGGTTTGTTCATCCGCCACATGTCCCTAGCATATCGAACCTGCAACCGTCCCCCTCTAGTTTGTCTATCCAAAAATGCCAAAATTTGGGAAAGCATTCCCGGATGTTTCCCCCCTTCGCCGGTAGCGTTTAGCACCGCGTTAGAACACGTCTAGCTCTGCATGTTGTCCTGTTATGCACTTGCTTACTATGTTTTTACTGTTTCTCCCCCTGTTCTCTTCGGTAGACCACGAGACCGATGTTGATGCCCCTATGATCGACTACGTCACCGATGACTCCTCCTTCTTGTCTGAGCAACCAGGAAAGCCCCCCCTTTGATCATCCCGATATCGCCCATTCCATTCTCTCATGCTTGCATTAGATTTTGCAACTGTAATTGATTGCTCCTATTCTGATGCATAGCCTGCTTTTGTAACCTGCTTATTGTTACCTATCTGCTTATCCTAAACTGCTTAGTATAGGTTGGTTAGTGATCCATCAGTGACCCCCACCTTGTCCTTGTTGCCCCGCTTTATGTTAGATGACTTGATCAACGTGATCGACTTCCAGGCCCCGACACCGCACATCACCCCCCCCCC
>NC_041386.1:454377428-454409095 GCF_002162155.2 Triticum dicoccoides | reverse complement strand
TTACTATCGAGTGCCGAGGGTGACACCTCATACATCACTCCTGATGAGATCTCTGTAGTGTAGCTATTCGGTAGTGGTCATCGAGGGTGATTTCGTCCTTAACCACTTCCGATACGACTCTGTTGTGCAACCCCTCAAGTGTGAACCTCGAGGGTGGTTCCTCTTATGTTCACCTTGATGATTACATCGAGTGGAATCCATCAAGGGTAGTTCCTCAGGGTTTTCCTTGGTGTTAGACACACAGTTACTATGGTTACTATGACTTTACACTGAACCATGTTACTAAAAACGGGTCGGCCCTGAGGGGTACCCGCGTGAGCTTAATTGCGAGTGATGTGGAGTCTGGTTGACCTGGAAGGTGCCCGCGAGATACTTATGAGGCGTGGCTGGGCATTCTTTGATGGAAATATGCCCTAGAGGCAATAATAAAGTTATTATTTATTTCATTATATCATGATAAATGTTTATTATTCATGCTAGAATTGTATTAATCGAAAACTTAGTACATGTGTGAATACATAGACAAACAGAGTGTCCCTAGTATGGCTCTACTTGACTAGCTCGTTAATCAAAGATGGTTAAGTTTCCTAGCCATGGACATGTGTTGTCATTTGATGAACGGGATCACATCATTAGAGATTGATGTGATGGACTAAACCCATCCGTTATCTTAGCACTATGATTGTTTATTTTATTGCTATTGCTTTCTTCATGACTTATACATGTTCCTATGACTATGAGATTATGCAACTCCTGAATACTGGAGGAACACTTAGTGTGCTATCAAACGTCACAACGTAACTGGGCTATAAAGATGCTCTACAGGTGTCTTCTATGGTGTTTGTTGAGTTGGCATAGATCAATATTAGGATTTGTCACTCTGTGTAACGGAGAGGTATCTCTGGGCCCTCTCAGTAATGCACGTCACTATAAGCCTTTCAAGCAATGTGACTAATGAGTTAGTTACGAGATGTTGCATTATGGAATGAGTAAAGAGACTTGCCGGTAACGAGATTGAACTAGGTATTGAGATACCGACGATCGAATCTCGGGCAAGTAACATACTGATGACAAAGGGAACAGCGTATTTTGTTATGCGGTTTAATCGATAAAGATCTTCGTAGAATATGTAGGAACCAATATGAGCATCCAGGTTCCGCTATTGGTTATTGACCGGAGATGAGTCTTGGACATGTCTACATAGTTCTCGAACCCGTAGGGTCCGCACGCTTAACGTTCGGTGACGATCGGTATTATGAGTATATGTGTTTTCATGTACCGAAGGTTGTTCAGAGTCCCAGATGTGATCACGGGCATGACGAGGAGTCTCGAAATGGTCGAAACATAAAGATAGATACATTGGAAGCCTATGTTTGGACATCGAAATGTTTTCGAGTGAGTTCGGGCATTTATCGGAGTACCGGGGGTTACCGAAACCCCCCGGGAGTATATGGGCCTTATTGGGCCTTAGTGGCAAAGAGGAGAGGAAGGGAAAGGTGGAGGATGCGCCCCCCTAGCCCAATCCGAATTGGGTGGGGGGCCGGACCCCCTTCCTTCCCTCTCTTTCCCCCTTCCTTCTCTCCTACTCCAACTAGGGAAAAGGGGAATCCAACTCTCGGTGGGAGGAGGACTCCCCCTAGGGCGCGCCATAGAGAGGGCCGGCCCCCCACCCTTTATATACGGGGGAGGGGGGCACCCCATAGACACACAAGTTGATCTCTTAGCCGTGTGCGGTGCCCCCTGATGTCTACTACACAACCTTCTTCTTGTAGACGTTGTTGGGCCTCCAAGTGCAGAGGTTTGTAGGACAGTAGCAAATTTCCCTCAAGTGGATGACCTAAGGTTTATCAATCCGTCGGAGGCGTAGGATGAAGATGCTCTCTCTCTCTCTAACAACCCTGCAACCAAATAACAAAGAGTCTCTTGTGTCCCCAACACACCCAATACAATGGTAAATTGTATAGGTGCACTAGTTCGGCGAAGAGATGGTCATACAAGTGCAATATGGATGGTAGATATAGGTTTTTGTAATCTGAAAATATAAAACAGCAAGGTAGCAAGTGATAAAAGTGAGAGTAAACGGTATTGCAATGCTAGGAAACAAGGCCTAGGGTTCATACTTTCACTAGTACAAGTTCTCTCAACAATAATAACATAATTGGATCATATAACTATCCCTCAACATGCAACAAAGAGTCACTCCAAAGTCACTAATAGCGGAGAAAAAACAAAGAGATTATTGTAGGGTACGAAACCACCTCAAAGTTATCCTTTCTCATCGATCTATTCAAGAGTTCGTAGTAAAATAACACGAAGCTATTCTTTCCGTTCGATCTATCCTAGAGTTCGTACTAGAACAACACCTTAAGACACAAATCAACCAAAACCCTAATGTCACCTAGATACTCCAATGTCACCTCAAGTATCCGGGGGTATGATTATACAATATGCATCACACAATCTCAGATTCATCTATTCAACCAACACAAAGAACTTCAAAGAGTGCCCCAAAGTTTCTACCGGAGAGTCAAGATGAAAACGTGTGCCAACCCCTATGCATAAGTTCACGAGGTCACAAAACTCGCAAGTTGATCACCAAAACATACATCAAGTGGATCACATGATATCCCATTGTCACCATAGATAAGCACATGCAAGACATACATCAAGTGTTCTCAAATCCTTAAAGACTCAATCCGATAAGATAACTTCAAGGGAAAACTCAATTCATCACAAGAAAGTAGAGGGGGAGAAACATCATAAGATCCAACTATAATAGCAAAGCTCGCGATACATCAAGATTGTGCCAAATCAAGAACACGAGAGAGAGAGAGAGATCAAACACATAGCTACTGGTACATACCCTCATCCCCGAGGGTGAACTACTCCCTCCTCGTCTTGGAGAGCACCGGGATGATGAAGATGGCCACCGAAGAGGGATTCCCCCCTCCAGCAGGGTGCCGGAACAGGTATAGATTGGTTTCCGGTGGCTACAGAGGCTTGCGGCGGCGGAACTCTCGATCTAGGTTTCTTTCTGGAAATTTGGGTATATATAAGAGGTGTTGGAGTCGGGAACAAGTCAGGGCGGTGTCCCCGAGGCGGCCACGAGATAGGGGGGCGCGCGCCCCACCCTCTTGGTGGCCTTGGGACTCCTCTGGTCCATGTCCGGTACTCCATGGGCTTCTTCTGGTCCAAAAACAATCTCCGTGAGTTTTCAGGTCAATTGGACTCCGTTTGGTTTTCCTTTTCTGCAATACTCAAAAACAAGGAAAAAACAGAAAGTGGCACTGGGCTCTAGGTTAATAGCTTAGTCCCAAAAATCATATGAAATAGCATATAAATGCATATAAAACATCCTAGATGGATACTATAATAGCATGGAACAACAAAAAATTATAGATACGTTGGAGACGTATCAAGCATCCCCAAGCTTAATTCCTGCTCGTCCTCGAGTAGGTAAATGATAAAAACAGAATTTTTGATGTGGAATGCTACCTAGCATATTCATCAATGTAATCTTCTCTATTGTGGCAAGAATATTCATATCCATAAGAGTCAAGACAAAATTTTAATATTGGCATAAAAATAATAATACTTCAAGCATACTAACAAAGCAATTATGTCTTCTCAAAATAACATGGCCAAAGAAATATATCTCTACAAAATCATATAGTCTGGATATGCTCTATCTTCATCACACAAAATGTTTAAATCATGCACAACCCCGATGACAAGCCAAGCAATTGTTTCATACTTTTGATGTTCTCAAACTTTTTCAATTTTCACGCAATACATGAGCGTGAGCCATGGACATATCACTATAGGTGGAATAGAATGGTGGTTGTGGAGAAGACAAAAAGGAGAAGATAGTCTCACATAAACTATGCGTATCAATGGGCTATGGAGATGCCCATCAATAGATATCTATGTGAGTGAGTAGGGATTGCCATGCAACGGATGCACTAGAGCTATAAGTGTATGAAAGCTCAAAAAGAAACTAAGTGGGTGTGCATCCAACTCGCTTGCTCACGAAGGCCTAGGGCATTTTGAGGAAGTCCATCATTGGAATATACAAGCCAAGTTCTATAATGAAAGATTCCCACTAGTATATGAAAGTGACAACATAGGCGACTCTCTATCATGAAGATCATGGTGCTACATTGAAGCACAAGTTTCGTAAAAGGATAGTAGCATTGCCCATTCTCTCTTTTTCTCTCACGTTTTTGTTTTTTGGGGGCCTTCTCTTTTTCTATGGCCTCTTTTTTTCTCTTTTTTTTATTTTTCGTCCGGAGTCTCATCCCGACTTGTGGGGGGAATCATAGTCTCCATCATCCTTTCCTAGCATGGGACAATGCTCTAATAATGATGACCATCACACTTTTATTTACTTACAACTCAAGAATTACAACTCGATACTTAGAAAAAAAACATGACTCTATATGAATGCCTCCGGCGGTGTACCGTGATGTGTAATGACTCATGAGTGACATGCATGAAAGAATTATGAATGGTGGCTTTGCCACAAATACGATGTCAACTACATGATCATGCAAAGCAATATGACAATGATGAAGCGTGTCATAATAAACGGAACGGTGGAAAGTTGCATGGCAATATATCTCAGAATGGCTATGGAAATGCCATAATAGGTAGGTATGGTGGCTGTTTTGAGGAAGATAAATGGTGGGTTTATGGTACCAACGAAAGTTGCGCGGTACTAGAGAGGCTAGCAATGGTGGAAGGGTGAGAGTGTGTATAATCCATGCACTCAACATTAGTCATAAAGAACTCACATACTTATTGCAAAAATCTATTAGTTATCGAAACAAAGTACTATGTGCATGCTCCTAGGGGGATAGATTGGTAGGAAAAGACCATCGCTCGTCCCCGACCGCCACTCATAAGGAAGATAATCAAAAAATAAACCATGCTCCGACTTCATCACATAACGGTTCACCATACATGCATGCTACGGGAATCACAAACTTTAACACAAGTATCTCTCAAACTCACAACTACTCACTAGCATGACTCTAATATTACCATCCTCGTATCTCAAAACAATCATAAGGAATCAAACTTCACATAGTATTCAATGCACTTTATATGAAAGTTTTTATTATACCCATCTTGGATGCCTATCATATTAGGACTAATTTCATAACCAAAGCAAACTACCATGTTGTTCTAAAAGACTCTCAAAATAATATAAGTGAAGCATGAGAGATCAATAATTTCTATAAAATAAAACCACCACCGTGCTCAAAAAGGATATAAGTGAAGCACTAGAGCAAATGACAAACTACTCCGAAATTTAAAAGTGAAGATCAATGAGTAGTCGAATAATTATGCAACTATGTGAAGACTCTCTAACTTGGTATTTTATTCAAATAGAAAGCAAAACAAAAGAAAATAAAATGATGCTCCAAGCAAAACACATATCATGTGGTGAATAAAAATATAGCTCCAAGTAAAGTTACCGATGAACGAAGACGGGGATGCCATCCGGGGCATCCCCAAGCTTAGGATCTTGGTTGTCCTTGAATATTACCTTGGGGTGCCATGTGCATACCCAAGCTTAGGATCTTGCCACTTCTTATTCCATAGTCCATCGAATCTTTACCCAAACTTGAAAACTTCACAACAGAAAACTCAACAGAAAACTCGTAAGCTCCGTTAGTATAAGAAAATAAATCACCACTTTTGGTATTGTTGTGAACTCATTCTAAATTCATATTGGTGTAATATATAATGTATTCCAACTTCTCTATGGTTCCTGCCCTCCCATAATACTCATATATTCATCAAAATAAGCAAACAACACATAGAAAACAGAATCTGTCAAAAACAGAACAGTCTATAGTAATCTGTAGGTTTCGAATACTTTTGTAATTCCAAAAATCCTGATAAATTAGGAAGTCCTAGGCAATTTGTGTTGGAAATATGCCCTAGAGTCAATAATAAAGTGGTTATTATTATATTTCCGTGTTCATGATAATTATCTATTGTTCATGTTATAATTGTATTAACCGGAAACCGTAATACATGTGTGAATACATAGATCGTAATATGTCCCTAGTAAGCCTCTAGTTGACTAGCTCGTTGATCAATAGATGGTCATGGTTTCCTGACCATGGACATTGGATGTCATTGATAACGGGATCACATCATTAGGAGAATGATATGATGGACAAGACCCAATCCTAAGCGTAGCACAAGATCGTGTAGTTCGTTTGCTAAAGCTTTTCTAATGTCAAGTATCATTTCCTTAGGCCATGAGATTGTGCAACTCCTGGATACCGTAGGAATTCTTTGGGTGTACCAAACGTCACAACGTAACTGGGTGGCTATAAAGGTGCACTATAGGTATCTCCAAAAGTATCTGTTGGGTTGGCACGAATCGAGACTGGGATTTGTCACTCCGTATGACGGAGAGGTATCTCTGGGCCCACTCGGTAATGCATCATCATAACGAGCTCAATGTGACTAAGGAGTTAGCCACGAGATCATGCTTTACGGAACGAGTAAAGAGACTTGCCAGTAACGAGATTGAACGAGGTATAGAGATACCGACGATCGAATCTCGGGCAAGTAACATGTCGATAGACAAAGGGAATTGTATACGGGATTGATTGAATCCTCAACATCGTGGTTCATCCGATGAGATCATCGTGGAACATGTGGGAGCCAACATGGGTATCTAGATCCCGTTGTTGGTTATTGGCCGGAGAGATGTCTCGGTCATGTCTGCATGGTTCCCGAACCCGTAGGGTCTACACACTTAAGGTTCGGTGACGCTAGAGTTGTTATGGGAAATAGTATGTGGTTACTGAAGGTTGTTCAAAGTCCCGGATGAGATTCTGGACGTCACGAGGAGTTCCAGAATGGTCCGGAGGTGAAGATTTATATATGGGAAGTCCAGTTTCAGACGCTGGAATGGTTTCGGGGGTTATCGGTATTGTACCGGGACCATCGGAAGGTGTCCGGGGGTCCATCGGGTGGGGCCACCTGCCCCAGTGGGCCTAGTGGGCTGAACAAGGGAGGAAACCAGCCCCTGGTGGGCTGGTGCACCCCCCTCCCAAGGGGCCCAAGGCGCCTAGGGTTGGAAACCCTAGGGGTGGGGGTGCCTCCCACATGCTTGCGGGGCAAGTTACCCCTCCCCCCTTGTAGATGGGATCTGGGGGGGCGGCCCCCTCTCCCCTTCCCTTATAAATGGTGGGGGGTGGGAGGGCTGCCACACCCTTCCCCTGGCGCAGCCCTTCCCCTCTCCAACACCTCCTCCTCCTCCGTCGCGCTTGGCGAAGCTCTGCCGGAGAACCACGAGCTCCATCACCACCACGATGTCGTGCTGTCAGAGTTCTCCCTCAACTTCTCCTCTCCCCTTGTCGGATCAAGAAGGAGGAGACGTCCCCGGGCTGTACGTGTGTTGAACGCTGAGGCGCCGTTGTTCGGCGCTTAGATCGGAATCGACCACGATCTTAATCGTTGCGTGTACGACTCCACCAACCGCGTTCTTGTAACGCTTCCTCTTAGCGATCTTCAAGTGTGTGAAGATGCACTCCCTCTCTCTCGTTGCTAGTATCTCCTAGATTGATCTTGGTGACACGTAGGATTTTTTTTTTGAATTATTGCTACGTTCCCCAATAGTGGCATCATGAGCTAGGTCTATGTGTACATTCTATGCATGAGTAGAACACAAAGGAGTTGTGGGCGATGATTTGTTCGATTTGCTTACCGTTACTAGTCTTATCTTGATTCGGACGCATTGTGGGATGAAGCGGCCCGGACCGACCTTACACGTACGCTTACGTGAGGCTGATTCCACCGACTGACATGCACTTGATGCATAAGGTGGCTGGCGGGTGTCTGTCTCTCCCACTTTAGTTGGATCGGATTCGATGAAAAGGGTCATTATGAAGGGTAAATAGCAATTGGCATATCATCGTTGTGGTTTTGCGTAGGTAAGAAGCATTCTTGCTAGAAACCCATAGCAGCCACGAAAACATACAACAACAATTAGAGGACGTCTAACTTGTTTTTGCAGGGTATGCTATGTGATGTGATATGGCCAAAAGGATGTGATGAATGATATGTGTGATCTATGAGATTGATCATGTTCTTGTAATAGGAATCACGACTTGCATGTCGATGAGTATGACAACCGGCATGAGCCAAAGGAGTTGTCTTAATTTATTTATGACCTGCGTGTCAATGAAAACGCCATGTAATTACTTTACTTTATTGCTAACCGTTAGCCATAGTAGTAGAAGTAATAGTTGGCGAGACAACTTCATGAAGACACGATGATGGAGATCATGGTGTCTGCCGGTGACGATGGTGTTCATTCCGTGCCTCGAAGATGGAGATCAAAGGCGCAAGATGATATTGTCCATATCATGTCACTTTATGATTTGCATGTGATGTTTGTCATCTTTACATCTTATTTGCTTAGGACGACGGTAGCATAAATAAGATGATCCCTCACTAAAATTTCAAGAAAAGTGTTCCCCCTAACCGTGCACTGTTGCGAAGGTTCGTTGTTTCGAAGCACCACGTGATGATCGGGTGTGATAGATTCTAACGTTCGCATATAACGGGTGTAAGCCAGATTTACACATGCAAAACACTTAGGTTGACTTAACGAGCCTAGCATGCACAGACATGGCCTTGGAACACGGGAGACCGAAAGGTCGAACATGAGTCATATAGTAGGTACGATCAACATGGAGATGTTCATCGTTGATGACTAGTCCGTCTCACGTGATGATCGGACACGGCCTAGTCGATCCGGATCATGTATCACTTAGATGTCTGGAGGGATGTCTGTCTGAGTGGGAGTTCATTAAATAATTTGATTAGATGAACTTAGTCTAAAATGTCTTTATAATATGTCTTGTAGATCAAATGGCCCACGCTAATGTTGCCCTCAACTTCAACGCGTTCCTAGAGAAAACCAAGCTGAAAGACGATGGTAGCAACTATACGGATTGGGTCCATAACTTGAGGATCATCCTCATAGCTGCCAACAAAGCATATATCCTTGAAGTACCGCTAGGTGACGCACCCATTTTCCTAGCAACTCAAGACGTTATGAACGCCTGGCAGTCGCGTAGTGATGATTACTCCTTGGTTCAGTGCGGCATGCTTTACAGCTTAGAACCGGGGCTCCAAAAGCGTTTTGAGAAGCACGGAGCATATGAGATGTTCCAAGAGCTGAAAATGGTTTTCCAAGCTCATGCCCGGGTCGAGAGATATGAAGTCTCCGACAAGTTCTACAGTTGTAAGATGGAGGAAAACAGTTCTGTCAGCGAGCATATACTCAAAATGTCTGGGTTGCACAACTGCTTGTCTCAGCTAGGAGTTAATCTTCCAGATGACTCGGTCATTGACAGGATCCTCTAGTCGCTTCCACCTAGCTACAAGAGCTTTGTTATGAACTACAATATGCAAGGGATGGAGAAGTCCATTCCTGAGTTATATTCAATGCTGAAATCAACGGAGGTGGAAATCAAAAAGGAACATCAAGTGTTGATGGTGAATAAAGCTACTAGTTTCAAGAAAGGCAAGGGTAAGAAGAACTTCAAGAAGGACGGCAAGGGGGTTGCCGCGCCTGGTAAATCAGTTGCCAGGAAGAAGCCAAAGAATGGACCCAAGCCCGAGACTCAGTGCTTTTATTGTAAGGGAAATGGTCATTGGAAGCGGAACTGCCCCAAGTACTTAGCAGATAAGAAGGCCGGCAACGCCAAAGGTATATGTGATATACATGTTATTGATGTGTACCTTACCAGCACTCGTAGTAGCTCCTGGGTATTTGATACCGGTGCGGTTGCTCATATTTGTAACTCAAAACAGGAGCTGCGAAATAAGCGGAGACTGGCGAAGGACGAGGTGACGATGCGCGTCGGGAATGGTTCCAAGGTCGATGTGATTGCCGTCAGCATGCTCCCTCTACATCTACCTACGTGATTAGTTTTGAACCTCAATAATTGTTATTTAGTACCAGCTTTGAGCATGAACATTGTATCTGGATCTCGTTTAATGCGAGATGGCTACTCATTTAAATCCGAGAATAATGGTTGTTCCATTTATGTGAGAGATATGTTTTATGGTCATGCCCCATTGGTCAATGGTTTATTTTTGTTTAATCTCGAATGTGATGTTACACATATTCATAGTGTGAATGCCAAAAGATGTAAGGTTGATAATGATAGTCCCACATACTTGTGGCACTGCCGCCTTGGTCACATTGGTGTAAAACGCATGAAGAAACTCCATGCATATGGACTTTTGGAGTCTCTTGATTATGAATCATTTGACACGTGCGAACCATGCCTCATGGGCAAAATGACCAAGACTCCGTTCTCCGGAACAATGGAGCGAGCAACCAACTTATTGGATATCATACATACTGATGTGTGCGGTCCAATGAGCGTTGAGGCTCGCGGTGGCTATCGTTATGTTCTCACCCTCACTGATGACTTAAGTAGATATGGGTATGCCTACTTAATGAAACACAAGTCTGAGACATTTGAAAAGTTCAAGGAATTTCGGAGTGAGGTAGAGAATCAACGTGACAGGAAAATAAAGTTCTTATGATCAGATCATGGAGGAAAATACTTGAGTCACGAGTTTGGCACGCACTTAAGGAAATGTGGAATTGTTTCACAACTCACGCCGCCTGGAACACCTCAGCGAAATGGTGTGTCCGAACGTCGTAATCGCACTCTATTGGATATGGTGCGATCTATGATGTCTCTTACCGATCTACCGCTATCATCTTGGGGTTATGCTTTAGAGACTGCCGCATTCACTTTAAATAGGGCTCCGTCGAAATCCGTTGAGACGACACCGTATGAATTATGGTTTGGAAAGAAACCTAAGCTGTCGTTTCTGAAAGTTTGGGGATGCGATGCTTATGTCAAGAAACTTCAACCTGAAAAGCTCAAACCCAAGTCGGGAAAATGCATCTTCATAGGATACCCTAAGGAAACTATTGGGTATACCTTCTACCTCAGATCCGAAGGCAAGATCTTTGTTGCCAAGAATGGATCCTTTCTAGAGAAAGAGTTTCTCTCGAAATAAGTAAGTGGGAGGAAAGTAGAACTTGATGAGGTACTGCCTCTTGAACCGGAAAGTAGCGCAGCTCAGGAAGATGTTTCTATGGTGCCTGCACTGACTAGAGAGGAAGTTAATGATGATGATCATGAAACTTCGGATCAAGTTGCTACTAAACTTCATAGGTCCATGAGGACACATTCCACACCAAAGTGGTACGGCAACCCTGTCCTGGAAATCATGTTGTTAGACAACGGTGAACCTTCGAACTATGAAGAAGCGATGGCAGGCCCGGATTCCAACAAATGGCTTGAAGCCATGAAATCCGAGATAGGATCCATGTATGAAAATGAAGTATGGACTTTGACAGACTTGCCTGATGATAGGCAAGCCATAGAAAATAAATGGATCTTTAAGAAGAAGACTGACGCGGATGGTAACGTGACCATCTATAAGGCTCGGCTTGCCGCTAAGGGTTATTGACAAGTTCAAGGGGTTTACTATGATGGTACCTTCTCACCCGTAGCGAAGCTGAAGTCCGTCTGAATCATGTTAGCAATTGCTGCATTCTATGATTATGAAATATGGCAAATGGACGTCAAAACGGCATTCCTTAATGGTTTCCTTATGGAAGAATTGTATATGATGTAGCCGGAAGGTTTTGTCGATCCGAAGAATGCTGACAAGGTATGCAAGCTCCAGCGCTCAAGCTATGGGATGGTGCAAGCATCTCAGAGTTGGAACATTCACTTTGATGAGATGATCAAAGCGTTTGGGTTTACGCAGACTTATGGAGAAGCTTGTGTTTACAAGAAAGTGAGTGGGAGCTCTGTAGCATTTCTCATATTATATGTGGATGACATACTATTGATGGGAAATGATATAGAACTTTTGGAAAGCATAAAGGCCTACTTGAATAAGTGTTTTTTCAATGAAGGGCCTTGGAGAAGCTGCTTACATATTAGGCATCAAGATCTATAGACATAGATCGAGACACCTCATTGGTCTTTCACAAAGCACATACCTTGACAAGATATTGAAGAAGTTCAATATGGATCAGTCCAAGAAGGGGTTCTTGCCTGTATTGCAAGGTGTGAAATTGAGCACGGCTCAATGCCCGACCTCGGCAGAAGATAGAGAAAAGATGAGTGTCACCCCTATGCCTCAGCCATAGGGTCTATTATGTATGACATGCTGTATACCAGACCTGATGTGAACCTTCCCGTAAGTTTGGTAGGGAGGTACAAAAGTAATCCCGGCATGGAACACTGGACAGCGGTCAAGAGTATCCTAAAGTACCTGAAAAGGACTAAGGATATGTTTCTCGTTTATGGAGGTGACGAGGAACTCGTCGTAAAGGGTTACATCGATGCTAGCTTCGACACAGATCTGGATGACTCCAAGTCACAAACCGGATACGTGTACATTTTGAATGGTGGGGCAGTCAGCTGGTGCAGTTGCAAGCAAAGCGTCGTGGCGGGATCTACGTGTGAAGCAGAGTACATAGCAGCCTCGGAGGCAGCACAGGAAGCAGTCTGGATGAAGGAGTTCATCACCGACCTAGGAGTTATTCCCAATGTGTCGGGCCCGATGACTCTCTTCTGTGACAACACTAGAGCTATTGCCCTTGCCAAGGAGCCCAGGTTTCATAAGAAGACCAGGCATATCAAGCGTCGCTTCAACTCCATTCGTGAATATATTTAGGATGGAGACATAGATATTTGTAAAGTGCATACGGATCTGAATGTCGCAGATCCATTGACTAAACCTCTTCCGCGAGCAAAACATGATCAACACCGGAACTCTATGGGTGTTCGATTCATCACAATGTAACTAGATTATTGACTCTAGTGCAAGTGGGAGACTGTTGGAAATATGCCCTAGAGGCAATAATAAAGTGGTTATTATTATATTTCCGTGTTCATGATAATTGTCTAT
This sequence comes from Triticum dicoccoides, assembly GCF_002162155.2. Classification (NCBI taxonomy): domain Eukaryota; kingdom Viridiplantae; phylum Streptophyta; class Magnoliopsida; order Poales; family Poaceae; genus Triticum; species Triticum dicoccoides. The sequence goes on along the minus strand of NC_041386.1, from coordinate 454,396,102 downwards.
TGTTCATTCTATAATTGTATTAAACGGAAACAGTAATACATGTGTGAATACATAGATCGTGATATGTCCCTAGTAAGCCTCTAGTTGACTAGCTCGTTGATCAATAGATGGTTATGGTTTCCTGACCATGGACATTGGATGTCATTGATAATGGGATCACATCATTAGGAGAATGATGTGATGGACAAGACCCAATCCTAAGCATAGCACAAGATCGTGTAGTTTGTTTGCTAAAGCTTTTCTAATGTCAGGTATCATTTCCTTAGACCATGAGATTGTGCAACTCCCGGATACCGTAGGAATTCTTCAGGTGTACCAATCGTCACAATGTAACTGGGTGGCTATAAAGGTGCACTACAAGTATCTCCGAAAGTATCTGTTGGGTTGGCACGAATCGAGACTGGGATTTGTCACTCCGTATGACGGAGAGGTATCTCTGGGCCCACTCAGTAATGCATCATCATAACGAGCTCAATGTGACTAAGGAGTTAGACACGGGATCATGCGTTACAGAACGAGTAAAGAGACTTGCCAGTAATGAGATTGAACGAGGAACCGTTCAAAAAAATGAGACTGAACGAGGTATAGAGATATCGACGATCAAATCTCGAGCAAGTAACATGCCGATAGACAAAAGGAATTGTATACGGGATTGATTGAATCCTTGACATCATGGTTCATCCAATGAGATCATCGTGGAACATGTGGGAGCCAACATGGGTATCCAGATCCCGCTGTTGGTTATTAGCCGGAGAGATGTCTCGATCATGTCTGCATGGTTCCCGAACCCGTAGGGTCTACACACTTAAGGTTCGGTGACGCTAGAGTTGTTATGGCAAATAGTATGTGGTTATCGAAGGTTGTTCGGAGTCCCGGATGAGATCCCGGATGTCACGAGGAGTTCCGAAATGGTCTGGAGGTGAAGATTTATATATGGGAAGTCCAGTTTCAGACGCCGGAATGGTTTCTAGGGTTATCGGTATTGTACCGGGACCACCGAAAGGTGTCCGAGGGTCCACCGGGTGGGGCCACCTACCCCGGTGGGCCTGTGGGCTGAAAAAGGGAGGAAACCAGCCCCTGGTGGGATGGTGTGCTCCCCAGGGGCCCAAGGCGCCTAGGCTTGGAAACCCTAGGGGTGGGGGCACCTCCCACATGCTTGGGGAGCAAGTTACCCCCCCTTTGGCCGCCGCCCCCCTTGTAGATGGGATCTGGCGAGGCGGCCCCCTCTCCCCTTCGCCTATAAATAGTGGGGGGTGGGAGGGCTACCACACCCTTCCCCTGTCGTAGCCCTCCCCCTCTCCAACACCTCCTCCTCCTCTGTCGCGCTTGGCGAAGCTCTGCCGCAGAACCACGAGCTCCATCACCACCACGCCGTCGTGCTGTCGGAGTTCTCCCTCAACTTCTCCTCTCCCCTTGCTGGATCAAGAAGGAGGAGACGTCCCCGTGTTGTACATGTGTTGAACGCGGAGGCGCCATTGTTCGGCGCTTAGATCAAAATCGATAGCGATCTGAATCGTTGCGTGTACGACTCCACCAACCACGTTCTTGTAACGCTTCCGCTTAACGATCTTCAAGGGTATGAAGATGCACTCCCTCTCTCTCATTGCTAGTATCTCCTAGATTGATCTTGGCGACATGTAGGAATTTTTTTGAATTATTGCTACGTTCCCCAACAATTTTTTTATTAATCTACTGCAAGAGGAATTGGTATTTTATCGCTCTCTGGTAAAAAATGAAAATTATTCTCGTGAGCGCATACTTTCTGTTTTTTACAGCAAGATAAAATAACAATCACCCAAGAATATCCTAAAGGCTCTACTTGGCACAAACACTAATTAAAACATAAAAACACAATCATAATAAAAGCTAGATTAATTATTTATTACTAAACAGGAACAAAAGGCAAATAACAAAAATAAAATTGGGTTGCCTCCCAACAAGCGCTATCGTTTAACGCCCCTAGCTAGGCATGATGATTTCAATGATGCTCTCATAAAAGATAAGAATTGAAACATAAAGAGAGCATCATGAAGAATATGACTAGCACATTTAAGTCTAACCCACTTCCTATGCATAGGGATTTTGTGAGCAAACAATTTATGGGAACAATAATCAACTATCATAGGAAAGCAAAACAAGCATAACTTCAAGATTTTAAGCACATAGAGATGAAACTTGATATTATTGCAATTCCTACAAGCATATATTCCCCCTCATAATAATTTTCAGTAGCATCATGAATTAATTCAACAATATAACTATCACATAAAGCATTCCTTTCATGAGCCACAAGCATAGAATTTTTGTTACTCTCCACATAAGCAAAATTCTTCTCATTCAGAATAGTGGGAGCATCATAAGAAACTCGAATACTATAAATTGTTTCCACATTAAAGGAGTAATATTCAGAAAAAGGGTAATCATAATCATGACAAGTTTTACAAATATAATCATCTCTACTTTTTATAGCATAAGTATCATCGCAATAATCATCATAAGTAGCAACTTTGTTCTCATCATAATCAATTGAAACCTCTTCCAATATAGTGGAATCATTACTAAATAAAGTCATGACCTCTCCAAATCCACTTTCATAATTGTCACAATAAGATTCAACATCCTCCAAAATAGTGGGATCATTACTTCCTAAAGTTGACACTCTTCCAAACCCACTTTCATCAATATAACCATCATAAATAGGAGGCATGCTATCATCATAATAAATTTGCATATCAAAACTTGGGAGGTTAAATATATCATATTCATGAAACATAGCATCCCCAAGCTTGGGACAAACATTAATTGCAACAAATAAATTCTCAAACATGTCATTCTCATCAAACATGGCATCCCCAAGCTTGGGCCTTTTCATATCATAAGCATAATCACTCTCATCATTAATAGTATGGATAGCACAAATACTATAGCAATTATCATCATCACAATGAGTAATAGGAGCAACATCATTTGGGAGGGATACCTTTTTACCTTTGCTTCTACGTCTTTTCTTTTTCTTCTTCGCATCATGTGTGGGTTTAACCCTCTTTTTGGATCTCCTTATTAATGAGATTGGTTGGATAGAAGGCTCCTCCTCGTTACCTGATTCATCATAAGAAAAAATAGGAGGATATTGGGAAATCTCTTCCCTTTCATTAGTATTCTCTTCATCTTCTAATTGTTTTCTTGACTTTATGTAATTGGCAATATAAGGATTTTCAATGCAATTCACCGCACAATACATATAAATTTCCTCTAGATCAAAATCAAGAACTTTATCAAGGGCAAATTCTGGAATATCCTTAGTTATACGTTTCATTTCTTCATAACCCAGAAGCAAACTAAGTTCATTATGATGCGCAAGGGAAATCAAGTCATCACAATTTTTGGACATGATTCGATCATGAAACAATTTGCATTGGATATTTAAATGACCATGTTCATTGCAAAGTTCACAAGGATGGCTAAGAAAATTTAAATTTTCAGCACAAACATCTAGCCTTTCTTGCAACCATTTAGTTTCTAAATACTTATGCCTCTTGCAAAATCTATCTTCCCTACTTGGTGTCTACTTGCAAACCCTATGCACTCCACAAAAATTGACATGCTTATAAGAGACATTTTCATCATGACTAGTGCAACCATCATTAGTACTATGGATATTCAAAGAGTTTGTACTAACACCATTGCAACCATGCTCATCATTCAAAGATTTAGTGCCAAACATTTTAATGCATTTTTCTTCTAGCATTTTGGCACGATTATCGGAATCCTTATTTTCATGAAATATATTAAAAAGATGAAGCATATGAGGTACCTTCAATTCCATTTTTAATTTTCTTTTATAAACTAAACTGGTGATAAAAACAAGAAACTAAAAGATTCCATTGCAAGATCTAAAGATATACCTTCAAGCGCTAACCTCCCCGGCAACAGCGCCAGAAAAGAGCTTGATGTCTACTACACAACCTTCTTCTTGTAGACGTTGTTGGGCCTCCAAGTGCAGAGGTTTGTAGGACAGTAGCAATTTTCCCTCAAGTGGATGACCTAAGGTTTATCAATCCGTGGGAGGTGTAGGATGAAGATGGTCTCTCTCTAACAACCCTACAACCAAATAACAAAGAGTCTCTTGTGTCCCCAACACACCCAATACAATGGTAAATTGTATAGGTGCACTAGTTCGGTGAAGAGATGGTGATACAAGTGCAATATGGATGGTAGATATAGGTTTTTGTAATCTGAAAATATAAAAACAGCAAGGTAGCAAGTGGTAAAAGTGAGTGTAAATGGTATTGCAATGCTAGGAAACAAGGCCTAGGGTTCATACTTTCACTAGTGCAAGTTCTCTCAACAATAATAACATAGTTGGATCATATAACTATCCCTAAACATGCAACAAAGAGTCACTCCAAAGTCACTAATAGCGGAGAACAAGCGAAGAGATTATCGTAGGGTACGAAACCACCTCAAAGTTATCCTTTTTGATCGATCTATTCAAGAGTTCATAGTAAAATAACACGAAGCTATTCTTTCCGTTCGATCTATCCTAGAGTTTGTACTAGAACAACACCTTAAGACACAAATCAACCAAAACCCTAATGTCACCTAGATACTCCAATGTCACCTCAAGTATCCGTGGGTATGATTATACGATATGCATCACACAATCTCAAATTCATCTATTCAACCAACACAAAGAACTTCAAAGAGTGCCCCAAATTTTCTACCGGAGAGTTAAGACGAAAACGTGTGCCAACCCCTATGCATAAGTTCACGAGGTCATGAAACTCGCAAGTTGATCACCAAAACATACATCAAGTGGATCACGTGATATCCCATTATCACCATAGATAAGCACATCCAAGACATACATCAAGTGTTCTCAAATCCTTAAAGACTCGATCTGATAAGATAACTTCGAGGGAAAACTCAATTCATCACAAGAAAGTAGAGGGGGAGAAACATCATAAGATCCAACTATAATAGCAAAGCTCGCGATACATCAAGATCGTGCCAAATCAAGAACACGAGAGAGAGAGAGAGAGAGAGAGAGAGAGAGAGAGAGAGAGATCAAACACATAGCTACTAGTACATACCCTCAGCCCCGAGGGTGAACTACTCCCTCCTCGTCTTGGAGAGCGCCGGGATGATGAAGATGGCCACCGAAGAGGGATTCCCCCCTCCGGCAGGGTGCCAGAACGGGTTTAGATTGGTTTTTGGTGGCTACAGAGGCTTGCGGCGGCGGAACTCCCGATCTAGGTTTCTTTCTGGAAGTTTGGGTATATATAAGAGGTGTTGGAGTCGGGAACAAGTCAAAGGGTCCCCGAGGCGGCCACGAGATAGGGGGCGCGCCCAGGGGGGTAGGGCGCGCCCCCCACCCTCGTGGTGGCCTCGAGACTCCTCTGGTCCATCTCCGGTACTCCGTGGGCTTCTTCTGGTCCAAAAACAATCTCCGTGAATTTTCAGGTAAATTGGACTCCGTTTGGTTTTCCTTTTCCGCGATACTCAAAAACAAGGAAAAAACAAAAACTGGCACTGGGCTATAGGTTAATAGGTTAGTCCCAAAAATCATATAAAATAGCATATAAATGCATATAAAACATCCTAGATGGATAATATAATAGCATGGAACAATAAAAAATTATAGATATGTTGGAGACGTATCACTCCCCTCCATAGATTTCCACCTCGGTCATATTGTTGTAGTGCTTAGGCGAAGCCGTGCAATGGTAACTTCATCATCACTGTCATCACGTCGTCGTGCTGACGAAACTCTCCCCCGACACTCAGCTGGATCTAGAGTTCATGGGATGTCACCGAGCTGAACGTGTGCAGATCGCGGAGGTGCCGTACCTTCGGTGCTAGGATTGGTCGGATCGTGAAGACGTATGACTACATCAACCGTGTTGTCATAACGCTTCTGCTTACGGTCTACGAGGGCACGTAGACAACACTCTCCCCTCTCATTGCTATGCATCTCCTAGATGGATCTTGCGTGTGCATAGGATTTTCTTTGAAATTATTGCGTTCCCCAACAATGGCATCCGAGCCAGGTCTATGCGTAGATGTTATATGCAAGAGTAGAACACAAAGAAGTTGTGGGCGTGGATATATACATATTGCTTGCCATCACTAGTTGGTTCTTGATTCAACGGTATCGTTGGATGAAGCGGCTCAGACCGACATTACGCGTACGCTTACGCGAGACTGGTTCTACCGAGGTGCTTCGCACACAGGTGGCTGGTGGGTGTCAGTTTCTCCAACTTTAGTTGAATTGGATTCAATGAACAGGGTTCTTTCTGAAGATCAAAAAGCAATCACTATACCGTGTTATGGTTTTTGATGCGTAGGTAAGAACGGTTCTTGCTCAGCCCATAGCAGCCACGTAAAACTTGCAACAACAAAGTAGAGAGCGTCTAACTTGTTTTTGCAGGGCATGTTGCAATGTGATATAAATTGTTGTATGAGATGATCATGTTTTATTGAAGTTATCGGCAACTGAAAGGAGCCTTATGGTTGTCTCATTATTGCATAAGATGCAAGCGCCGTGTAATTGCTTTACTTTATTGCTACGCGATAGCAATAGTTGCAAAAGCAGTAGTTGGCGAGACAACCATGTGATGGCACGTTGATAGACATCAAGCTGATGGAGATCATGGTGTCATGCCGGTGACGATGGAGATCATGGCGGTACTTTGGAGATGGAGATCAAAGGCACAAAATGATGATGGTCATATCATGTCACATATTTTGATTGCATGTGATGTTTATCTTTTATGCATCTTATTTTGCTTACTACGGCGGTAGCATTATAAGATGATCTCTCACTAAATTTCAAGGCACAAGTGTTCTCCCTAAGTATGCACCCTTGCGACAGTTCGTCGTGCCGAGACACCACGTGATGATCGGGTGTGATAAGCTCTACGTTCACATACAACGAGTGCAAGCCAGTTTTGCGCACGCAGAATACTCGGGTTAAACTTGACGAGCCTAGCATATGCGGATATGGCCTCGGAACACTGAGACCGAAAGGTCGAGCGTGAATCATATAGTAGATAAGATCAACATAGTGATGTTCACCATTGAAAACTACTCCATCTCACGAGATGATCGTACATGGTTTAGTTGATATGGATCACGTGATCACTTAGAAGATTAGAGGGATGTCTATCTAAGTGGGAGTTCTTAAGTAATATGATTAATTGAACTTAAATTTATCATGAACTTAGTCCTGATAGTATTTGCATATCTATGTTGTAGATCAATTGCTCACGTATAGCCTCCCTGTTTTATTTTTTATATGTTCCTAGAGAAAACTAAGTTGAACGATGATAGTAGCAATGATGCGGACTGGTTCCGTAATCTGAGGATTATCCTCATTGCTGCACAGAAGAATTATGTCCTTGATGCACCGCTAGGTGACACACCTATTACAGGAGCAGATGCATAGATTATGAACGTTTGGCAAAGCTCGGTATGATGACTACTTGATAGTTTAGTGCACCATGCTTTATGGATTAGAACCGGGACTTAAAAAATGTTTTGAACACCACGGAGCATATAAGATGTTCCAATAGCTGAAATTTGTATTTCAGACTTATGCCTGAGTCGAGAGGTATGAGACCTCTGACAAGTATTTTGCCTACAAGATGGAGGAGAATAGCTCAGCTAGTGAGCATGTGCTCAGAATGTCTGAGTACTACAATCACTTGAATCAAGTGGGATTTAATCTTCCAGATGAGATAGTGATTGACAGAGTTCTCTAGTCACTATCACCAAGTTGCTAGAACTTCGTGATGAACTATAATATGCAAGGGATAATGGAAACGATTCCCAAGCTCTTCGCGATGCTGAAATTGGCGAAGGTAGAAATCAAGAAAAAGCATCAAGTGTTGATGGTTGACAAGACCACTAGTTTCAAGTAAAAGGGCAAGGGAAAGAAAGGGAACTGATATGTCTCCAACGTATCTATAATTTTTGATTGCTCCATGCTATATTATCTACTGTTTTGGGCAATATTGGGCTTTATTATCCACTTTTATATTATTTTTGGGACTAACCTATTAACCGGAGGCCCAGGCCAGATTTGTTGTTTTATGCCTATTTCAGTGTTTTGAAGAAAAGGAATATCAGACGGAGTCGAAACGGAACGAAATCAACTAGAGAAGTTATTTTTGGAAGGAAACACACCTGATGGACTTGTACCCCACATCAAGGAAGGAACGAGGTGCTCACGAGGGTGGGGGGCGTGCCCACCCCCCTAGGGCGCGCCCCCTGTCTCATGGGACCCTCGTGGCTCCCCTGACGTACTTCTTCCGCCTATATAACTCCACGTACCCTAAAACTTCCAAAACGCACAATAGATCGGGAGTTCCGCCGCTAGAAGCCTCCGTAGCCACCGAAAACCAATCTAGACCCGTTCCAGCACCCTGCCGGAGGGGGGAATCCTTCTCCGGTGGCCATCTTCATCATCCCGGTGCTCTCCATGACGAGGAGGGAGTAGTTCTCCCTCGGGGCTGAGGGTATGTACCAGTAGCTATGCGTTTGATCTCTCTCTCTCGTGTTCTTGAGATGATACGATCTTGATGTATCGCGAGCCTTGCTATTATATTTGGATCCTATGATGTTTCTTCCCCCCTCTTCTCTCTTGTAATGAATCGAGTTTCCCCTTTGAAGTAATCTTATCGGATTGAGTCTTTAAAGACTTGAGAACACTTGATGTATGTCTTGCCGTGGATATCTGTGGTGACAATGGGATACCACGTGCCACTTGATGTATGTTTTGGTGACCAACTTGCGGGTTTTGTGACATTGGGAACCTAATAGGGGTTGGCACACGTTTTCATCGTGATTCTCCGGTAGAACTTTGGGGCACTCTTTGAGGTCCTTTGTGTTGGTTGAATAGATGAATTGAGATTGTGTGATGCATATCGTATAATCATACCCACTGATACTTGAGGTGACATTGGAGTATCTAGGTGACATTAGGGTTTTGGTTGATCTGTGTCTTAAGGTGTTATTCTAGTACGAACTCTAGGGCTGTTTGTGACACTTATAGGAATAGCCCAACGGATTGATTGGAAAGAATAACTTTGAGGTGGTTTCATACCCTACCATAATCTCTTCGTTCGTTCTCCGCTATTAGTGACTTTGGAGTGACTCTTTGTTGCATGTTGAGGGATAGTTTTATGATCCAATTATGTTAGTATTGTTGAGGGAACTTGCACTAGCGAAAGTATGAACCCTAGGCCTTGTTTCAACACATTGCAATACCGTTTACGCTCACTTTTATCACTTGTTACCTTGCTGTTTTTATAATTTCAGATTACAAATACCTTTATCTACTATCCATATACCACTTGTTTCACCATCTCTTCGCTGAACTAGTGCACCTATACAATTTACCATTGTATTGGGTGTGTTGGGGACATAAGAGACTCTTTATTATTTGGTTGCCGGGTTGCTTGAGAGAGACCATCTTCATCCTACGTCTCCTACGGATTGATAAACCTTAGGTCATCCACTCGAGGGAAATTTGCTACTATCCTACAAACCTCTGCACTTGGAGGCCCAACAACGTCTACAAGAAAAAGGTTGTGTAGCAGACATCAAGCTCTTTTCTGGCGTCGTTGCCGGGGAGGTGAGTGCTTGAAGGTATATCTTTAGATCTTGCAATCAAGTCTTTTAGTTTCTTGTTTTATCACTAGTTTAGTTTATAAAAGAAAACTATAAAAAATGGAATTGAGTTTGTCTCATATGCTTCATCTTTTTAATATCTTTCGTGGGTATGATGGAAAGGATAATTGTGCTCAAGTGCTAGAAGAAGAAATCTATAAAAATTTTGGCACTAAATATTTGAATGATGAACATGATTGCAATGTTGTTAGTATGAATTCCTTGAATATCCATGATGCTAATGATATGCAAAGCCACAAGCTTGGGGAAGCTATGTTTGATGAAGATGATATTTTTTGTCCCCCAAGTTTTGATTAGCAAATTTATTATGATGAAAGCATGCCTCCTATTTATGATAATTATATTGATGAAAGTGGATTTGGAGAGGTCATGACTTTATTTTGTGATGAATCCACTATTCCGGAAGAGGTTCCAATTGATTATAAGAACAAAGTTGCTATCTATGATGATTATTGTGATGACTTGTATTCTATAAAGAATAATGATATCCATGAAACTTGTCATCATGATTTTAGTTTTCAATTGGATTATGCCTCACATGATAGTTATTTTGTTGAGTTTGCTCCCACTACTATTCATGAGAAGAATCTTGCTTATGTGGAGAGTAATAAAATTGCTATGCTTGTAGATCATGAAAATAATGCTTTAGGTGCTGGTTATATTGTTGAATTCATTCATGATGCTACTGAAAATTATTATGATGGAGGAACATATGCTTATAGGAATTGCAATAATACCAAGTTTCCTCTCTATGTGCTTAAAATCTTGAAGTTATGCTTGTTTTACCCTCCTATGCTAGTTGATTATTGTTCCCATAAGTTGTTTGCTCACAAAATCCCTATGCATAGGAAGTGTGTTAGACTTAAATGTTCTAGTCATATTCTTCATGATGCTCTCTTTAAGTTTCAATTCTCATCCTTTCTGTGAGCATCATTGAAATCATCATGCCTAGCTAGGGGCATTAAACGATAGCGCTTGTTGGGAGGAAACCCAATTTTATTTCAGTTCCTTGCTTTTTGTTCCTGTTTAGTAATAAATAATCCATCTATACTCTGTTTAGATGTGGTTTTATGTGTTTAATTAGTGTTTGTGCCAAGTAGAACCGTTGGGAAGACTTGGGGAAAGTCTTTGCGATCATGCTGTAAAAAACAGAAACTTTAGCGCTCACGAGAATTGCTGCCATTTTTATTTGGAGAGTGATATTTAGTTAATTATTTTTGCATATGATTAATATATAAATTCCTCAGGTCCAGCAATTTATTTGAGAATTTTATGAGTTCCATAAGTATACGTTTGATCCAGATTACTACAGACTGTTCTGTTTTTGACAGATTCTGTTTTTCATGTGTTGTTTACTTATTTTGATGAATCTATGGCTAGTAAAATAGTTTATAAACCATAGAGAAGTTGGAATACAGTAGGTTTAACACCAATATAAATAAATAATGAGTTCATTACAGTACCTTGAAGTGGTGTTTTGTTTTCTTTCGCTAACGGAGCTTACGAGTTTTCTGTTAAGTTTTGTGTTGTGAAGTTTTCAAGTTTTGGGTAAGGATTTGATGGACTATGGAATAAGGAGTGGAAAGAGCCTAAGATTGGGGATGCCCAAGGCACCCCAAGGTAATATTCAAGGATAGCCAAGAGCCTAAGCTTGGGGATGCCCCGGAAGGCATCCCCTCTTTCGTCTTCGTTCATCGGTAACTTTACTTGGAGCTATATTTTTATTCACCACATGATATGTGTTTTGCTTGGAGCATCAATTTATTTTGTTAGGATTTGCTTGATGTTATTTATAACAATGTTTTGCATCTTTTATTTCAATAAAAGTGGCATTGATAGCCTTTACTATGCCTATGTTACAAGTATACATGTTGCTGTTTGAAAACTGAAAGTTTACCGCTGTTGCAATAATTCCCTAGAAAAGTCAGAATTTGATAAAATGTTGAAACCTTTTGCATATTAAGCTCTGATAAATTTACTACAGTGGGAATTTTCTTTCATAATTTTTGGAGTTAGGGAAGTATGGATGTTGCAGCATTCTTTACAGACTATCATGTTTAGGAAGATTGCTGTTATGTTTGCATTGTTTGCATATGTTTGCTTCTTTAATGATTCTATTTGAGGATAGGACTATTAAATATGCAGAGGAATTTAGTATGCAATGTTGAATAATAATTTTAGTTATTTGCTACAGTAGAGTATGATAAGGTTTTTGCAATGGTTTATACTAACTGATCTCACGAGTCCTTGTTGAGTTTTGTGTGGATGAAGCTTTTGAGATTTAGGGAGACCGTGATATGAGAGGAATTAAGGAGACACAAAATCTCAAGCTTGGGGATGCCCAAGGCACCCCAAGATAATATTTCAAGAAGTCTCAAGCATCTAAGCTTGGGGATGCCCCGGTGGCATCCCACCTTTCTTCTTTAACAATTATCGGTTAGTTTTGGTTGATCCTAGGTTTTTGCTTCTTCACATGATGTTTTCTATTCTTAGATGTCATCTTATTTTGCTTTGCTTGCTGTTTGAATAGAGTATCAAGATCTTAAATTATTAGATGTTAGAGAGTCTTCACATAGTTGCATAATTATTCGACTACTCATTGATCTTCACTTATATCTTTCGGAGTAGTTTGTCATTTGCCATAGTGCTTCACTTATATCCTTTAGAGCATGGTGATAGTTTTATTTTGAACAAAATGGATGAACTCTCATGCTTCACTTAGATTATTTTGAGAGCCTTAAATAGCATGGTAATTTGCTTAAAATCCTAATATGCTAGGTATACAAGATTAATAATAAAATTCTCTTATGAGTGTGTTGAATACTATGAGAAGTCTGATACTTGATAATTGTTTTGAGATATGGAGATGGTGATATTAGAGTCATGCTAGTTGAGTAGTTGTGAATTTGAGAGATACTTGTGTTGAAGTTTGTGATTCCCGTAGCATGCACGTATGGTGAACCGTTATGTAACGAAGTCGGAGCATGAGGTGTTTATTGATTGTCTTCCTTATGAGTGGCGGTCGGGGACGAGCGATGGTCTTTTCCTACCAATCTATCCCCCTAGGAGCATGCGCGTAGTACTTTGTTTTGATGACTAATAGATTTTTGCAATAAGTATGTGAGTTCTTTATGACTAATGTTGAGTCCATGGATTATACGCACTCTCACCCTTCCACCTTTGCTAGCCTCTCTAGTATCGCGCAACTTTCGCCAGTACCATAAACCCACCATACACCTTCCTCAAAACAGCCACCATACCTACCTATTATGGCATTTCCATAGCCATTCCGAGATATATTGCCATGCAACTTTCCACCACCTAGTTCATCATGACACATTCATCATTGTCATATTGCTTAGCATGATCATGTAGTTGACATAGTATTTATGGCAAAGCCACCGTTCATAATTCTTTCATACTTGTCACTCTTGATTCATTGCATATCCCGGTACACCGCTGGAGGCATTCATATAGAGTCATCTTTGTTCTAGTATCGAGTTGTATCATCGAGTTGTAAATAAATAGAAGTGCGATGATCATCATTCAATAGAGCATTGTCCCAAAAAAAGAGAAAGGCCAAATAAAAAATAAAGTCCAAAAAAAAGGGAAAGGCCAAAAAAAGGGGGGCAATGCTACTATCCTTTTTCCACACTTGTGCTTCAAAGTAGCACCATGTTCTTCATATAGAGAGTCTCATATGTTGTCACTTTCATATACTAGTGGGAATTTTACATTATAGAACTTGGCTTGTATATTCCAATGATGGGCCTCCTCAAGTGCCCTAGGTCTTCGTGAGCAAGCGAGTTGGATGCACACCCATTAGTTTCTTTTGTTGAGCTTTCATACATTTATAGCTCTAGTGCATCCATTGCATGGCAATCCCTACTCACTCACATTGATATCTATTGATGGGCATCTCCATAGCCCGTTGATACGCCTAGTCGATGTGAGACTATCTTCTCCCTTTTTGTCTTCTCCACAACCACCATTCTATTCCACCTATAGTGCTATGTCCATGGCTCACGCTCATGTATTGCGTGAAGATTGAAAAAGTTTGAGAACATCAAAAGTATGAAACAATTGCTTGGCTTGTCACCGGGGTTGTGCATGATTCAAATATTTTGTGTGATGAAGATGGAGCATAGCCAGACTATATGATTTTGTAGGGATAACTTTCTTTGGCCATGTTATTTTGAGAAGACATGATTGCTTAGTTGGTATGCTTGAAGTATTATTGTTTCTATGTCAATATTAAACTTTTGTCTTGAATCTTATGGATCTGAATATTGATGCCACAACTAAGAAGAATTACATTGAAATTATGCCAACTAGCATTCCACATCAAAAAATATCTTTTTTTATCATTTACCTACTCGAGGACGAGCAGGAATTAGGAACTTCAAGAAGAATGGAAAGCAAGTTGCCACTCCCGTGAAGAAGCCCAAAGCTAGACCTAAGCCTGAAACTGAGTGCTTCTACTGCAAAGGGAATGATCACTGGAAGCAGAACTACCCCAAATACTTGATGGATAAGAAGGATGACAAAGTGAACAAAAGTATATTTGATATACATGTTATTGATGTGTACTTTACTAGTGTTCATAGTAACCCCAGGGTATTTGATACCCGTTTAGTTACTTAGATAAGTAACTTGAAACAAGAGTTGCAAAATGAACTGAGACTAGTTAAGGGCAAGGTGACGATGTGTGTTGGAAGTGATTCCAAGGTTGATAAGATCACCATCGCACACTCCCTTTACCTTTGGGATTAGTGTTGAACCTAAAATAAATGTTATTTGGTGTTTGTGTTGAGCATAAATATGATTGGATCATGTTTATTGCAACACGGTTATTCATTTAAGTCAAAGAATAATTGTTGTTCTATTTACATGAATAAAACCTTCTATGGTCATACACTCAATATAAATGGTTTATTGAATCTCGATCGTAGTGATACACATATTCATAATATTGAAGCCAAAAGATGCAAAATTAATAATGATAGTGCAACTTATATGTGGCATTGCCGTTTAGGTCATATTGGTGTAAAGCGCATGAAGAAACTCCATGTTGATGGACTTTTGAAATCACTTAATTATGAATCATTTCATGCTTGTGAACCATGCCTCATGGGCAAGATGACTAAGACTCCGTTCTCCGGAACAATAGAGCGAGAAACAGACTTGTTGGAAATAATACATACTGATGTATGCGGTCCTATGAGTGTTGATGCTCGCGACGGGTATCGTTATTTTCTTACCTTCACAGATGATTTGAGCAGATATGGGTATATGTACTTAATGAAACATAAGTCTGAAACATTTGAAAAGTTTAAAGAATTTCAGAGTGAAGTGGAAAATCATCGTAACAAGAAAATTAAGTTTCTACGATCTAATCGTGGAGGTGAATATTTGAGTTATGAGTTTGGTCTTCATTTGAAACAATATGGAATAGTTTCGCAACTCACGCCACCTAGAACACCACAGTGTAATGGTGTGTCCGAACATCATGACCGTACTTTATTAGATATGGTGTGATCTATGATGTCTCTTATCGATTTACCACTATCGTTTTGGGGTTATGCATTAGAGACAGCTGCATCCACATTATATAGGGCACCATCTAAATCCATCGAGATGACACCGTATGAATTATGGTTTGGCAAGAAACCAAAAATTATAGATACGTTGGAGACGTATCACTCCCTCCACAAATTTCCACCTCGGTCATATCGTTGTAGTGCTTAGGCGAAGCCCTGCGCCGGTAACTTCATCATCACCGTCATCACGCCGTCGTGCTGAAGAAACTCTCCTCCGACACTCAGCTGGATCTAGAGTTTGTGGGACGTAACCGAGCCGAACGTGTGCAGATCGCGGAGGTGCCGTACATTCGGTGCTAGGATCGGTCGGATCATGAAGACGTACGACTACATCAACCGCGTTGTCATAACGCTTCCGCTTACGGTCTACGAGGGTACGTAGACAACACTCTCCCCTCTCGTTGCTATGCATCTCCTAGATGGATCTTGCGTGTGCGTAGGATTTTTTTTTTGAAATTACTGTGTTCCCCAACATTCTTAGCCTTGCCGCAAGTACTCGAGATGGGACGACGGGGTCACATCTTTCGTGAGTCTCTGCTCGTGACCGCACTACCAACACACTAACAGTTTGGATATTTGATCCGAGGGGCCTCTAGCCTGATAGCACTAACCATCACGTGGGCATAGTATGGGCGTTATGCCTCGTATGCATCAGCCGAAGCTTAATAGACGCCAGCGACTGAGCGGCTCGCGCCGGGTTGGACTGCGTAAGCACCTGCCTTGTTAAAGGAGGTAGCTAGGTCTGCTCACCGGCCGCCCACGCAACGTGTAGGAGTTCCCGGGGCGATGGCCCAAGACCCCTGGGGGCATAGGTTTAGTCCAGCGTGCTGACCTCTCTATTAAGCCCAGCTCGGGTTGCGGCGTATCATTTGACCGAGGCCGGGCATGACCCAGGAAAGTGTGTCCGGCCGGAGTTAATCGAGTATGGTGGGTAAGTTGGTGCACCCCTGCAGGGAACAAAACATCTATCGATAGCATGTCCTATGGTAACGGACACTTGGAGTTGTATTTCGATCGATACAACTAGAACTGGATACTTGAGATGAGAAATGGATATGAGAAATGGATAGTATGGCTCTGGGATTGCTTTCTCGCAAGGAGTCGATGGAGGATCTCTGGGCGAGGTTGATGACACTACTACTATTTTACTTTATGCTACTCTTATCTCTTCTGATGCTGCAAGATGCTTGAAACTGCTTGAAGATGCCAGTCTTCGATAGGCTAGGCTTTCCCCTTCTCTTCTGGCATTCTGCAGTTCAGTTCACAGATACTACCCATTTCATTAATACCGATGCATATGTAGTGTAGATCCTTGCTTGCGAGTACTTTGGATGAGTACTCACGGTTGCTTTGCTCCCCCTTTTCCACCTCTTTCCATTCTTCTCGGATGCTGCAACCAGATGGTGGAGCCCATGATCCAGATGCCACCTTCGACGACGACTACTACTACATCGCGGGTGCCTACTGCTACATGGAGGCCGCCGCCGACCATGAGTAGTTAGGAGGCTCTGAGGCAGGAGGCCTTGCCTTTTCGATTGTTGCTGCTTTTGTGCTAGCCTTCTTAAGGCAAACTTGTTAAACTTATGTATGTACTCAGATATTGTTGCTTTCACTGACTCTTGTGTATTCGAGCTCTCGAGGCCCCTGGCTTGTAATATAAGGCCTGTATTATTTTAATTTATGTCTAGAGTTGTGTTGTGATATCTTTCCATGAGTCCCTGATTTCGATCGTACATATTTGCGTGTATAATCAGTGTACGATTGAATCGGGGGCGTCACAGCCAGGGCTTGCACTGTCATACTAGAGGTCGTGGCGTCTCAAGATCTCTGGATCTGTCACTCTTTCTTTGGTATGGCTGGATCACACAATGATATCAACGTGCTTCAGTGCTCGCCTGTGTTTGCTAGGCTTGTCGAAGGCAACAACCCACCGATGAACTTTACTGTCAACGACCACAAGTACGACAAAGGATACTACCTGGGTGACGGTATCTATCCTCAGTGGACCACTATTGTCAAGACAATACCCAACCCTGTCGGAGAGAAGAGGAAAACATTTGCCCAAGAGCAAGAAAGTGCTAGGAAGGATGTCGAGCGTGCCTTTGGTGTTTTGTAATCTCGATGGGACATCGTTCGATATCCTGCTAACCTAGAGCACGCAGAAACTGTGGGAGGTGATGACTACTTGTGTGATCATGCACAATATGACCGTAGAAGACGAGCGCTCGGAACGTCTGTACGATCAAGGGTTTCAATTTCAGGATGAGAATGTTGTGCCTGAGCATGGAGGAGCGGCAACGTTTGAACAATTCACCCAATCTCATCATGACATGTGTGATTGGAAAACTCACGTGCAGCTGCAAAATGATTTGGTTGAGCATATGTGGGCTCATATTGGCAACCAATAGATGTATCTTCTTTTATTCGTTTACAAAACTATGCGAGACATTTTTATTTTTATTTGACTTGTAAAACCATGCTATTTTATTTGGTTCATACTATGTTATTTGACTATATGTTTAAAATGCAAATCCATCAATGCAAAATATAGCGGCCGGCCGGGCGCACTGCCAACCCATATCTAAAACAGTGCAGACGCCGGACGGGACGGCGGATCCAAATGGACAAAAAACGGACAAAATCGCCGTCTGTTTGGGTCGCCTCATTGAAATTGCTCTAAGCAATCCAAACAATTAAAAACTCGTCAATTTTGAAAAATCTTAAAGTTACCAAATGTTTGCTAGCGAAATTTTGGTTCTCAACCAAGCATGCCCAATAATGCACTCCTCTCGCAAGTTCATGCACGGAAAACTACGATTCGCTCTTTCCAACGGCAACACGCCAGAGGCTAGAGAGAGAAGAGAATCCTAGAGGCCAGAGAGAGGGAGAGAGAGAATGTGATGTGATCGCGGAGGACGGAGAGAGAGAGAGAGAGAGAGAGAGAGAGAGAGAGAGCAAGGGGGACGAGACGACGCAACAATGAGCAGTGCCGCCACCTACGCGGAGAGCATCGCTTCCTGCCGCACTCCAGTTCCCATCCGCTCCCCATCCCTCGCAGCCACGGCGGCGGCGGTACCCGACGCAGCCCCCCTCCCCGTGAGGCGGCAGCTCGATTTCCCCAGCGGCGACGGCAACACGGATGACGATGATGACTTCTTCTATCTCGTCGCAGAGGAGATAGAGAAGATGGAGCGAAACCTAGACCAGGTCACGCGCCGCGCCGCGCAGAGCTTGACGCCGCCGACGGTAGCGCGGGCACGCCCGAATTTCCGTGAGAGGCTGTGCATTTGCCGGCGCGGGCCGTGTGCCGTTGAGTGGAAGGAGGGAGGATGGGCATACGTCTGCTCGGCGCCGCCGGTGAGCCTCCCCCTCCCATGTTTT
>NC_041386.1:454373517-454377104 GCF_002162155.2 Triticum dicoccoides | reverse complement strand
TTTTGTTTTTTTTTGCTTCTAGAGTCTTTGCAGTGTTCTTTATGGCTATCATAATTTCTAAAAAAGGGTTGTTTTTATCTGAGCTCCTGAAGTGTTTTTCTTCGATTTGGCAACAAGCCATCGCTTTCTGGGGAAACTGGGTGCGATTTTTGATAACTGCTCACCTACTGACGCAGTAATTTGGAATAACTGCTCAGATCCAGCAAGCAAAAGCTTCATATTTGATTTTGATAATTTCCTGGAAAAAAATAACCATTCATGTGCTAACTATTTTGGAAATACGAGATTACAATGCATAATTTACAAGAGATACATACACACTGGACACATGGGTCTTTTTTTATGTAGATTAGTTGTAGGCATGAGAAATAAGATAAATTGTGAATAGTTGCTGAAATCACAACATAATTTTTCTTTTTTATTTCTCGCCGTGTGTATCAAATGTGGATTGGAACTTTGTGAAATGGTAGATGCATTTTGTGTTAACGCTGAGGACATAATCACAATCTTTTGTATCTCATTGGACGTCCATGCATCCCGCTGTGACCTAAAGGTTAATGTGTGTAAAGCCATTGCTCTTTGGGGCATCATAACAAAATGTTCTCATGGATTAAGCTCAAAATTTGGATCCGAGTTTGTAACTACTTTACCAAGGCTTTTCTACTCAAGCTCTCAGATTTAAAGTCACTTGGCTAATTCATTGTGCATGACACTGACAGTGCCTGCTTATGATTAGTGTTCAGTCTGTAAGGTTGAGAATCTGTAGTCTATACTTCTTTATAGCTATTTCTTGGGATACTTCAGATATCTGTGGTGTAAGAGCATCTCCAATGGTTGTAAGATAGTTGTTGGTAGACTTTGCCACATAGGATTTTTGATGATGTGTTATACAATAAATGAGGAAAGAGAGGAAGGTTGTATGTATATGAACCAACACCCCTTATACAAGCTCCAATGTAGAATGAGAGAGCACCTTATTTATTATCTCACATGCTATTGAGCAAACTAGATACAACCCATTGGAGTTGTTGTATGTTAAGGTGTTGGTTGATGACATGGCATATTTTACCAACAAGCTAACATACAGACTGTTGGAGATGCCCTAAGGAATAAATAGCTATTGATTTAGCAACAACAATAATGTGTAGTTATTTCAGCATGTGATTAATACAGTGTACATGACTTTGACTCCAGTTAATAATGATATACATTTACTATAGGACTTCCGTGGGATCTCTGTTGTTTTATGAAGTCCAGTATGTAAGTTTGCTGCCATCAATTATAGCATGATATCTGTAAACCTTACTGTTATTTACAGCATGGTGTGTAATTCCATAATTTGGTTTGCCTTTATGCCCAGCCTTCACAGTCTCCATAATTGATCCTTGCTTGTTTGTAGAAAACAGAAACACAATTAGAAACTTGTTGCAAGAGAGGATGTGCTATGTTAATGATCCTGTATGGATTGATCTGTCCCTTTGTCTATTAGCCTCTCTTGAAGTTGCAGGCTAATTCATTTAGCCCAAGATCATTTAGTTGGTTAGAGATGCCCTTTTTCCATTTTTGTGCCATTTAGTTACATTCTCTTTCAGCTAACTTACTTAGATTTCTTATTTGCATTTTTTTATTCTTTCACTAATTTCTCCAACTCCTGAATGTAAACTTGACACAATATTTATTTGTTGAACCTAAAATTTTCAGAAGTGCAGACATTCTTCTTATTGCATGGAATCTGATGTCAATCCAAGTTCACAGCCTGCCTTTTTGAGTCATCATGAACCCGACAATCATATGACTAATGGTACAACTCAAGTTAATGTTAGTCCCCAAGGTGCTGGTGCTACAACTCCTGTAAATGTTACTCCCCAACGTGATGGTGCTAGGACTCCAGTTACTTTTAGTCCCCAAGGAGCTAGATCCAGTGGTGAAGTACCAACCTGCAAGTGTACTGCTGGGAAGTGCAAAACTGAGAAAAAAAACGGGGTGGTCTACTATGTGTGTCATATACCAAAGGTAATATTTCTGTTTGATAGTTCTCTTGTCTTCATTCCTCTTAATATGTTTTAGTAATACTTGATATGACTATGGTCAGTTTATACTGTCTTGGTCTGTTTTGTATAAGATGGTTTAGCTCTTGATAGCTGCTGTTTGTTTTATTGATTGTACTAGTCCTGCGAAAAGCAGTCAAATAAGTCATGACAGAAGATACACATACTTCTTTTCTTTTTGAGAATGAGGATCTATGCATGAATAAGTGTTATGAAAAAAGATATGCTAGAACTTCTCATGGCAACGACAAGAGATTAGCTGTCGCTTTGGCGTGTTTTAACGATTATTGTGGTTGATAAATCAAGTATGCTAGAAATTATCATCAAAGGAAGAGCATTTGGGACCTCAGTTCGGTAGGTCCTAATGAAAATGTGCAGTTAATGACCCAAAGCTTTGAGGGAACATAGAATTACGGTAGAAATTCCGACAGAAGAAAAAACATCTAGCCCCCCACTTTGGTGTGTCTTAATGATGATATGTGGTTAAAAGCTCTGAACGGGAAACAAGGGGATAGGAGATATGTATATTTTGAAGATAGAAGAAAGAGTTCACCAGCAAGTAAATGCAGAAGGGTGCGCAGGTATATAAGGATGAAGAAGAGGAGTAGAGAATTAGAGATGAGGTAAATAGATTCTTTTTTCTTGTTTATATTGTACTCCCTCTGTCCCAAAATAAGTGTCTTAACTTTGTACTAACTTTAGTACAAAGTTGTACTAAAGTTGCGACACTTATTTTGGGACGGAGGGAGTAGTTTGTTATAATCAACAATACCAAACCTAGTATGTTACACATACAGCTCTAATCTTTTAACAGATGGAACATTGGTATGTAACGACTATGACTCCTAACAAAACCCCAATTCTCGATTAGACCAACTCTTCTACTGTTTAACATCTCTCGCTCCTGTATGTGAGCTGTGCTAGTGTTGTGTGTGCCTGGCATCTGCACCAGAACATGCATTGATATATGGGGCTTCAGAAATCAAAAGATTAAGTATGACTTCTTCCAAGAATTGTGCCTTCAGAAATCAAGAGACTAAGTATACTCGTACATCCACGATCAACTAATTCTAATCCCTATTCTCCCAAGGGATCAAACAAGAGATCAGAACAATCTAATCTTTTTGATTGAAGGGGTAACTTCTAATCTGCATCAAAATATGTAAACTGTTCTAGGGGGGGTGCGGGGTGGGGTGGGGTGGGTGTACTGAAGCAAAACTCTATGTCGAAACATCCATCTGGCCGTCCAAAAGTAGGTGTTTAGCTTAGTTGTTTAATGCTTCGGTAACCATCCTTTTAGCTCTGATTCTCGGCGGGATAGCTTCCACAACAATGGGAGCGATCATGTCCAGCAATAGTCGAAACATCCATCTGTCCGTCCAAAAGTAGGTGTTCTTGCCATTCCCAACTTGCACTCTGGCAGCTGCATGGAATAAGGCTCTCTCCTCCCAAGGCAACTCCATGGTTTATCCGCAGCCATGTGCAATCGCCAAGCCAACCGCAACCTGAAGGCCGCGTGCATGATGTTCAGGTCCAGAA
>NC_041386.1:454370408-454373304 GCF_002162155.2 Triticum dicoccoides | reverse complement strand
TGCCTGCCAAGCCACCGAATCGCTTCCCTTCCACAGGAAGGCTCTCTGAATTTTGTCAATTGCCTTGAAAACCCATGGAGTCGGATCTAGGGAGACATGAGGAGGAAGAGTGGAAGTGCAGTCAGCAGTGCCTGAACTAGAATCAAACCCATTTGTTTTTCAGGCCCTTTTGTATGTGTTCATTTCTCCACTTTCATCAACTTAAGTGTAAGTTTATCTGATTAAGCTGTCCTACTATCTCTTGTTTAACAACATTTAGGTAAGACACGACGAGCAGTTGAATAAGTTATACCTCCAAATGCCTTTACTATTTAGTATATTTGTTTGGTTGGGAGTTTGTGTGAATAGATTATGGCTTTTAATATGTGTGATACGAATTACTACTCTTCCTAGCGCTAACATATCAATTACTACTCATAATTTAGAATCCACAGTGCAAATTTACACTTACGTTTGTATGCAATCCAGATGGTTTAGGTCAGTAATCAGAACTTGTTCATTCTGCAGGGCCAAGGTGCATGCTCTCACCGCGAGCCAGTCGAAGCTGCTGCTGAAGAACCACCACTAACTGGATACACCAATCCAAGGGAGAGTGAACATTTGGGGTACAATCCAGTTGCAAAGGAAGCTAATGTGCATGCCATGATGGGAGGCCACAATGAAACTAGACAATTCGATCCTGATCAACCCCCTGAATATGATGAATGGCCGTTTGAAATTGTTGAGGGTGATGTTGTACCCACAGCCCACTTGTGGCCTGCTCACCCTACACCCATTGCTGCAGTCGCTCAGGGATCGCCAGTTATGCTGCGCCAACAATTTGCTATGGTCCAAGTGGGAACACCAACTAAATCACCCATGCCACCTAAATGTACCATCAGCCCCAATACTCCTCGGTCAGGCAGTTGCTACCGGTGCCATGAAGGACATTGGACCATCAACTGCCCTAAGAACGGCACTTGTTACCACTGTGGTAGGCACTTTGTGAAGGATTGCCCTGGAGTACGCACCAAGAAATGATCGTAAGAAGCATATGAGAGTCTCATTATGTAAAAAGTAAGCACTGAGGCTAGCGATCTACTTCTGCATAATAATTGGCTTAAACGTGGCTGTCAGTTTATGGTTTAGGATTGAATGTACGGCGCCGGATACCCTGCTAAACTTAAACTTGTGGTGCCTGACTGTAAGGTTACTAATGCGGTTGGTTAATCACTAGTAGCATATGCAGAAGGGACAGTAAACTCGTAACTCGTATTTTGCGTATGCATTTGTAGTACTTTAAGTATGCGTTTGACTGGTAATGTTTTGCATATGCAGTAGCATAGCGTATCTATTTGTAGAACTACCTCGTCTGTAAACTAATATAAGACATTTTAGACACTTGAAAGTGTCTAAAATGTCTTATATTAGTTTACAGAGGAGTATTTAAGTATGTGTTTGAATGGTGTCCCATCTGTATGAATTTCGGACGCGGCTCGTCTGATGTATGACCCACACACTGACGTGTGGGCCCGGACCCACCCGTCAGCGGCCCAACGGCAGGGGGCCGTACGTCAGAGGATCCGGCTCCATGAATTTCAGGTGCAGACCTGAGTGCTAACGCGTTTCAGTGTGTGTATTCTTCTGAAGTTTCGAGGGTGGTTACTGATGTTATCCGTGTTGATGAACTGATGGGTGAGGTAACAGGTGTGTCAATCAATATGTTGAACTTTGAACAACTTGATTTCAAGGGTGTGGTGCTGTAAGATTCATTTATGAGAAACTTTGAGAGAAGATTTGTGAATGGAAAAGAATGAAATATGGTGTGTCATTAAAAACTCTTTTTAAACCCAATGGGATAATCTATATACAAGGAGAAATCGATATGACATATATGAACACTTGTATTTATATTGTCTCGTTAAAAACCCTTAGGAGAAACCATCCAGGAAAAATGAGTATAATATATATAATTGGATGAATTTAGGAGTTTACCCCCCTAAACTTTGCAAAATTTAAGATTGTCGCATACCGATTCCATGGATATGTTTATGGAATGTAGAAGTTGGTAATAACACTATGAATAAACGGTTAGATTTTCACAAGACTTCATTTGCAAATTATCTCTTCAGCTTTCAATAATTTGTGAGGATAAGTAAATTTGGAGCAATGCGCTGCATGATATTGCTCTTCATATAAGCTGTAAGTATTAAGCAACACAAGCGGCAGTATCTTGATATTTGAAGTTATGTAGTTCTAATGAATCTCAACCACGCGATTTTATTGTGGTCAATCATTCCGCTAATTCATGCACATTTTGCAATGTTTAGATAAAGTAATTAGTATATCATAATGATCAGTGAAAGTAGCCATTGTAGTCTATTTAGATGAATTCCATGAAAAGAAGACTATTTCGGTGGACTCGGTTTGTCCCCTAGCACTATTGGGATCATATAACTAGTCAGTGTCAGTATTAATCATATCTTGATTTTTCCTAATGGACATATTTGTGATTCGGCGGATATTCCTTATATCAACCCTATACCTTTGTTGTTTGGGGTTTCGCTCTGAATAAATTGATATCAAATGTAGTATCACACCTGACGTAGTTTGCAATCATATGAGTACTTTGATGTTATTGATACGCAGAGCTTCAGGTCCCTATATCACTTTGTTATCATCCCTAGGTTTGGATTTATAACCATATCAGGGACTATATCCTTCTGCTTACAACAACCCCACTCCCCTTAAAAGAATATTATAGTGCCAGTATCATGAGTCATGAGGTTCTACTCTTTAGTCTGATAAGAAGAAATCAAGGTCTCGGTTCCGTATTAAGTAAAGATAGGGAGACCATAAATGTCTTGAACTGAAATGATAAATTTATATTGAACTTCTCTTGTAATTTTTGGATATA
>NC_041386.1:454346899-454370188 GCF_002162155.2 Triticum dicoccoides | reverse complement strand
ATATATATATATATATATATATATATATATATATATAGTCTGATATGTATATATCCTTCAGGGAATGCTCAAGTTTTACACTTAAGAAAATTTTGGTTGAACTCAAATTTCCGTCTTAAGATGATTTTGTTTATGTTTAGGTCTTCTATAGACATTGTGATGAGATCATCGATATAAACTAAGGTGATGTAAGAAAATCCAGTTGAGGATCTCTTAATGAGTACACATAAACGATCATCATTATTCAAGTAATCCTTTTGAAGAAGGAACTCACTTAGTGGTAGTACCATGTTTTTTTACTATTTCAAGTCATATAGTGACTTGTGAAGTTTTACACAATATACATGTTAGGATTTATTTTGGGTTTGGAATTAATGTGTTATGTGGGCCATCAAAACTCTTAAGTTTGGATATAGATGGGTTGTGGGAGATGGTACCAAAACTAGGTCCTGGGAGGACATTTGGTTTGGTACATCTCCTCTCTTTGTCCAATTCTGGACCTTGTATTCCATTTGCCATCAGCAATGCTCTAGCATTTGGGAGGGCCATTCGATTAAACTTACCTTTAGAAGGACCTTTTCACATGCTATGATGGAATCTTGATACATCATTGAACAAACCGATGAAAGCATTTGCCTCTCTAATAATTGTGACTCTCATTTGACAACATGAATCTAAAGGTGAATATTCAACCATTCTTTGTATAGCATTATCAACTTTAGGGGTGTTCAACCCATATACATACTGTCCGTCTGGTTTATTTTTGTTCCCCCAAAAGTTCAGGTTTCTCTCTAGCTGTTATCACGAAACAAGCTTATGACTAGAGACAACCTACAGAAAAGGAATATCATCAAACGACTAGACTATGTTTTCAATTTAGAGCATGAAGCTATCCCACATATTTTCTTTGATTGTGTGGTTTGTAAAGAAATTTGGAAGCATCCCTCAGGTGTTCTAAAAATTAAATGCTAATTACTTTTTTATTACCACATTTGGGCCTGCGAAAAATAATAATAATATAGTGCTCAGTTCCATTTGTGCATGTGTTCTGTGGTGTATTTGAAAAAACTAGGAATACACATATCTTTAACAAATAACTATGTTATGACATCAAGCAGGTCTAGTGGCTTATTGTAGTGACTCGGAAAAATGGAGGATCCTACACAAGGATGTGAACCTTCCACATGTGGATGCTCTAGCTCAGGGACTCTCTACATGGATAAGCTCAGAGGCGGAACTATGTGTACTCTACCCCCCGGCCTTTGACCATGTTTTGAAGGTAAAAAATCAAGATGGCTTAGGTTCAAAAAGTTTGGATATAGATGGGTTGTGGGAGATGATACCAAAATTAGGTTCTTGGGGAACATTTCGTTTAGTACTTCTCCTCCCTCTATCCAATTCCCTTGTATTGCATTTGTCATGAGCAATGCTCTGGCATTTGGGAGGGCCATTCAATTAAACTCACCTTTATAAGGAACTTTTCTTGTGCTGTGATGGAATCCTTGTATATCCTTGGAAAAATTGTGACTCTCATTTGGCAACATGAATCTAAAGGTGAACATTCGACAGTTCTTTGTATAGCATTATCAACTTTAGGGGTGTTCAACCCATATACATACCATCTGTCTGGTATATTTTGGTTCCCCCCTAAAGTTCAAGTTTCCATCTGGCTATTATATCAGACAAGCTTATGACTAGCAGATGGGTCTGGGTAGTCGATCTCTTCTGGCGTGTTCAAGGGGTCGTCGTGCCTCACTTTGTCTTTCTAAAGTCAGAGTTGCTGAGGAGCGGCCCTTGCGGTGACGATGACTAATACCTCCTTTTAGTGATTCGATAATGGAATAGAAAAGTGTATCCACACCTTTTTCCCCAGAGGTGATCCTCGGTTATCGAACCATGAAAGGAAGATTCCCTTGAAGCGATGGTCTCTAGCAAGCTTTTGTCAAAGGATCAATTCCAGCTTTTGACCGGATCAATTAAGAAAACAGTGATTTGAACACCTATAATAAAAATAGGTACGTGTATGAGGTCTTAATGCTTACAACCATGTATTTGTGTTGGGACCAGATATTATCTTAATTTGTGCGCTGGAAGTCACCCACCGAGATGTGCTTGTTACGAACCGAAGTGGGGGATGTGTCCAAATAACATCTTGATCGGCACGAGTCCAACATCAAGAATCAGTTGTCATACCACAGGCCCTATTCATCGCCCGGGGTTGCCTCGATAATTAAGATAATGAAATCAGACAAGAGCTTTGGATGTTTAATGACTACACTCATGTATTCCCAAGGATAGGACCCGTGTTACCCTACTAAACCCTACTGTCACCGGTGTTTTGTATAACACTTCACGTCTCCTTCCTCCTAGCCTCACCATGGCTCGATCCCATAATCCCGGGTACCTGCAGGGATGAAGATCGCGGACAAGACAAGAGACATCTATGTAACAATTTTATTTCACACATACGAGATGTTAATTCAAAGCCCTTCCATTGACCCCCACAAAAAAATACAAAGGGTTGCAAGGCCTATGCCTCAACCCATACCTTACAGAACTACTCACATATGGACATCAGATCGCGAGAAGAAACCATTTAAGAGCACATCCTGAAGATTGATTGATTGTAAATATGTCTTACAATGGATGGCTTACGCGATGCATGATTTACATGTATGAACTAGATAAGGAAGCACTATGGTGGTGATGGTGGCTATGGAGATGGAAATGGCGGCGGCTAGGGTTTGTGGATGAAGAAGAAGAAGATGATGATGATGTTCTGGCTTCTGTCAATGCTCACATGTTGACATTTCGATGGGGTTCCCTTTATAAAAGTTGTTCAAGTGGACGATCTGCCTCAGTTTCCACACAGTCTTTTTGTGCTATCTTCGCAGACACGCCTCCTATTGATTCCTTCTTTCTTCATTTCCCTTCCTTTCCATTTCCACACGTGATTTCTTCCCTTCTAGCCCATTTTCTATGGAAACACATCAAAGAGAGGATTTATGGAATCCTTTGCATTAATTAGCCATTAGTGGTAATATCAGAGCGAATATCTCTTTTTAAATGAAATGTCTCGATTAAAGCTAAGGTAGATGAGTGCAAAAATATCACTCATCAATGACACGAGACGGGTGGTCGGTTCCTGCGCTAGCTCAGCGCAAGCCCAACGCTTTTCTCCCGCAATGCTCATCGATAGAGTCAGAGCTGCCTGGTCACTGACGCGTGTGGTTGACCATTTGGCATTTATAGGCGCACACCTCTATGCTTTTTTGCGATGAGGGCTACATCAATGCTTGTCGATGTTGGAGTCGGAGTCACCCTTGCGGAGGAGTGAGGACGATGACATCAGACTGCAACCTCGATGACGCTTTTCTCCTCGGTGGCGTGTGTGCATTCTTGTGTGGGTTGTCAGATCGTCCTGTTTGCCTTATTTTTCAGGCGTGATGTGATGGTTTTTGCCCGGTTTTCCATTAATTAATTAGGCAACTCCCTTTGATCTTTTTTGATGAATTGGGCCCTAAGGGACCGCGTTTCAAAAACTATAGAAAAGGAGTATCATCGAACCACTAGACTGTGTTTTTTCTATTCATAGCATGACGACATCTCATATCTTTTCTTTGATTGTGTGGTTGGTAAAGAAATTTGAAAGCGTCTCTCTAGTGTTCTCAAAATTAATATGGGTGTTGATTATTTTCCTATTGCCAGATTTTGGCCCATGGATAAAAAATGTAGTTGGCCTGAGAATAACATCAAGCATGTCCCCTAGCTTATTCTAGGATGTGTTTGGTTAGAGGGACATGCTAGTGAAGGAACTATGCCCTTGAGGCAATAATAAAGTTGTTATTTTATATTTCCTTATATTCATGATAAATGTTTATTATTCATGCTAGAATTGTATTGATCGGAAACCTTAATACATGTGTGAATACATAGACAAACACTATATCCCTAGTGAGCCTCTACTTGACTAGCTCGTTGATCAAAGATGGTTAAGGTTTCCTAACCATGGACATGAGTTGTCATTTGATAACGGGATCACATCATTAGGAGAATCATGTGATGGACAAGACCCATCCATTAGCTTAGCATAATGATCATTCTGTTTTATTGATATTGCTTTCTTCATGTCAAATACATATTCCTTCGACTATGAGATTATGCAACTCCTGGATACCGGAGGAATGCCTTGTGTGCTATCAAACATCACAACGTAACTGGGTGATTATAAATATGCTCTACAGGTATCTCCGAAGGTGTTTGTTGAGTTGGCATAGATCAAGATTAGGATTTGTCACTCCGAGTATCGAAGAGGTATCTCTGGGCCCTCTCGGTAATACACATCATAAGCTTGCAAGCAAACGACTAAGGAGTTGGTCACGAGGTGATGTATTACGGAATGAGTAAAGAGACTTGCCGGTAACGAGATTGAACTAGGTATGAAGATACTGACGATCGAATCTCGGGCAAGTAACATACTGATAGGCAAAGGGAATAACGTATGTTGCCATAACGGTTCGACCGATAAAGATCTTCGTAGAATATGTAGGATCCAATATGAGCATCCAGGTTCCGCTATTGGTTATTGATCGGAGAGGTGTCTTGGTCATGTCTACATAATTCTCGAACCCGTAGGGTCCGCATGCTTAACATTCGATCACGATATTGTATTATATGAGTTATGTGATTTGGTGACCGAATGTTGTTTGGAGTCTCGGATGAGATCACGGACATGACGAGGAGTCTCGAAATGGTCGATAGGTAGAGATTGATATATAGGACGATAGTATTCGGACACCAAAAGTGTTCCGGAGTGTATCGGGTATTTATCGGAGTACCGGAGGGGTTACTGGAACCCCCCCGGGGAACATTGAAGGAAATATGCCCTAGAGGCAATAATAAAGTTGTTATTTATATTTCCTTATATCATGATAAATGTTTATTATTCATGCTAGAATTGTATTAACCAGAAACTCAGTACATGTGTGAATACATAGACAAACATAGTGTCACTAGTATGCCTCTACTTGACTAGCTCGTTGAATCAAAGATGGTTAAGTTTCCTAACCATAGACATGAGTTGTCATTTGATTAACAGGATCACATCATTAGAGAATGATGTGATTGACTTGACCCATTCCGTTAGCTTAGCATTTGATCGTTTAGTATATTGCTATTGCTTTCTTCATGACTTATACATGTTCCTATGACTATGAGATTATGCAACTCCCGAATACCGGAGGAACACTTTGTGTGCTACCAAACGTCACAACATAACTGGGTGATTATAAAGGTGCTCTCAGGTGTCTCCGATGGTACTTGTTGAGTTGGCATAGATCGAGATTAGGATTTGTCACTCCGATTGTCGGAGAGGTATCTCTGGGCCCTCTCGGTAATGCACATCACTATAAGCCTTGCAAGAAATGCAACTAATGAGTTAGTTGCGGGATGATGTATTACGGAACGAGTAAAGATACTTGCCGGTAACGAGATTTAACTAGGTATTGAGATACCGACGATCGAATCTCGGGCAAGTAACATACCGATGACAAAGGGAACAACGTATGTTGTTATGTGGTTTGACCAATAAAGATCTTCGTAGAATATGTAGGAACCAATATGAGCATCCAGGTTCCGCTATTGGTTATTGACCGGAGATGAGTCTCGGTCATGTCTACATAGTTCTCGAACCCGTAGGGTCCGCACGCTTAATGTTCGGTGATGATCGATATTATGAGTTTATGTGTTTTGATGTACCGAAGGTAGTTCGGAGTCCCAAATGTGATCACAGACATGACGAGGAGTCTCAAAATGGTTGAGACATAAAGATTGATATATGGGACGGCTATATTCAGATACCGGAAGGGTTTCGGGTGATCTCGGAGAAAACCGGAGTGCCGGAGGGGTTACCGGAACCCCCAGGGGCTAATTGGCCTTGGTGGGCCCTCGTGGAGAGAGAGGGGCCGGCCAGGGCAGGCCGCGCCCCCTCCCCTTGAGTCCGAATAGGACAAGGAAGGGGGGCACCCCCCTTGCCTTTCCCCTCTCCCACTCCTTCCTTCCCCCTCCTAGTGGGACTAGGAAAGGGGAGTCCTACTCCCACTAGGAGGATGACTCCTCCTCTTGGCACACCCTCCTAGGGCCGTCCAGCCTCCCCCTTGCTCCTTTATATACGGGGGCAGGGGGCACCCCCTGGACACACAAGTTGATCTTTGATCTTTTAGCCGTGTGTGGTGCCCCCCTCCACCATAATCCACCTCGGTCATATCGTAGCGGTGCTTAGGCGAAGCCCTATGTCGGTAGCTTCATCAACACCGTCATCACGTTGTCATGCTGACGGAACTCTCCCTCGAAGCTCTACTAGATTGTGAGTTCGTGGGACATCACCGAGCTGAACGTGTGCAGATCGCGGAGGTACCGTACGTTCGGAACTATGATCGGTTGACCATGAAGACGTACGACTACATCAACCGCGTTGTCATAATGCTTCCTCTTACGGTCTACGAGGGTACGTGGACGACACTCTCCCCTCTCGTTGCTATGCATTACCATGATCTTGCGTGTGCGTAGGATTTTGTTTGAAATTACTATGTTCCCCAACAGTGGCATCCAAGCCAGGTTTATGCGTAGATGTTATATGCACGAGTAGAACACAAAGGAGTTGTGGGTGTGGATATATACATATTGCTTGCCGTCACTAGTTGATTCTTGATTCAGCGGCATTGTTGGATGAAGCGGCCCATACCGACATTACGCGTACGCTTACGCGAGACTGGTTCTACCGACATGCTTCACACACAGGTGGCTAGTGGGTGTCTATTTCTCCAGCTTTAGTTGAATCGGATTCAATGAACAGGGTTCTTTCTGAAGATCAAAAAGCAATCACTATACCGCATTGTGGTTTTTGATGCGTAGGTAAGAACAGTTCTTGCTCAGCCCGTAGCAGCCACGTAAAACTTGCAACAACAAAGTAGAGGACGTCTAACTTGTTTTTGCAGGGCATGTTGTGATGTGATATGGTCAAGACATGATGCTAAATTTTATTGTATGAGATGATCATGTTTTGTACACAGTTATCGGCAACTGGCAGGAGCCATATGGTTGTCGCTTTATTGTATGAAATGCAATCGTCATGTAATTGCTTTACTTTATCACTAAACGATAGAGATAGTCGTAGAAGCAATAGTTGGTGAGACGACAACGATGCTACGATGGAGATCAAGGTGTCACGCCGGTGACGATGGTGATCATGACGGTGCTTTGGAGATGGAGATCAAAGACACAAGATGATGATGGCCATATCATATCACTTATATTGATTGTATGTGATGTTTATCTTTTATGCATCTTATTTTGCTTAGATTGACGATAGCATTATAAGATGATCTCTCACTAAATTTAAAGGTATAAGTGTTCTCCCTGAGTATGCACTGTTGCGAAAGTTTGTCGTGCCGAGACACCACGTGATGATCGGGTGTGATAAGCTCTACGTTCACATACAACGGGTGAAAGCCAGTTTTGCACACGCAGAATATTCGGGTTAAACTTGACGAGCGTAGCATATGCAGATATGGCCTCGGGACACTGAGACCGAAAGGTCGAGCGTGAGTCATATAGTAGATATGATCAACATAGTGATGTTCACCATTGAAAACTACTCCATCTCACGTGATGATCGGACTTGGTTTAGTTGATATGGATCACATGATCACCTAGATAATTAGAGGGATGTCTGTCTAAGTGGGAGTTCTTAAGTAATTTGATTAATTGAACTTTAATTTATCATGAACTTAGTACCTGATAGTATTTTGCATGTCTATGTTGTTGTAGATAGATGGCCCGCGATGTTGTTCCGTTGAATTTTAATGCGTTCCTTGAGAAAGCAAAGTTGAAAGATGATGGTAGCAATTACACGGACTGGGTCCGTAACTTGAGGATTATCCTTATTGCTGCACAGAAGAATTACGTCCTGAAAGCACCGCTAGGTGTACCACCCGCGCCGGCAACTGCAGACATTGTGAATGTCTGGCAGTCGCGTGTTGGTGACTACTCGATAGTTCAGTGTGCCATGCTTTACGGCTTAGAACCGGGACTTCAACGATGTTTTGAACGTCATGGGGCATATGAGATGTTCCAGGAGTTGAAGTTAATATTTCAAGCAAATGCCCAGATTGAGAGATATGAGGTCTCCAATAAGTTCTACAACTGCAAAATGAAGGAGAATAGTTTTATCAGTGAACATATACTCAGAATGTCTGGGTACTATAATCACTTGATTCAACTGGGAGTTAATCTTCCTGATGATAGTGTCATTGACAGAATTCTTCAATCACTGCCACCAAGCTACAAGAGCTTCGTGATGAACTATAATATGCAAGGGATGGATAAGATTATTCCCAAGCTCTTCGCAATGCTAAAGGCTGTGGAGGTAGAAATCAAGAAGGAGCATCAAGTGTTGATGGTCAACAAGACCACCAGTTTCAGGAAAAAGGGTAAAGGGAAGAAGGGGAACTTCAAGAAGAACGACAAGCAAGTTGCTGCTCAAGCGAAGAAGCCCAAGTCTGGAACTAAGCCTGAGACTGAGTGCTTCTACCACAAAGGGACTGGTCACTGGAAGCGGAACCGCCCCAAGTATTTGGCGGATAAGAAGGATGGCAAGGTGAACAAAGGTATATGTGATATACATGTTATTGATGTATACCTTACTAATGCTCACAGTAGCACCTGGGTATTTGATACTGGTTCTGTTGCTAATATCTGCAACTCGAAATAGGGACTACAGATTAAGCAAAGATTGGCTAAGGACGAGGTGATGATGCGCGTGGGAAATGGTTCCAAAGTCGATGTGATCATGGTCGGCACGCTACCTCTACATCTACCTTAGGGATTAGTTTTAGACCTGAATAATTGTTATTTGGTGCCAGCGTTGAGCATGGATATCATATCTGGATCTTGTTTGATGCGAGACGGTTATTCATTTAAATCTGAGAATAATGGTTGTTCTATTTATATGAGTAATATCTTTTATGGTCATGCACCCTTGAAGAGTGGTCTATTTTTGATGAATCTCGATAGTAGTGATACACATATTCATAATATTGAAGCCAAAAGATGCAGAGTTGATAATGATAGTGCATATTATTTGTGGCACTGCCGTTTAGGTCATATTGGTGTAAAGCGCATGAAGAAACTCCATTCTGATGGACTTTTGGAATCACTTGGTACTTGCGAACCATGCCTCATGGGCAAGATGACTAAAACGCCGTTCTCCGGAACAATGGAGCGAGCAACAGATTTGTTGGAAATCATACATACTGATGTATGTGGTCCAATGAATATAGAGGCCCGCGGCGGGTATCGTTATTTTCTCACCTTCACAGATGATTTAAGCAGGTATGAGTATATCTACTTGATGAAACACAAGTCTGAAACATTTGAAAAGTTCAAAGAATTTCAGAGTGAAGTGGAAAATCATCGTAACAAGAAAATAAAGTTTCTACGATCTAATCGTGGAGGAGAATATTGGAGTTATGAGTTTGGACTTCATTTGAAACAATGCGGAATAGTTTCGCAACTCACTCCACTCGGAACACCACAGCGTAATGGTGTGTCCGAATGTCGTAATCGTACTTTACTAGATATGGTGCGATCTATGATGTCTCTTACTGATTTACCGCTATCGTTTTGGGGTTATACTTTAGAGACGACTGCATTCACGTTAAATAGGGCACCATCTAAATCCGCTGAAACGACGCCTTATGAACTATGGTTTGGCAAGAAACCAAAGTTGTCATTTCTTAAAGTTTGGGGCTGCGATGCTTATGTGAAAAAGCTTCAACCTGATAAGCTCGAACCCAAATCGGAGAAATGTGTCTTCATAGGATACCCAAAGGAGACTGTTGGGTACACCTTCTATCACAGATCCGAAGGTAAGACATTCGATGCTAAGAATGGATCCTTTCTAGAGAAGGAGTTTCTCTCGAAAGAAGTGAGTGGGAGGAAAGTAGAACTTGATGAGGTAACTGTACCTGCTCCCTTATTGGAAAGTAGTTCATCACAGAAATCTGTTCCTGTGACTCATACACCACTTAGTGAGGAAGCTAATGATGATGATCATGTAACTTCAGATCAAGTTACTACCAAACCTCGTAGGTCAACCAGAGTAAGATCCGCACCAAAGTGGTACGGTAATCCTGTTCTGGAGGTCATGTTACTTGACCATGACGAACCTACGAACTATGAGGAAGCGATGATGAGCCCAGATTCTGCAAAATGGCTTGAGGCCATGAAATCTGAGATGGGATCCATGTATGAGAACAAAGTGTGTACTTTGGTTGACTTGCCCGATGATCAGCAAGCCATCGAGAATAAATAGATTTTCAAGAAGAAGACTGACGCTGACGGTAATGTTACTGTCTACAAAGCTCGACTTGTTGCAAAAGGTTTTCGACAAGTTCAAGGAGTTGACTACGATGAGAATTTCTCACCTGTAGCGATGCTTAAGTCCGTCCGAATCATGTTAGCAATTGCCGCATTTTATGATTACCAAATTTGGCAAATGGATGTCAAAACTGCATTCCTTAATGGATATCTTAAAGAAGAGTTGTATATGATGCAACCAGAAGGTTTTGTCAATCCAAAAGGTGCTAACAAAGTGTGCAAGCTCCAGCAATCCATTTATGGACTGGTGCAAGCCTCTCGGAGTTGGAATATATGCTTTGATAGTGTGATCAAAGCATATGTTTTTATACAGACTTTTGGAGAAGCCTGTATTTACAAGAAAGTGAGTGGGAGCTCTGTAGCATTTCTAATATTATATGTGGATGACATATTATTGATTGGAAATGATATAGAATTTCTGGATAGCATAAAAGGATATTTGAATAAGAGTTTTTCAATGAAAGACCTCGGTGAAGCTGCTTATATATTGGGCATCAAGATCTATAGAGATAGATCAAGACGCTTAATTGGACTTTCACAAAGCACATACCTTGATAAAGTTTTGAAGAAGTTCAAAATGGATCAAGCAAAGAAAGGGTTCTTGCCTGTGTTATAAGGTGTGAAGTTGAGTCAGACTCAATGCCCGACCACTGCAGAAGATAGAGAGAAAATGAAAGGTGTTCCCTACGCTTCAGCCATAGGCTCTATCATGTATGCAATGCTGTGTACCAGACCTGATGTGTGCCTTGCTATTAGTTTAGCAGGGAGGTACCAAAGTAATCCAGGAGTGGATCACTGGACAGCGGTCAAGAACATCCTGAAATACCTGAAAAGGACTAAGGATATGTTTCTCATTTATGGAGGTGACAAAGAGCTTGTCATAAATGGTTAGGTTGATGCAAGCTTTGACACTGATCCGAATGACTCTAAGTCACAAACCGGATACGTGTTTATATTGAACAGTGGAGTTGCCAGTTGGTGCAGTTCTAAGCAAAGCATCGTGGCAGGATCTACATGCGAAGCGGAGTACATAGCTGCTTCAGAAGCAGCAAATGAAGGAGTCTGGATGAAGGAGTTCATATCCGATCTAGGTGTCATACCTTGTGCATCGGGTCCAATGAAAATCTTTTGTGACAATACTGGTGCAATTGCCTTGGCAAAAGAATCCAGATTTCACAAGAGAACCAAGAACATCAAGAGACGCTTCAATTCCAGCCGCGATCTAGTCAAGGAGGGAGACATAGAGATTTGCAAGATACATACGGATCTGAATGTTGCAGACCCGTCGACTAAGCCTCTCTCACGAGCAAAACATGATCAACACCAAGACTCCATGGGTGTTAGAATCATTACTGTGTAATCTAGATTATTTACTCTAGTGCAAGTGGGAGACTGAAGGAAATATGCCCTAGAGGCAATAATAAAGTTGTTATTTATATTTCCTTATATCATGATAAATGTTTATTATTCATGCTAGAATTGTATTAACCGGAAACTTAGTACATGTGTGAATACATAGACAAACAGAGTGTCACTAGTATGCCTCTACTTGACTAGCTCGTTGAATCAAAGATGGTTAAGTTTCCTAACCATAGACATGAGTTGTCATTTGATTAACGGGATCACATCATTAGAGAATGATGTGATTGACTTGACCCATTCCGTTAGCTTAGCATTTGATCGTTCAGTATATTGCTATTGCTTTCTTCATGACTTATACATGTTCCTATGACTATGAGATTATGCAACTCCCGAATACCGGAGGAACACTTTGTGTGCTACCAAACGTCACAACGTAACCGGGTGATTATAAAGGTGCTCTACAGGTGTCTCTGATGGTACTTGTTGAGTTGGCATAGATCGAGATTAGGATTTGTCACTCCGATTGTCGGAGAGGTATCTCTGGGCCCTCTCGGTAATGCACATCACTATAAGCCTTGCAAGCAATGCAACTAATGAGTTAGTTCTGGGATGATGTATTACGGAACGAGTAAAGAGACTTGCCGGTAACGAGATTGAACTAGGTATTGAGATACCGACGATCGAATCTCGGGCAAGTAACATACCAACGACAAAGGGAACATCATATGTTGTTATGCGGTTTGACCGATAAAGATCTTCATAGAATATGTAGGAACCAATATGATAATCCAGGTTCCGCTATTGGTTATTTACCGGAGATGAGTCTCGGTCATGTTGTCGGCGTTCTGGGAACGGGGGTCCCCATAGCTGCCTGCCTGCGGCTTGCGGCGTGGCTCAAGTGGGGGCCCAACACGGCCCATCTTCATCAGCTCAAGCTCAAGACCCTCACGAGGGGCCAAGCCTCGCGGGGCGAACGACAGGGAGCTTCCTCAGAGGTAGCCTCGTCAGGCAAGCTCGCGAGGAGGCAGAGAGATCAAGGCAGGGGTACCTCGCGAAGAGCCCGTGACGCAAGCCATAACGATCGAGACCAGGCGGGTGCCGGCCTGCACAGTGTCCTTGTTTCCTCTTTGGTGCAAAGGGGGCAAGCACAGGCCGAGATATCGAGCAAAGGTTACCATTCCGGTGCAACAAGACCAAGACTAGCAGAGCGGTAGGATGGAGGTCACCGTGGAGCCCAAGATGGCGTCATCACCAGTACTTTTGGCAGCCGAAGACCACCTTTGGTCAGGATAACTTGTACTACATGTTCCCCTTCGAAATGGCCAATTGTTGGCGCCCTTCCCGCTCATTATTTGGGGAGAGGCCCAGGGCCTCTATAAATAGAGCTAGCCACCACAGAGTAGAGACATCTAGAAAACACCCAGAGATCTGGTAGAGCCCTAGCAGAGAGAGAGAGAGGCGACTGAACTCACCCTAGCAGTTCATCGCACCAGTTCAAGAACACCTCTCGCGAGGCTGTTCTTCCTTTGTACTGTTCATCATCAGCCCCTGAGGCAATCCACCACACCACACACTAGAGTAGGGTATTACACCACAACGGTGGCCCGAACCAGTATAAACCTTGTGTCCCTTGTGTCGTTCGTTGTTTCCAGCTTAAATTGCACGAGGAGATTGGACGTAGATCGGTAGGGGAGAGATCTTCGCGCACACCCCAGTGTTCGAACCTCACGGGTCTGGCGGAACCCGAAATCTGACATTTGGCGCGCCAGGTAGGGGTGCGCCGGAGTCCTCCCTCCTGACGACCCGCTCTCCCCAACATCGCATACCGCCTTCATGGCGGACAGCGCGCCGCCCGCTCCAGCAACGGATGCCGACGCAGGGGCCAGGGGGCTCCGGGCCTTGGCCCCACCTTGCGACAGGTGCAGTGGCCGCGCAAGTTCAGGCCCGAGATGCCGCCGCGCTACGACGGCACGACAGACCCGATGATTTTCTTGCTGGCGTACGAGGAGGCCGTCCTCGGAGCCGGGGGCGACGATCGGGTGATGGCCAACTGGTTACCCATGGCCCTCACCGGCATCCCGCGCGCGTGGCTCCTCCACCTGCCGACGGCCTCTGTCACCTCCTGGGAGGAGCTGCGCGACCTCTTCCTCGCCCGTTTCGCCGCACCAGCGCCACCCATCGTCGCAGCTCTCCTGGGTGGCTCCCAGGCACCACCCTCGAGTCATCACATCAAGCCGTTCGCCCGCCGGATCAGCACCGCCTCCAAGCTCCGAGAAGCCCCCCGGGTTGGGTGGCGCCCAAGGCCGATCTAACCTTCGACTCAGAGGACCACCCCTTCAACCCCATTGGTTCGGGCGCGCTCCCGATGCTGTGCACCCCCACCATCTGCCAAGTGGCCGTAACCAAGACCCTCATCGACGGTGGTGCCGGCCTCAACGTGCTCTCAGTGGAGGCCTTCAGCCTCCTCCACGTGCCGCTGGAGCGGCTCCAGCCCAGCAGGCCTTTCTCGGGCGTCGGAGCCGGTTCCACCGCCTCCTTGGGACAGATCCGCCTCCCAGTGACCTTCGGCACCTGCGACAACTTTCGCACGGAGCTGATCGACTTCGACATTGCCCCCATTGGCATCCCCTACAACGCCATCCTCGGCTATCCGGCCTTGGCTCAGTTCATGGCAGCAACTCACCCGGCGTATAACCTCATGAAGATGCCCGGGAGCAGCGGCGTCCTCACCGTATCAGGAGACACAAGGGATGCGCTGCAGGTGCTCCAACTTGTTTTCAGGGCGGCCGCGGTGGCGCAACCCACTAGCACCGATGCCCTTGAGCCCAAGGGGGCTACGCCGGCTAAAAATAAGCAGTTGTTCACCCAAGACAAGGCGGAAACCAAGCAGGTACCAGTCGACGAGGACGGGTCCACTGGCGCCACCTTCACCATAGGGGCCATCCTCGAGCCCGAGCAGGAGAAGGCCCTGATCAGGTTCCTGCGCGCGAACAAGGAGGTGTTCGCATGGGAACCAGATCAGTTAGCGGGGGTCCCAAGGGAAGTGATTGAGCATCACCTCAACGTGTGCCCCAATGTGCGCCCCGTGAAGCAGAAGGCAAGGCGGCAGTCTACTGAGAAACAAGCTTTCATCGTTCAAGAGACCCAGAAGCTAGAGGCGACAGGGGTTATTCGCGAGGTCCGCTACCCTGATTGGCTGGCTAATCCGGTCGTTGTGCCTAAGAAGGGAGGAAAAGAGCGCATGTGCATCGACTTCACCGACCTCAACGAGGCCTGCCCGCAGGATCCATTTCCGCTCCCCCGCATCGACCAGATAGTCGACTCCACCATAGAGTGTGACCTATTGTGCTTCCTGGATGCCTTCTCGGGCTATCACCAGATCAAGATGGCGGTAGAGGACGTGGAGAAGATGGCTTTCCTGACCCCGTGTGGGGTGTACTGCTATACGTGCATGCCGTTTGGGCTGCGCAACACAGGCGCGACCTTTTAGCGGCTGATGCACATCGCCTTAGGCCGACAGCTCGGGAGGAACGCTGAAGCTTACGTCGATGACATTGTGGTGAAGTCTCGTGAGGCAAGAACCCTGATACAGGACCTGGAAGAAACCTTTGCAAGCCTTAACGAAGTGGACCTACGGCTCAACCCAGAGAAGTGCGTGTTTGGAGTCCCCTCGGGCAAGCTCTTGGGTTTCCTCGTATCCCACAGGGGCATCGAGGCCAACCCGGAGAAGGTCAAGGCAGTCGAAGACATGAGCCCGCTGAGGACCCTCAGAGAAATGCAGAAGCTCACCGGGCGTGTGACTGCGCTGGGGCGCTTCATCTCCAAGCTGGGGGAACGAGCGCTCCCCTTCTTCAAGCTGATGAAGAAAAAGGGCCCCTTCGAATGGACTGAAGAGGCCGACAAGGCGTTCCAAGACCTCAAGAGGTACCTTACCAGTCCACAAGTGATGGTAGCTCCGCGTCCTCGGGAGCCCCTGGTGCTCTACCTTGCGGCCACCCGCTACTCCACTAGCGCAGCCCTGGTGGCGGTCAGGGAGGAGCGCTGTGCCAAGGCCGCGTCGACCGTCCGAACTGAAGCAAAGTAGATCCAGGAGGGCCTCGCGAAGGCCGCAACCGCAGCCGGAAAGGAACAGCCGCAGCAGGAGAACGCACCCGGAGCAGGAGAGGCCCCTTCGGGCGACCAAGCACTGGGAGCCCCGTCGTCTCAAGAAACGCCTCGACCTCCGGAGGACGCAAGCTGTGCCAGCACCCTCAACCTCGTCGAGCATCCTGTGTACTTCGTCAGCACGGTGCTACGGGACGCAAGGGCACGGTATCCCATGCCTCAAAAACTCCTCCTCACGCTCCTAGTGGCCTCACGCAAGCTGCGCCACTACTTCCAAGGACATCCCATCAAAGTTGTCTCAGCATACCCCTTGGAAAGAGTGCTCAGAAGTCCCAACTCAGCTGGAAGGGTTGCTGAATGGAACATTGAGCTACATGCATTTCAGCTAGAATTCAGTACAACTAGAGTCATCAAGGGAGCCACACTTGCGGATTTCGTGGCAGAATGGGCAGAAGCGCCGGGTCTCGAGGCAGGCGAAGACCGATCACTTTCCCCGGGGAGTGAAGCACCGGATGACTGGGTCATGTACTTCGATGGGGCGTTCTCCCGACATGGTGCGGGAGCTGGCGCAGTGCTTGTGTCCCCTACCCAGGACAAACTCTATTACGCCGTACAACTCTGCTTCCAGCACGGAGAAAAGGTCTCCAACAACATAGCGGAGTACGAAGGCCTAATAGCAGGCTTGAAGGCCGCTATTGCCTTAGGGGTAAAGCGCGTCATCATCAAGGGCGATTCGTAGCTCCTCATCAACTTCTCCAACAAGATATACGGGCCAAAGGATGAGCACATGGAAGCCTACCTCGCTGAGGTTCGCAAGATGGAGAAACAGTTCTGGGGGCTGGAGTTGCAGCATGTGCCTCGCGGCACCAATCGGGAGGCCGATGACATTGCCAAAAGGGCGTCCAGACTGCTGCCTCAGGAGCCTGGCGTCTTCGAGGAGCGGCTCTTCAAACCCTCGGCGGTGCCGCCACTGTCAAGAACGGCGCAACCAAGGGAGGAGCTCCCTCAGCCACCTGCCTCAGGAGCCCCGGTCTGTGGCCCAGCCTCAGGGGCACGCCTGCTCCTGGCGTTAGAGCCTCAGGAAGGGTGTTGGATCCCGGAGCTCAAGAACTACCTGATGCAAGGGACTCTGCCAGAGAATGAGGAGGAAGCGGAGCGTGTGGCGCGGCAGGCCACGGCTTATTGCATCAGGGATGGAGAGCTCTACAGGAAGCGACCAAATGACGTGTCCCTACGTTGCATCTCCCGAGAGCAAGGGACGGAGCTACTGTCGGACATACACAGCGGAGACCGCGGGCACCACTCGTCGTCACGGACCCTCATCGGCAAGGCGTTCTGCAGTGGATTCTACTGGCCCACGGCGCTCAACGACGCCGTTGAGCTTGTGAAGGCTTGCGAGGCCTGCCAGTTTCACGCTAAGTAGATCCATCAGCCTGCGGGGGTTCTACAGACTATACCCCTCTCATGGCCGTTCACAGTTTGGGGACTGGACATTCTGGGCTTGTTTCCTCGAGCGCCAGGGGGCTATCGCTACCTCTACGTCGCCGTGGACAAATTCACCAAGTGGGCTGAGGTGGAAGCCGTCCGCACGATCTCGGCAGGCTCTGCGGTCAAATTCATCAAGAGCCTCGTGAGCCGATTTGGGGTGCCCAACCGCATCATCACCGACGACGTCTTGCAATTCACGAGTAATCTCTTCAAAACGTACTGCGCTAACCTTGGAACGCAGATATGCTACGCTTCATTAGCACACCCCCGGAGCAACGGCCAGGCCAAGCGGGCCAATGCGGAGGTCTTGAGGGCCCTCAAAGCCAGGACCTTCAAGAAGAAGCTGAAGGCCTGCGGCAGGGGTTGGTACGACGAGCTCCAGTCCGTGCCGTGGTCAATCCGCACAACTGCGACCAAGCCGACCGGCGAGACCCCGTTCTTCCTCGTCTACGGAGCAGAGGCTGTTCTCCCTCACGAGGTCAGGCGTCGCTCCGCACGGGTCCTGGCGTTCGACGAGACGCAGCAGGACGCCATGCGGGGGATGGATCTTGTGCTGGGGGAGGAACACCGTAGAGAAGCCGCGCTGCGAGCAGCAAGGTACCAATAGGCGCTACGACGATACCACTGCCGCAACATCCGCCCCAGAACTCTTGAGGTAGGGGATCTCGTGCTCAGACGGGTTCTCTCTAGGGAGGGGCTGCACAAGCTCTCTCCCATGTGGGAGGGCCCATTCAAGGTTGTTCATGTCTCTAGGCCCGGCTCCACGCGCTTGGAGATCATGGAGGGGGTACCCATCCAGAATGCCGACACATGTCTACACAGTTCTCAAACCCGTAGGGTCCGCATGCTTAACGTTCGATGACGATCGGTATTACGAGTTTATGTGTTTTGATGTATCGAAGGTAGTTCGGAGTCCCGGATGTGATCACGGACATGACGAGGAGTCTCGAAATGGTTGAGACATAAAGATTGATATATTGGACAGCTATATTCTGACACCAGAAGGGTTTCGGGTGATTTCGGAGAAAACCGGAGTGCCGGAGGGGTTACCGAAACCCCCCAGGGGCTAATGGGCCTTGATGGGCCCTAGTGGAGAGAGAGGGGCTGGCTAGGGCAGGCCGCACGCCCCCTCCCCTTGAGTCCGAATAGGACAAGGAAGGGGGGGCCCTTGCCTTTCCCCTCTTCCACTCCTTCCTCCCCCTCCTAGTGGGACTAGGAAAGGGGAGTCCTACTCCCACTAGGAGGACTCCTCCTCTTGGCGCGCCCTCCTAGGGCCGGCCGGCCTCCCCCCTTGCTCCTTTATATACGGGGGCAGGGGCACCCCATGGACACACAAGTTGATCTTTGATCTTTTAGCCGTGTGCGGGGCCCCCTCCACCATAATCCACCTCGATCATATTGTAGCGGTGCTTAGGCGAAGCCCTGCGTCGTTAGCTTCATGAACACCGTCATCACGCCGTCCTGCCGACGGAACTCTCCCTCTAAGCTCTACTGGATCGTGAGTTCATGGGACGTCACCAAGCTGACCGTGTGCAGATCGCGGAGGTGTCGTACGTTCGGTACTAGGATCGGTCGATCCTGAAGACGTACAATTACATCAACCACGTTGTCATAACGCTTCCGCTTATGGTCTACGAGGGTATGTGGAGGACACTCTCCCCTCTCGTTGCTATGCATCACCGTGATCTTGCGTGTGCGTAGGTTTTTTTGTTGAAATTACTACGTTCCCCAACAAACATATGGGCCACATGGGCCATGGGAGGGGAGCACACCAGCCCACAAGGGGTGGCGTGTCCCCCTTATGTCAGAAGGTAGAATTGGAGAAGGAGAAGAGGGGGTTCGGCCCCTCTTCCTTCTCTTCTTCCCTCTTCCCTTTTTCCTTTCGGCAATTATGGCAGGGGGGAGGCCGAATTGGGGAAGACCGCAAGTAGGATTCGGCCTACTTGGGGCGCACCCCTTGGCTGCTCCTCCCTCCCTCCACCTATATATATGTGGGGGGTGCCCCTAGCACACCCCAAACAATTGCCTAGCCGTGTGCGGCATCCCCTTCCACCGTTTACACCCTCGGTCATATTTTCGTAGTGCTTAGGCGAAGCCATGTGGAGATCACTTCACCATCACCGTCACCACGCCGTCGTTCTAATGAAACTCATCTACTACCTCTACATCTTGTTGGATCAAGAAGGCGAGGGACATCACCGAGCTGA
The DNA here is from genome assembly GCF_002162155.2 of Triticum dicoccoides. Classification (NCBI taxonomy): domain Eukaryota; kingdom Viridiplantae; phylum Streptophyta; class Magnoliopsida; order Poales; family Poaceae; genus Triticum; species Triticum dicoccoides. Next base: position 454,350,590 of record NC_041386.1, on the reverse strand, counting down.
ACGTGTGTATAACGCAAAGGTGTCGTGCGTTCGGTACTTGATCGGTTGAAGCGCGGAGAAGTTCGACTACATCAACCATGTTGTGAAACGCTTTTGCTTACGGTCTACGTGGGTACGTAGACACACTCTGCCCCTCGTTGCTATGCATCTCCATGGATGGATCATTGCATGCGTGGCTATAAATTTTTTTATTTCCATGCAATGATTCCTAGCAGTGGTATCAGAGCTAGGTCTATGTGTAGATGATATGCACGAGTAGAACACAAAGAGTTGTGGGTGGTGATAGTCATACTGCTTACCACCAACGTCTTATTTTGATTCAGCGGTATTGTGGGATGAAGCGGCCAGACCAACCTTACATGTCCACACACATGAGACCGGTTCCACCGATTGACATGCAACTAGTTTTGCATAAAGGTGGCTGGCGGGTGTCTGTGTCTCCTACTTTAGTTGAATAGAGTTTGACTGCTGCCGATCCTTGAAGAAGGTTAAAACAGCAAACTTGACAAGACACCATTGTGGTTTCACTACTAGGGAAAAGCCTAGTAGTAGCGTGGGTAGCCGCGCTACTGATACGGCGCTACAGCTAACGCTTAGCGGTAGCGCGGTTTGACCCACACTACTGCAATCCAGGGATAGCAGTAGCGTTCGTTGCCAAAACGCGCTGCTGCTAATAGCTGTAGCGCCCTAGTACAAAGAGCGCTACTACTAAGACCTCACTGCTGCTAAAGCCATACCCCACACTACTATTATTAGTTTTTGAATTATTATTTTCTGCTCCATATTTTGTGCTGCTGAATTTTGTTTACGGCTTTATACAATAATCTCTAGCATATCATACACATACAAATGTAATCATAGCATACACATACAAATATTCTCATCAAATCATGTCATCATCATAATCATCATCCAACACAAAGTGGTCTCTCGTCATCATCTCGAAAATAACGATACAAGTCTTGAATACTTGCAACTACATCATCATCCATCTAAACAATGATATACTCAAGCAGAGCTATCACTATGAGTGAGAGTGGAACTATGCAGTACATGAGGCATCGGTTATGAGTCCTCTCTTGCGCTAGCGTGAACCTCAAGTAACTAGCTTATGCTTCTTTTCTGCTTTTGAAGCCTTTATGGCTGGCGCCCGAGACCCCCTCCACTTGCACCTGACACTCAGGCCACTTGTCGTACACTCCCCAAACCTTCCCTTTGTACACGACATAGCACTGCTTCTACGCCATCAAGAACCTAGGTACCTGTTAGAGATGCATCTTCATCAAGAGACTGTACAATCATATATGCAACAAAATACACTTGAGCAACACGAAAAAGAAAGGGTTAGAAACTAGATGCAACATATATATAGTAAACGTACAAATAATCAACGCAGTTTCATTGTATGCAAACTAATTAACTAGAGGTACGCATGTCATCGTACCCAAACTAACAAAGTGGCCTTATGCAAGTTCAGCAGGGACGGTGGACATCACAAAGTTTCATCGCTACAGCAACTATACAAGTTCAACCGACACATATCATCATCATCGGCATCGTAAATCACTAGAAGTTCCATCCTTCCATATCATCGAGGATGGACCCTAGCTTCTTGAACAGCGTGAGGTCCTGACGTTGCATGCCTATGCGATTTAGGATGTCTGCTCGCGATATAGGGCTGTGGTGGAACATCCCCTTCTCTTCGACGACTTCTTTCATGATGATCGTCGCATTGTCCCTCTGGATGTGAAAGAAGTCATCACTAAGTTTATAATCCGCTTCTCCATGAGATTCTACCCACTTGCGGATAAGATCATCGTTTCTGCTTGTCATGTGAAGCTTTTGGTGATCCGTTCTGAACTCCATCATAAGATGGAGGAGGAAGAATCCATCGTTCTTGCTTGGTTTTGGGACATGGATGCAAAAAAAGTTAGTTTTATGCGAGAAACCCATGTTCTCGTCCCTTTGTTTCCTGATCTACAGGTGGCCACCCCTCAAGCTGAAGCCTTGTAGAGCATAATATTCATTATGTGGGAGTAGTCCTTCTTCTCGTAGTTTCTGGTAGGGTTGAAATACACGACGTGGGAGACTCCCGGGTAAAGAACGATAAGGACGGTGCGCCCGTTGCTGCGGGGAAAAACACCTCAAATTATTCTCCATATGACTGAGAAGGAATGATTGAAATGTATGAAAGGGTTGTCCGGCACTGACTTACTTTGGATGATAAGGTAGGAGGACAATTTCCTGGTCCTTATTCTATACCATGATGTTTTCAAGGTACTCCCTAGAAGTTTTACGCTCAAAGACGCCGAGACTCAAGAAGGACTCATACATGTAGTATGGATCCGCCACATAGATTTGCGAGACTTCTTCTCTCTTCATGACGGAGCTCATATGTAGCGCAAAAAGGCAGACGATTGTACAATCGAGCCGCCTTGTTAGAAACATCTCGAAGATATGCTCAAACTGCAGGAAGAACACCTCTGCGGGCCGTGTGTCGACGTAGCACTTCCCCTCAGGCACACGAGCCGCGTATGTCGGATATCCTAGATCTTCGAGGCTAGTAGGCTTTCCTCAGTCATCAACACATGGTCGTGCAGTCTCCTAAGATCCCTTGATATTGTCTCTAGCGGTTTCGGTAGCATCGGCTCGCCCGTGACATGGAATATGGCTGCACCTTTGTTAGGTACACGCTCTTCAAAATCCGCCATCTGGCTGCTATGTGCTCTGCCTTGTTTGCAGGCAGCAGAGCCTCTCTTCCCCGATCTCTTCCTCTCCTTTTTCTTGGGCTGACCTTCCAAACCCTTCCTTAACCCTTGCCCCAGTGTTGTCGGGCTAAGCATTGTACGACCCCCGGCTAGTTGAGCCTGTGTTGAGGCGGCATCTTCAGGTGTGTCCTATGAGGATTGCATAAAGAGAGACTTCTTGCAATCCCTTCTAGGACATTCCTTCCTGAGCAGATCATCCATATCCTCATCAGCATGCTGATAGCCCAAGTCGTCATATGGCTAACTCACCATATCTAAGTCACCGTCATAAGCGCTTGTATTGAGGAACCGAAGAGGGCCCTCCTCCATCTCATCATCCATTCTTTGTTCTACGGGGGCGATTACATTAGCCACTATCGGACCCCCTTCATCACATCGTCTGCGGCTCACACTACAAAAAAAGACACATCCGTGACATTTTGGGCCGAACGAAAAAAAATTCTGTCATACTTATGATACTTCTATGACGATAATTGTGACAAAACCCGGTATCATCATAGATGTGGTGGGTTCCTACTTCTATGACAAAAAATCATGATAGAAAATGGGCTTTTCGTCCTGGGCGGGCTGGAGACGCAGCTGCATGACATTCTTTGGGCCGTCCATGATGGAAAAAATTGTGGTAGAAGCGAGGGCGAGGAAAATATCGGGGAGTTCCAGGTTACGGTGGGTGGTCGGGGGCCGAGTGATGCGCATTTCCCTCGTACATACGCATGTGTGTGCGAGGCGTTGCGCTCTAACTGAACCTGAGTGAGGCGTTGGGCTCTAACTGAACCTGAGCGATTGCACTGCAGGCTACGCGTTACTGAACCCGAGCGATCGATCGATCCCTTGCTATTAACTGAACCCGAGTGATTCCTTCGCTATTGCTGCTAACTGAAGCCGATCGAACACTGCTGCCTCCTTCCCTTGATGAACAGTGA
>NC_041386.1:454309868-454346495 GCF_002162155.2 Triticum dicoccoides | reverse complement strand
CAGGACCCCGTGGTAGTAGAGGCCGTTGCCGCTGGATGACCAGGACCCCGATCGATCGAGCCAGTGGATGAACATGACCCCGTGGAGGGGTGGATGAACAGGACCCCGTGGAGGGGTGGATGAACATGACGACGCCGTGGAGGGCTGGTTGAACAGTAGACGATGGAGGGCTGGATGAACAGTAGACCATGGAGGGGTGGTTGAACAGGACCCCGTGGAGAGGGCTGGTTGAACAGTAGCCGCGGTGGAGGAGCGCATGGTGGTGGCTGGATGAACAGGAGTCCATGGATGAATAGTCGCAGGTGGAGGTTGGAGGAGGTCGACGGTGGATGAACAATAGCCCGTGGAGGCAGTCGACGGTGGATGAACAGTAGCCCATAGAGGCAGCCGATGGTGGAGATGAACAGTATCCCATGGAGTCCCCTTTTGCGGTACGCCACACCCCTCCTAATGAATAGGACCCCCGCTTCGACCGTAGTGCTCCAACACAAGTTCGTTTCCTCCGTTTTGTGGTACGCCACACCCATCCCGATCAATAGGACCCCGTTTCCACCATAGGAAGTCCGTTTCCTCCGTTTTGCGGTACGCCAGACCCCTCCCGATGAACAGGATCCCGTTTCGACCGTGGCCGGTCGAACACAAGGCCGTTTCCTCCATTCTGCGGTACACCAGGCCTCATTTCCTTCGATTGTTCCGTCCAAGCTGGTTGGCTCCCAATGAACATGACGATGCATTCCGTTCCGACCCAGCCGGTTGCCTCCCCATGATCACGACGACGGCGCAGCTTCTCTGTTCCGATCCAACCATGTACATGAGTCCTAGCCATACGTATGCGCGAGTAGGCATTCGAGACCCCACATGTATGTATGTGCATGGCCGTATTTTCTTTCTTGCACCCTGGCCACTGTACATACGTGTACATGCTACATGCGCGCCTCTACTACGACACGTGCGCGCCTCTACATCAACCAATATGTACGTACACGTCCACGACCAAAATGACAACGCTACATACACATCGACCAGGTGGGTCCCGACTGTTAAGCACTTCCTTGCGTGTGAAGATGTAGCTGGTGGGTCCCAGTAGTCAGGGGGCGAATCATTTTTTTGCGCGTAATATGGACGCACTTCCTTGCGTGCAAAGATGTAGCTGGTAGGTCCTAGCAGTCAGGGGGGAAACGTTTTTTTCCACAAAATATGGTGGCCCATCCGGTGGGTCCCTACTGTCAGGTGGAGGAATAATTAATTTGTGCATAATAAGGAGGCACTTCCTGTTGGGGAACGTAGTAATTTCAAAAAATTTCCTACGCACACGCAAGATCATGGTGATGCATAGCAACGAGAGGGAGAGTGTTGTCTACGTACCCTCGTAGACCGAAACGGAAGCGTTGACACAACGTAGAGGAAGTAGTCGTACGTCTTCCCGATCCGACCGATCCAAGCACCGTTACTCCGGCACCTCCGAGTTCTTAGCACACGTACAGCTCGATGACGCTCCCCGGGCTCCGATCCAGCAAAGCTTCGGGGATGAGTTCCGTCAGCACGACGGCGCGGTGACGATGATGATGTTCTACCTACGCAGGGCTTTGCCTAAGCACTACAACAATATGATCGAGGTGGAATATGGTGGCAGGGGGCACCGCACACGGCTAAGGAGCGATCACCGGGATCAACTTGTGTGTCTAGGGGTGCCCCCCTGCCCCCGTATATAAAGGAGCCAAGGGGAGGGGGTGGCCGGCCAGGTGTGGCACGCCAAGGGGGAGTCCTACTCCCACCGGGAGTAGGACTCCCTTCTTTCCTAGTTGGACAAGGAGAGAGGGGGGGAAAGAGGAGGAAGAGTGGAAGGAAAGGGGGGGCGCCGCCCCCCTTCCCTTGTCCTATTCGGAGTAGGAAGGGGAGGGGCGCGCGGCCACCTCCTGCCTCCTTCTTTCTTCTCCCTCAAGGCCCATGTAGGCCCAATAAACCCCCCCGGGGGGGGGGGGGTTCCGGTAACCCCCCGGTACTCCGGAAAAATGCCGATTTCACCCGGAGCGATTCCGATGTCCAAATATAGGATTCCAATATATCGATCTTTATGTCTCGACCATTTCGAGACTCCTCGTCATGTCCATGATCACATTCGGGACTCCGAACAAACTTCGGTACATCAAAATGCATAAAACTCATAATAACTGTCATCGTAACTTTAAGCGTGCGGACCCTACGGTTCGAGAACAATGTAGACATGGCCGAGACACGTCTCCGGTCAATAACCAATAGCGGGACCTGGATGCCCATATTAGCTCCTACATATTCTACGAAGATCTTTATCGGTCAGACCGCATAACAACATACATTGTTCCCTTTGTCATCGGTATGTTACTTGCCCGAGATTCGATCGTCGGTATCCAATACCTAGTTCAATCTCGTTACCGGCAAGTCTCTTTACTTGTTCCGTAATACATCATCTCACAACTAACATATTAGTTGTAATGCTTGCAAGGCTTATGTGATGTGCATTACCGAGAGGGTCCAGAGATACCTCTCCGACAATCGGAGTGACAAATCCTAATCTCGAAATACGCCAACCCAACATGTACCTTTGGAGACACCTGTAGAGCTCCTTTATAATCACCCAGTTACGTTCTGACGTTTGGTAGCACACAAAGTGTTCCTCCGGCAAACGGGGAGTTGCATAATCTCATAGTCATAGGAACATGTATAAGTCATGAAGAAAGCAATAGCAACATACTAAACGATCGGGTGCTAAGCTAATGGAATGGATCATGTCAATCAGATCATTCATCTAATGATGTGATCCCGTTAATCAAATAACAACTCTTTGTCCATGGTTAGGAAACATAACCATCTTTGATTAACGAGCTAGTCAAGTAGAGGCATACTAGTGACACTCTGTTTGTCTATGTATTCGCACATGTATTATGTTTCCGGTTAATACAATTCTAGCATGAATAATAAACATTTATCATGAAATAAGGAAATAAATAATAACTTTATTATTGCCTCTAGGGCATATTTCCTTCAGTCTCCCACTTGCACTAGAGTCAATAATCTAGTTCACATCGCTATGTGATTAACACCAATAGTTCACATCTTTATGTGATTGGTTCACATCTCCATGTGACTAACACCCAAAGGGTTTACTAGATTCAATAATCTAGTTCACATCGCTATGTGATTAACACCCAAAGGGTGATTATGTTTTGCTTGTGAGAGAAATTTAGTCAACGGGCCTGCCAAATTCAGATCCGTATGTATTTTGCAAAATTCTATTCTACAATGCTCTGCACGGAGCTACTCTAGCTAATTGCTCCCACTTTCAATATGTATCCAGATTGAGACTTAGAATCATCTGGATCAGTGTCAAAAACTTGCATCGACATAACCCTTTACGACAAACCTTTTTGTCATGTCCATAATCGAGAAACATATCCTTATTTCACTAAGGATAATTCTGACCACTGTCCAGTGATCTACTCCTAGATCACTATTGTACTCCCTTGCCAAATCAGTGCAGGGTATACAATAGATCTGGTATACAGCATGACATACTTTATAGAACCTATGGCCAAGGCATAGGGAATGACTTTCATTCTCTTTCTATCTTCTGCCGTGCTCGGGCTTTGAGTCTTACTCAACTTCACACCTTGTAATACAGGCAAGAACTCTTTCTTTGACTGCTCCATTTTGAACTACTTCAAAATCTTGTCAAGGTATGTACTCATTGAAAAAACTTATCAAGCGTCTTGATCTATCTCTATAGATCTTGAAGCTCAATATGTAAGCAGCTTCTTCGAGGTCTTTCTTTGAAAAAACTCCTTTCAAACACTCCTTTATGCTTTGTAGAATAATTCTACATTATTTCCGATCAACAATATGTCATTCACATATACTTATCAGAAATGCTGTAGTGCTCCCACTCACTTTCTTGTAAATACAGGCTTCACCGCAAGTCTGTATAAAACTATATCCTTTGATCAACTTATCAAAGCGTATATCCTGACTCCGAGATGCTTGCACTAGTCCATAGATGGATCGCTGGAGCTTGCATATTTTGTTAGCATCTTTAGGATTGACAAAACCTTCTGGCTGCATCATATACAACTCTTCTTTAAATCCATTAAGGAATGTAGTTTTGTTTATCCATTTGCCAGATTTCATAAAAATGCGGCAATTGCTAGCATGATTTGGACAGACTTAAGCATCGCTACGAGTGAGAAAATTTCATCGTAGTCAACACCTTGAACTTTGTCAAAAACCTTTTTCGACAAGTCTAGCTTTATAGATAGTAACACTACTATCAGCGTCTGTCTTCCTCTTGAAGATCCATTTATTTTCTATGGCTTGCCGATCATCGGGCAAATCCATCAAAGTCCATACTTTGTTCTCATACATGGATCATATCTCAGATTTCATGGCTTCAAACCATTTCGTGGAATCTGGGCTCATCATCGCTTCCTCATAGTTCGCAAGTTTGTCATGGTCTAGTAACATGACTTCCAGAACAGGATTACCGTACCACTCTGGTGCGGATCTCACTCTGGTTTACCTATGAGATTCGGTAGTAACTTGATATGAAGTTACATGATCATCATCATTAGCTTCCTCACTAATTGGTGTAGTAGTCACAAGAACAGATTTCTGTGATGAACTACTTTCCAATAGGGGAGCAGGTACAGTTACCTCATCAAGTTCTACTTTCCTCCCACTCACTTCTTTCGAGAGAAACTCCTTTTCTAGAAAGGATCCATTCTTAGCAACGAATGTTTTGCCTTTGGATCTGTGATAGAAGGTGTACCCAACATTTTCTTTTGGGTATCCTATGAAGACGCACTTCTCCGATTTGGGTTTGAGCTTATCAGGTTGAAACTTTTTCACATAAGCATTGCAACCTCAAACTTTAAGAAATGACAACTTAGGTTTCTTTGCCAAACCATAGTTCATGTGGTGTCGTCTCAACGGATTTAGATGGTGCCCTATTTAACGTGAATGCAGCTGTCTCTAATGCATAACCCCAAAACGATAGTGGTAGATCGGTAAGAGACATCATAGATCGCACCATATCTAATAAAGTACGGTTATGACGTTTGGACACACCATTACATTGTGGTGTTCCAGGTGGCATGAGTAGTGAAACTATTTCACATTGTTTTTAACTGAAGGCCAAACTCATAACTCAAATACTCTTCTCTACGATCAGATCATAGAAACTTTATTTTCTTGTTACGATGATTTTTCACTTCACTCTGAAATTCTTTGAACTTTTCAAATGTTTCAGACTTATGTTTCATCAAGTAGATATACTCATATCTGCTCAAATCATTTGTGAAGATCAGAAAATAATGATACCTGTCGCGAGCCTCAATATTCATCGGACCACATACATCAGTATGTATGATTTCCAACAAATCTGTTGCTCGCTCCATTGTTCCGAAGAACAGAGTCTTAGTCATCTTGCGCATGAGGCATGGTTCGCAAGCATCAACTGATTCATAATCAAGTGATTCCAAAAGCCCATCAGCATGGAGTTTCTTCATGCGCTTTACACCAATATGACCTAAACGGCAGTTCTACAAATAAGTTGCACTATCATTATTAACTTTGCATCTTTTGGTTTCAATATTATGATTATGTGTATCACTACGATCGAGATCCAATGAACTATTTCCATTGGGTGTGTAACCATATAAGGTTTTATTCATATAAACAGAACAACAATTTATTCTCTTATCTAAATGAATAACCGTATTACAATAAACATGATCAAATCATATTCATGCTCAACGCAAACACCAAATAACACTTATTTAGGTTCAACACTAATCCCGAAATTATAGGGAGTGTGCGATGATGATCATATCAATCTTGGAACCACTTCCAACAGACATCGTCACTTCACCCTTAACTAGTCTCTGTTTATACTGCAACTCCCGTTTCGAGTTACTAATCTTAGCAACTGAACTAGTATCAAATACTGAGGGTTTGCTATAAACATTAGTAAAGTACACATCAATAACATGTATATCAAATATACTTATGTTCACTTTGCCATCCTTCTTATCCGCCAATCACTTGGGGTAGTTCCGCTTCCAGTGACCAGTCCCTTTGCAGTAGAAGCACTTAGTCTCAGGCTTAGGACCAGACTTGGGCTTCTTCACTTGAGCAGCAACTTGCTTGCTGTTCTTCTTGAAGTTCCCCTTCTTCCCTCTGCCCTTTTCTTGAAACTAGTGGTCTTGTCAACCATCAACACTTGATGTTTTTCTTGATTTCTACCTTCGGTTATTTTAGCATCACGAAGAGCTTGGGAGTTGTTTCCGTTATCCCTTGCATATTATAGTTCATCACGAAGTTCTACTAACTTGGTGATGGTGACTAGAGAATTCTGTCAATCACTATCTTATCTGGAAGATTAACTCCCACTTGATTCAAGCGATTGTAGTACCCAGACAATCTGAGCACATGCGCACTAGTTGAGCGATTCTCCTCCATCTTTTAGCTATAGAACTTGTTAGAGACTTCATATCTCTCAACTCGGGTATTTGCTTGAAATATTAACTTCAACTCCTGGAACATCTCATATGGTCCATGACGTTCAAAACGTCTTTGAAGTCCCGATTCTAAGCCATTAAGCATGGTGCACTAAACTATCAAGTAGTCATCATATTGAGCTAGCCAAATGTTCATAACGTCTGCATCTGCTCCTGCAATAGGTTTGTCACCTAGCGGTGCATCAAGGACATGATTTTTCTGTGCAGCAATGAGGATAAACCTCAGATCACGGATCCAATCCGCATCATTGCTACTAACATCTTTCAACACAATTTTCTCTAGGAACATATCAAAATAAACACAGGGAAGCAACAACGCGAGCTATTGATCTACAACATAATTTGCAAAATACTACCAGGACTAAGTTCATGATAAATTTAAGTTCAATTTAATCATATTACTTAAGAACTCCCACTTAGATAGACATCCCTCTAATCTTCTAAGTGATTACGTGATCCAAATCAACTAAACCATGTCCGATCATCACGTGAGATGGAGTAGTTTCATTGGTGAACATCACTATGTTGATCATATCTACTACATGATTCACGCTCGACCTTTCGGTCTCCGTGTTCCGAGGCCATATCTGTATATGCTTGGCTCGTCAAGTATAACCTGAGTATTCCGCGTGTGCAACTATTTTGCACCCGTTGTATTTGAACGTAGAGCCTATCACACCCGATCATCACGTGGTGTCTCAGCACGAAGAACTTTCGCAACGGTGCATACTCAGGGAGAACACTTCTTGATAATTTTAGTGAGAGATCATCTTATAATGCTACCGTCAATCAAAGCAAGATAAGATGCATAAAAGATAAACATCACATGCAATCAATATAAGTGATATGATATGGCCATCATCATCTTGTGCCTGTGATCTCCATCTCCGAAGCACCGTCATGATCACCATCGTCACCAGCGCGACACCTTGATCTCCATCGTAGCATCGTTGTCGTCTCGCCAATCTTATACTTCTACGACTATCGCTACCGCTTAGTGATAAAGTAAAGCATTACAGGGCGATTGCATTGCATACAATAAAGCGACAACCATATGGCTCCTGCCAGTTGCCGATAACTCGGTTACAAAACATGATCATCTCATACAATAAAATTTAGCATCATGTCTTGACCATATCACATCACAACATGCCCTGCAAAAACAAGTTAGACGTCCTCTACTTTGTTGTTGCAAGTTTTACGTGGCTGCTACGGGCTTAAGCAAGAACCAATCTTACCTACGCATCAAAACCACAACGATAGTTTGTCAAGTTGGTGCTGTTTTAACCTTCGCAAGGACCGGGCGTAGCCACACTCGGTTCAACTAAAGTTGGAGAAACTGTCACCCGCAAGCCACCTCTGTGCAAAGCACGTCGGGAGAACCGGTCTCGCGTAAGCGTACGCGTAATGTTGGTCCGGGCCGCTTCGTCCCACAATACCGCCGAACCGAAGTATGACATGCTGGTAAGCAGTATGACTTATATCACCCACAACTCACTTGTGTTCTACTCGTGCATATAATATCAATATATAAAACCTAGGCTCGGATGCCACTGTTGGGGAACGTAGTAATTTCAAAAAATTTCCTACGCACACGCAAGATCATGGTGATGCATAGCAACGAGAGGGGAGAGTGTTGTCTATGTACCCTCGTAGACCGAAACAGAAGCGTTGACACAACATAGAGGAAGTAGTCGTACGTCTTCCCGATCCGACTGATCCAAGCACCGTTACTCCGGCACCTCCGAGTTCTTAGCACACGTATAGCTCGATGACGCTCCCCGGGCTCCGATCCAGCAAAGCTTCGGGGATGAGTTCCGTCAGCACGACGGCGTGGTGACAATGATGATGTTCTACCGACGCAGGGCTTCACCTAAGCACTACAACGATATGATCGAGGTGGAATATGGTGGCAGGGGGCACCGCACACGGCTAAGGAGCGATCACCGGGATCAACTTATGTGTCTAGGGGTGCCCCCTGCCCCCGTATATAAAGGAGCCAAGGGGAGGGGACGGCCGGCCAGGTGTGGCGCGCCAAGGGGGAGTCCTACTCCCACCGGGAGTAGGACTCCCTTCTTTCCTAGTTGGACAAGGAGAGAGGGGGGGAAAGAGGAGGAAGAGAGGAAGGAAAGGGGGGGGGGGGGCGCCGCCCCCCTTCCCTTGTCCTATTCGGACTAGGAAGGGGAGGGGCGTGCGGCCACCTCCTGCCTCCTTCTCTCTTCTCCCTCAAGGCCCATGTAGGCCCAATAAACCCCCGGGGGGGGTTCCGGTAACCCCCCGGTACTCCGGAAAAATGCCGATTTCACCCGGAACGATTCCGATGTCCAAATATAGGCTTCCAATATATCGATCTTTATGTCTCGACCATTTTGAGACTCCTCGTCATGTCCGTGATCACATCCGGGACTCCGAACAAACTTCGGTACATCAAAATGCATAAAACTCACAATAACTGTCATCGTAACTTTAAGCGTGCGGACCCTACGGTTCGAGAACAATGTAGACATGACCGAGACACGTCTCCGGTCAATAACCAATAGCGGGACCTGGATGCCCATATTGGCTCCTACATATTCTACGAAGATCTTTATCGATCAGACTGCATAACAACATACGTTGTTCCCTTTATCATCGGTATGTTACTTGCCCGAGATTCGATCGTCGGTATCCAATACCTAGTTTAGCTGATGCACCACTATCTAGATTACATGAGCCAGATGTACTCAATGCCATTACTTATCTCGTTACCGGCAAGTCTCTTTACTCGTTCCGTAATACATCATCTCACAACTAACATATTAGTTGTAATGCTTGCAAGGCTTATGTGATGTGCATTACCGAGAGGACCCAAAGATACCTCTCCGACAATCGGAGTGACAAATCCTAATCTCGAAATACGCCAACCCAACATGTACCTTTGGAGACACCTGTAGAGCTCCTTTATAATCACCCAGTTACGTTGTGACGTTTGGTAGCACACAAAGTGTTCCTCCGGCAAACGGGAGTTGCATAATCTCATAGTCATAGGAACATGTATAAGTCATGAAGAAAGCAATAGCAACATACTAAACGATCGGGTGCTAAGCTAATGGAATGGATCATGTCAATCAGATCATTCATCTAATGATGTGATCCCGTTAATCAAATAACAACTCTTTGTCCATGGTTAGGAAACATAACCATCTTCGATTAACGAGCTAGTCAAGTAGAGGCATACTAGTGACACTCTGTTTGTCTATGTATTCACACATGTATTATGTTTCCGGTTAATACAATTCTAGCATGAATAATAAACATTTAGCATGAAATAAGGAAATAAATAATAACTTTATTATTGCCTCTAGGGCATATTTCCTTCACTTCCTGGCTGCGGCCGTGGACCCAGCTATTAGCCTCTCCACGTACAGTGTTGGGGATATAACTATTGGGTATGACTCGCCCAGGAGGGGCCGGGTTATCCCAATGGCGGTTCATCTAGACGAAGCCCATGAGTATGTGAAGATGGCGGTTCATGAAGTAGGCTTGTTAAGGGGCCCAAACCGAGAGGCGGCTTAAGGCCCGTGAGTATATACCGCCATGTATATGTAACTTGTGTTATAAGGCATGTAAGATAAGTCACCGAGCCGGACACATTTGTATGAGCCGGCTAGGACTCTGTAGGCCACAGGGCGTCAACCCATGTATATTCGGGGACGACCCAACAACGGCTTAGGGCAAGAAACAACAAATCGAAAGCCAGGCAAAGCATATTTGCTCCCTGGTAATCGAAACCCTAGCAATACCACCTCAAACTGAAGTAGGCTTTTACCTTCACCGCAAGGGGCCGAACCAGTATAAACTCTCTGTGTACTTTGTCCCGTTTAACCCCTTTAAGCTAACCTCATCGCAATGGCTCCACAACTAAGTCCTTCTACGAGGACATCTATCATGACAATTCCACGACATCTAGGATGCAACAACTATATTGTTTTTTCATCGTGATAATAAATGCATGCACTTTTTTCGAAAAATTTGGAGAACTGGGAATTCGAATGGCATGTGCTTATGCTACCCATTAAATAAAAATCAGGTTCCTGGAAATTCGTTTCGAAACAAATGATTCATCTTTATATCCACGTCGACCCTCGACATGATGGTTGGAAGCAAATGCCAAGTTCATACCGAAAGATTGTTAACAGCAATACCAACTTGCGGACGACAAGGTAGTACAAATACCAATACCAAACTAACTTATAATCTTTTTAGTCCTGGCCCTAGTGTTCGCCTGGTAGAAAATCTTGCAAAGGACCAGCTCCCGCTCCTTCTCTTGCTCCAGGTCCCCGAGGTGGTATTGGTGCATCACCCAATTGGTCCTCTGCTGTTCAAAGTTCCTTTTTTGTGGGAATGGTCGAAGTTCTTGTTGCTGTGCAGCACCAGAAGTTTTTTGCTACCCGTCTGCCGACCATTGACCATCAGCAGCAAGGTATTGCCGGTCTTGTGCCACATCGCATGCATGCCGCACTCCGACTGTATCTTGTAACACATCCACGTGCCCCTTTTGAACGCCCTAGAATTGCGCTGGAAGAAATGCTTGCTTAGACCACTCAGTGTGATACCTGCAGTATTGTCGAATACAGGTTTTAGTGTATGTAGTTGGCATTCTCATAACATCTTTGGCATGTTGCAGTCACTTGTTTCACTTTTTATTAACTGTCAAATTGTAATTGCTTCACTAGGTCTGCGTATAAAAAGAAAAATAGAGCTATAAACAAAGGAATATGTTTGTGCAAGTAGATGGTCGATCGGTGTCTTACCTAGGGGTTTCTCAGGATGGGTGTAGCATATGCCGTGCTCGCTGTCGATGGTTGGTATGAACAAATCGATGAGAGGGTGAGATCTCGCGCTGTCAGCACTCACTTTGGCCTCAAGGTGCTCGATCAGCTCCTGATCCGTGGGATCGAACTTGACGCCAGCTGGCAGCACCGGCCAATCCTTCTCGGAGTTGCATCAGTTAATTCCAGTTATATGGTACTCAATGTATGATCAATCGACTATTTTAAGTGAATGATGAAAGATTTCGACAGATAAGTGGTCGTACTCCAAATCTGAAGTCCACAATACCCGAACACGCCGCCGGGATTCTTGTGTCATGATACATCTCCAACGTATCTATAATTTTTGATTGCTCCATGCTATATTATCTACTGTTTTGGACATTATTGGGCTTTATTATCCACTTTTATATTATTTTTGGGACGAACCTACTAACCGGAGGCCCAGCCCAGAATTGTTTTTTTGCCTATTTTAGGGTTTCGAAGAAAAGGAATATCAAACGGATTCCAAACAGGATGAAACCTTCGGGAACGTGATTTTCTCACCGAACATGATCTAGGGGACATGGACCCTACGTCAAGAAACAAGGGAGGATGCCACGAGGTAGGGGCGCGCCTACCCCCCAGGCACGCCCTCCACCCTTGTGGGCCCCCTGTTGCTCCATTGACGTACTCCTTCCTCCTATATATACCTATGTACCCCAAACGATCAGATACGGAGCAAAAACCCTAATTCCACCGCCGCAACTGTCTGTATCCACGAGATCCCATCTTGGGGCCTGTTTCGGAGCTCCGCCGGAGGGGGCATCGATCACGGAGGGCTTCTACATCATCACCATAGCCCCTCCGATGAAGTGTGAGTAGTTTACCTTAGACCTACGGGTCCATAGTTATTAACTAGATGGCTTCTTCTCTCTTTTTGGATCTCAATACAATGTTATCCCCCTCTCTTGTGGAGAACTATTCGACGTAATCTTCTTTTTGCGCTGTATTTGTTGAGACCAATGAATTGTGGGTTTATGATCAAGTCTATCTATGAACAATATTTGAATCTTCTCTGAATTCTTTTATGTATGATTGGTTATCTTTGCAAGTCTCTTTGAATTATCGGTTTGGTTTGGCCTACTAGATTGATCTTTCTTGCAATCGGAGAAGTGCTTAGCTTTGGGTTCAATCTTGCGGTGTCCTTTCCCAGTGACAGTAGGGGCAACAAGGCACATATTGTATTGTTGCCATCGAGGATAACAAGATGGGGTTTTCATCATATTGCATGAGTTTATCCCTCTACATCATGTCATCTTGCTTAAGGCATTACTCTATTTTCATGAACTTAATACTCTAGATGCATGCTAGATAGCGGCCGATGAGTGGAGTAATAGTAGTAGATGCAGGCAGGAGTCGGTCTACTTGTCTCGGACGTGATGCCTATATACATGATCATACCTAGATATTCTCATAACTATGCTCAATTCTGTCAATTGCTCAACAGTAATTCGTTCACCCACCGTAGAATACTTATGCTCTTGAGAGAAGCCACTAGTGAAACCTATGGCCCCTGGGTCTATCTTCATCATATTAATCTTCCAATACTTTGCTATTTACTTTGCTTTTATTTTACTTTGCATCTTTATCATAAAAATATCAAAAATATTATCTTATCATATCTATCAGATCTCACTCTCGTAAGTGGCCGTGTAGGGATTGACAACCCCTTATTGCGTTGGTTGCGAGGATTTATTTGTTTTGTGCAGGTACGAGGGACTCACGCGTAGCCTCCTACTAGATTGATACCTTGGTTCTCAAAACCTGAGGGAAATACTTATGCTACTCTGCTTCATCATCCCTTCCTCTTCGGGGAAAAACCAACGCAGTGCTCAAGAGGTAGCATGTCACCTCACACGTAGCGTGTTGTCACGTCAATTCAATGTAAGGACATGATGAATAATTTGACCGATGTATACTAGTACTGCTATGATAACCCACAAGTATAGGGGATCACAACAGTTTTCGAGGGTAGAGTATTCAACCCAAATTTATTGATTCGACACAAGGGGAGCCAAAGAATATTCTCAAGTATTAGCAGTTGAGTTGTCAATTCAACCACACCTGAAAGACTTAATATCTACAACAAAGTATTCAGTAGCAAAGTAGTTTGGAAGAAACGATAACGGTGGCAAAAGTAACAGTAGCATTTTTTGTAGCAATCGTAACAGTGGCAACGGAAAAGTAACTAAGCAAAGATCAATATGTGAAAAGCTCATAGGCAATGGATCAATGATGGATAATTATGTCGGATGCGATTTCTCATGCAACAGTTATAACATAGGGTGACACAGAACTAGCTCCAGTTCATCAATGTAATGTAGGCATGTATTCCGAATATAGTCATACGTGCTTATGGAAAAGAACTTGCAAGACATCTTTTGTCCTACACTCCCGTGGCAGCGGGGTCCTATTGGAAACTAAGGGATATTATAGCCTCCTTTTAAAAGAGTACTAGAACAAAGCATTAACACTTAGTGAATACATGAACTCCTCAAACTACGGTCATCACCAGAAGTGGTCCTGATTATTGTCACTTCAGGGTTGCCGGATCGTAACACATAGTAGGTGACTATTGACTTCCAAGATAGGATCAAGAACTCACATATATTCATGAAAACATAATAGGTTCAGATCTGAAATCATGGCACTCGAGCCCTAGTGACAAGCATTAAACATAGCAAAGTCATAGCAACATCAATCTTAGAACATAATGGATACTAGAGATCAAACCCTAATAAAACTAACTCGATTACATGGTAAATCTCATCCAACCCATCACCGTCGAGCAAGCCTACAATGGGATTACTCACGCACGGCGGAGTGCATCATGAAATTGGTGACGGAGGAAGGTTGATGATGACAATGGCGACGGATTCCCCTCTCCGGAGCCCCGAACGGACTCCAGATCAGCCCTCCCGATGAAGATTAGGGCTTGGCGGCGGCTCCATATCATAAAACATGATGAATCCTTCTCTTCTATTTTTTTCTCCCCGAAAGTGAATATATAGAGTTGGAGTTGACGTCGGTGGAGTCTCAAGGGCCCCACGAGGTAGGAGGCGCGCCCTAGGGGGGCGCTCTACACCCTTGTGGACAGGGTGTGGCCCCCCTTGATGCTGATTCTTTCGCCAATATTTTTTATTAATTCCAAAACATGTCTCCGTGGATTTTCAGGTCATTCCGAGAACTTTTATTTCTGCACAAAAATAACACCATGGCAATTCTGCTGACAACATCGTTAGTCCGGGTTAGTTCCATCCAAATCATGCAAGTTAGAGTCCAAAACAAGGGCAAAAGTGTTTGGAAAAGTAGATACGTTGGAGACATATCAACTCCCCGAAGCTTAAACCTTTGCTTGTCCTCAAGCAATTGAGTTGACAAGCTGGAAGTGATAAAGAAAACTTTTACAAACTCTGTTTGATCTTGTTGTTGCAAATATGTAAAGCCAGCATTCAAGTTTTCAGCAAAGATTATGAACTAGCCATAACATTTAGGTTTCATGTTTACTCATATCAATGGCATAATCAGCTAGCGAGCAATAATAATAAATCTCGGATGACAACACTTTCTCAAAACAATCATAACATGATATAACAAGATGGTATCTCGCTAGCCCTTTTTGAGACCGCAAAACATAAATGCAGAGCACCCCTGAAGACCAAGGACTGACTAGACATTGTAATTCATGGTAAAAGAGTAAATTAATAGCAATGCATGCAAATGACAATGGTGCTCTCCAACTGGTGCTTTTTAATAAGAGGATGATGACTCAACATAAAAGTAAATAGATAGGCCCTTCGTAGAGGGAAGTAGGGATTTGCGGAGGTGCTAGAACTCGAGTTTCGAAACAGAGATAAATAATATTTTGAGTGGTATATTTTCATTGTCAACATAAGAACCAAGAGATCTCGATATCTTCCATGCTACACGCATTATAGGCGGTTCTCAAATAGAATGGTAAATTTTATACTCCCCCACCACCAACAAACATCAATCCATGGCGTGTCCGAAACAACGGGTGCCGCCAACTAACAACAATCCTGGGGGAGTTTTGTTTGCAATTATTTTGATTTGAGCATGGGACTGGGCATCCTGGTTACCAGCCATTTTCTCGTGAGTGATGAGCGGAGTCAACTCATCGTGAGAATAACCCACCAACATGTAAGATATAGACAACCCTAGTTGATGCATGAGCTATTCGAGCATACAAAACAAAATTTCATTTGAAGGTTTAGAGTTTGGCACATACAAATTTACTTGGAATGGCAGGTAGATACCGCTTATAGGAAGGTATGGTGGACTCATGTGGAAGAACTTTGGGGTTTATGGAAGTGGATGCACAAGCAGTATTCCCGCTTAGTACAAGTGAAGATTAGAAAGAGACTGGGAAGCGACCAACTAGAGAGCGACAATAGTCATGAACATGCATTAAGACTAATCAACAATGAGTACAAGCATGATTAAATATAAATCACCATGAACATAAATATCATGGAGGCTATGTTGATTTTGTTTCAAGTACATGCATGAACATGTGCCAAGTCAGGCCACTCGAATCGTTCAAAGGAGGATACCACCCTATCATACCACATTACAACCATTTTAATAGCATGTTGGCACGCAAGGTAAACTACTATAAACTCCTAGCAAATTAAGCATGGGATGAGCAACTATAATCTCTAATTGTCATTGCAAACATGTCTCATTCATAATAGGCTGAATCAGGAATGATGAACTAATCATATTTACAAAAACAAGATAGGTCAAGTTCATACCAGCTTCTCTCACCTCAATCAGTCCATCATATATCGTCATTATTGCCTTTCACTCGCACAACCGAACGGTGTGGATAATAATAATAGTGCACGTGCATTGGACTAAGCTGGAATCTGCAAGCATTTAATACAAAGGAGAAGACAAGGTAATATGGGCTCGTGGCTAAATCAACAATAATGCATATGAGAGCCACTCAACATTTTCATCATGGTCTTCTCCTCTCGACCCCCAAAGAATAAGAAAGGAAATAAAACTATATACATGAGAAATCTTTTTGTGTTTTCTTTTAATTATTACTACTACAGGCATGGAAAGTAAACTAGCTGAAAGCTACAACTAATTTTTTTGTTTTTCTTAAGATTTTTCAAACACACAAGAAAAAGGCTTAGAAACTAGCATGGATGGTACAATGAAAAAGTATGAGCACCGACAACTAGAATGAGTGTGTGAACATGAATGTAATGTCGGTGAGAAATACGTACTCCCCCAAGCTTAGTCTTTTGGCCTTAGTTGGTCTATGGCCACTGATGGCCTGGTGGATATCCAAAGTTGTAGTTGGGGTCGTATTGAGATGCGGCAGCTATTGCCTGAAGAGCTGCAGCTTGGAGGCGAGCTGCCTTCATCCTCCTCTAGTACTCGTTCACCTCCTCCCTGGTTATAACATATCTCCTTTTTGCCTGAAAGTTAAAGAAAGTAGGAGCAGGGAGGGCAACATGGACAATGCGCTGTCTGTTAAAGAATAGTCGATACTGGAGGAATTGTTCGTTCCTCTCAAGAAACAGATGGCGAACCATAGCATTATAATCTAGGTGAGCAGGAGGTAGCTCTATATCATTTCCATGTATGGGTACATTAAGATAATTAGCTACATGAGTGGCATAAATTCCACCAAACAAATCTCCACTTATACCGTTAAGATGCAACCTTTGTGCCACAATGGCCCCCAAGTTATATTGTTTATCTCCTAATACCGCACTTTTGAGGACACAAAGATCTGGAACGCACATGTGACAAGCCTCATCTTTACCATTAATGCATCTACCAATAAAGAGAGCAAAATAATGTATGGAAGGGAAATGAATGCTCCCTATGGTGGCTTGTGTGATTTCCCTAGATTCCCCCACAGTGATACTATCAAGAAAGTCTTTATATTCAGATTTGCGAGGTTCACTGACATTGCCCCACTGCGGGAGTTTACAAGTAGTATGAAAATCTTCTAGGTCCATGGTATATGATTTATCATAAAGATCAAATAAAACAGTGTGAGAATTGCACAAGGATGTAAATTTAAACCTCCTCAGAAAGGAATCAGTTAGGTAGTGGTACTGCGGGCACTTATCTGACACGAAGTCCTCAAGATCATCATTACACATATACGCGTCAAATTCATCCTTGAAGCCTGCCTGGACCATAAACTCCTCTGATGACCATTCACAAGGCTGCACTTGAGCTTCCCTCGGTGGTTCATCGTCCGGCTCACGTATCGTGAGCCTTGGTCCTTGCTTCCTTGAGGAACCACCTTGGTACATTTTCCTAAACATTTTCTTTCTATGAAAAATTTCTGAAATTTTAATGACTCAAAATAAAAGTGAACCAAACTCAACAAGATTGATAGCAACTACTCCCACAAGTGCCTAGAGGCTATATCATGCATTAAAACCACTTTGGACCATATAAATTTGACATGTAAGCTCAAGAACAGGGTCACCTTAGCAGCAAAAATTTGCAATAAATAAAGCACTAGAACAAAAAACTAATTGGACCATTAGAGGAGTCACATACGGAAGAACAATCTGCCCAAACAGTTTTGTGAATGGAGGTTTGAGCAAGGAGATCGAAAATGGCAGCAAGATGAGCTAGAACACGGGTTTGAGCTACGGGATGATTTTTTCTAGAGGAAGACGAAGTGAGTGGGTGCTGGAATAAGTGGAGGGGGTCCACGTGGGGTCCACGAGGTAGGGGGGTGCGCCCCAGGGGGGCACCCTACACCCTCGTGGCCAAATGGTGGGACCCCCTGGTGTTCTCAGTGCCAGTAATTCTTAAATATTCTACAAAAAATCATATTTCATTTTTAGGACATTTGGAGAACTTTATTTTTGGGGTATTTTTATTGCAAGGATAATTCAAAAAACAGACAAATATTATTATTTTTTATTTATTTAATCTAAATTACAGAAAGTAAAAGGAGGGTACAGAGAGTTGTGCTTTCTAAATTCATCCATCTCATGCTCATCAAAAGGAATCCACTAACAAGGTTGATCAAGTCTTGTTAACAAACTCTTTCCGAATAACATGAAACCGGAAAATTTTCAAATAACACTAGGTTACCTCAACGGGGATATGCATGTCCCCAACAATAAGAATATCATATTTCTTCTTGATAGTAGGGAGAGGGAATTCAAAACCTCCAATAGTTTGTTGAAATTTTTCCAATAGAATTAATACTATGGACTTGAGGTTGTTTCCTTGGAAAGTGTACCGTATGCTCATTACCATTAACATGAAAAGTGACATTGCCTTTGTTGCAATCAATAACAGCCCCTGTAGTATTCAAAAAGGGTCTACCAAGGATAATAGACATACTATCGTCCTCAGGAATATCAAGAATAACAAAGTCCGTTAAAATAGTAACGTTTGCAACCACAACAGGCACATCCTCAAAAATACCGACAGGTATAACAGTTGATTAATCGGCCATTTGCAAAGATATTTCAGTAGGTGTCAACTTATTCAAATCAAGTCTACGATATAAAAAGAGAGGCATAACACTAACACCGGCTCCAAGATCACATAGAGCAGTTTTAACATAGTTTCTTTTAATGGAGCATGGTATAGTTGGTACTCCTAGATCTCCTAGTTTCTTAGGTATTCCACCTTTAAAAGTATAATTGGCAAGCATGGTGGAAATTTCAGCTTCCAGTATCTTTCTTTTATTTGTAACATTATCTTTCATATACTTAGCATAAGGATTCATTTTAAGCATATCAGTCAAACGCATACGCAAAAAGATAGGTCTAATCATTTTAGCAAAGCGCTCAAAATCCTCATCATCCTTTTTCTTGGATGGTTTAGGAGGAAAAGGCATGGGTTTCTCAACCCATGCTTCTCTTTCTTTACCATGCTTCGTTGCAACAAAGTCTCTCTTATCATAACGTTGATCCTTTGATTGTGGGCTATCCAGATCAACAACAGGTTCAATCTCTACATCATTGTTATTGCTAGGTTGAGCATCCACATGAACATCATCATTAACATTATCAATAGGTTCATGTCCATTACAAGATTGTGTTTCAGCATCAGAAATAGAAATATCATTAGGATTCTCAGGTGTGTCAACAACAGGTTCACTAGGAGCATGCAAAGTCCTATCATTTTTGTTTTCTTCTTCTTAGAAGAAATAGGTGCATCAAGATTAGTTCTCTGAGAATCTTGCTCAACTCTCTTAGGGTGGCCCTCAGGATACAGAGGTTCCTGAGTCATTTTACCCCCTCTAGTCACAACTCTAACAACATTATCATTTTTCTTATTATTCAATTCATTGAGCAAATCATCTTGTGCTTTAAGCACTTGTTCTACTTGAGTGGTAACCATAGAAGCATGTTTACTAATAAGTTTAAGGTCACCTTTAACTCTAGACATATAATCACTCAAGTGTTCAACCATGTAAGCATTACGTTTCAATAATCTACTGACATAAGCATTGAAGTTTTCTTGTTTAACAATAAAATTATCAAACTCATCCAAGCATTGGCTAGCAGACTTATTACGAGGAATATCACCTTCATCAAATCTATAGAGAGAATTTACCTTTACTACCTGTGTCGGGTTATTAAGACCATGTATTTCTTCACTAGGTGGTAAATTCTTAACATCTTCAGATTTAATACCCTTTTCTTTCATAGATTTCTTGTCTCTTGCATATCTTCAGGACTGAGAAATAGAATACCCCTTTTCTTCGGAGTTGGCTAAGGAGTTGGTTCAGAAAGTGTCCAATCATTATCATTACTCAATATATTATTCAATAGCAATTCAGCTTGCTCAACAGTTCTTTCCCCAAAAACACAACCAGCACAACTATCCAGGTGGTCTCTGGAAGCATCGTTTAGTCCATTATAAAAGATATCAAGTATTTCATTTTTCTTGAGAGGATGATCAGGCAAAGCATTAAGTAATCGGAGAAGCCTCCCCCAAGCTTGTAGGAGACTCTCTTCTTCAATTTGCACAAAATTATATATTCCCCTTAAGGCAACTTGTTTCTTATGAGCGGGGAAATATTTAGCAAAGAAGTAATAAATCATATTCTGGGGACTACGCACACAACCAGGAGCGAGAGAATTAAACCATGTTTTAGCATCACCCTTTAATGAGAACGGAAATAACTTAAGGATATAGTAGTAACGAATTTTTTCCTCATGAGTGAATAGGGTGGCTATATCATTCAATTTAGTAAGATGTGCCACAACAGTTTCGGATTCATAGCCATAAAAAGGATCAGATTCAACCAAAGTAATTAACTCAGGGTCGACAGAGAAATCATAATCCTTATCAGGAATACATATAGGTGAAGTAGCAAAAGTAGGGTGATATTTCATTCTAGCATTCAAAGACTTTTCTTTTACCTTAGCTAACAGTTTCTTAAGATCATATCTATCTTTGCAAGCAAAAAGGTCTCTAGCAATTTCTTCATCCATAACATAACCCTCAGGCACATCAGGCAATTCATATCTAGGGGGAGAATCTTCATCATCACTTTCATCAATATTATCTGTTTCAATAATTTCATTCTCTCTAACCCTAGCAAGTTGTTCATCAAGAAATTCACCTAATGGCACAATATTCTCAAGCATAGAAGTAGTTTCATCATAAGCATCATGCATAGCCGAAGTGGCATCATCAATAACATGTGACATATCAGAATCAATAGCAGGAGTAGGTGTCGCAAGTTTACTCAAAATATAAGGAGAATCAAGTGCAGAGCTAGATGGCAGTTCCTTACCTCCCCTCGTAGTTGAGGGAAAAATCTTGGTTCTTTCATCTTTCAAGTTCCTCATAGCGATAAATAGATATAAATCCCAAGTAACTCAAAGAATAGAGCTATGCTCCCCGGCAACGGCGCTAGAAAATGGTCTTGATAACCCACAAGTATATGGGATCGCAACAGTTTTTGAGGCTAGAGTATTCAACCCAAATTTATTGATTCGACACAAGGGGAGCCAAAGAATTAATATTCTCAAGTATTAGCAGTTGAGTTGTCAATTAAACCACGCTTGAAAGACTTAATATCTGCAGCAAAGTATTTAGTAGCAAAGTAGTATGGAAGTAACGACAACAGTGGCAAAAGTAATAGTAGCAGTTTTTGTAGCAATCGTAACAGTGGCAATGGAAAAGTAACAAAGCAAAGATTAATATGTGAAATGCTCATAGGCAATGGATCAATGATGGATAATTATGTTGGATGTGATTCCTCATGCAACAGTTATAACATGGGGTGACACAGAAATAGCTCCAGTTCATCAATGTAATGTAGGCATGTATTCCGAATATAGTCATACGTGCTTATGGAAAAGAACTTGCATGTGAAGGCAATATGCCCTAGAGGCAATAATAAAGTTGTTATTTATATTTCCTTATATCATGATAAATGTTTATTATTCATGCTAGAATTATTCTAACCATAAACATAGTACATATGTGAATACATAGACAAACAGAGTGTCACTAGTATGCCTCTACTTGACTAGCTCGTTGATCAAAGATGGTTAAGTTTACTAACCATGGACAAAGAGTTGTCATTTGATAAACGAGATCACATCATTAGAGAATGATGTGATTGACTTGACCCATCCGTTAGCTTAGCACGATGATCGTTTAGTTTACTGCTATTGCTTTCTCCATAACTTATACATGTTCCTATGACTATGAGATTATGCAACTCCCGAATACCGGAGGAACACTTAGTGTGCTGATAACCCACAAGTATAGGGGATCGCAACAGTTTTCGAGGGTAGAGTATTCAACCCAAATTTATTGATTCGACACAAAGGGAGCCAAAGAATATTCTCAAGTATTAACAGTTGAGTTGTCAATTCAACCGCACCTGAAAGACTTAGTATCTGCAGCAAAGTATTTAGTAGCAAAGTAGTTTGGAAGAAACGGTAACGGTGGCAAAAGTAACAATATTGGTTTTGTAGTGATTGTGAAGGAAAAGTAAATAAGCAAAGAACAATATGTGAAAAGCTCATAGGCAATGGATCAGTGACGGATAATTATGTTGGATGTGATTCCTCATGCAACAGTTATAACATAGGGTGACACAGAACTAGCTCCAGTTCATCAATGTAATGTAGGCATGTATTCTGAATATAGTCATACGTGCTTATGGTAAAGAACTCACATGACTTCTTTTGTCCTACCCTCCCTTGGTAGCGGGGTCCTATTGGAAACTAAGGGATATTAAGGCCTCCTTTTAATAGAGTACCGGACCAAAGCATTAGCACTTAGTGAATACATGAACTCCTCAAACTATAGTCATCACCAGTAATTGTCCCGGTTATTGTCACTTCGGGGTTAACGGATCATAACACATAGTAGGTGACTATTGACTTGCAAAATAGGATCAAGAACTCACATATATTGATGAAAACATAATAGGTTCAGATCTGAAATCATGGCACTCGGGCCCTAGTGACAAGCATTAAGCATAGCAAAGTCATATCAACATCAATCTCAGAACATAATGGATACTAGGGATCAAACCCTAACAAAACTAACTAGATTACATGATAATTCTCATCCAACCCATCACCGTCCAGCAAGCCTACGATGGAATTACTCACGCACATCGGTGAACATCATGAAATTGGTGATGGAGGAAGGTTGACGATGACGATGGCGACGGATTCCCCTCTTAGGAGCCCTGAACGGACTCCAGATCAGCCCTCCCGGGAGAGATTAGGGCTTGGCAGCGGCTCCGTATCATAAAACGCGATGAATCCTTCTCCCTGATTTTTTGTCCCAGAACATGAATATATAGGGTTGGAGTTGAGGTCGGTGGAGCATCAGGGGTCCCACGAGACAGGGGGGCGCGCCCCCACCCTCGTGGACAGGGTGTGGGCCCCCTGACGTTGATTCTTTCGCCAGTATTTTTTATATATTCCAAAAATATTCTCCATGAAGTTTCAGGTCATTCCGAGAACTTTTATTTCTGCACAAAAATAACACCATGGCAATTCTGCTGAAAATAGCGTTAGTCCGGGTTAGTTCCATTCAAATCATGCAAGTTAGAGTCCAAAACAAGGTCAAAAGTGTTTGGAAAAGTAGATACGATGGAGACTTATCAACTCACTCAAGCTTAAACCTTCCCTTGTCCTCATGCAATTCAGTTGACAAACTGAAAGTGATAAAGAAAAACTTTTACAAACTCTGTTTGATCTTGATGTTGTAAATATGTAAAGCCAGCATTCAAGTTTTCAGCAAAGATTATGAACTAACCATATTCACAATAACATTTAGGTCTCATGTTTACTCATATCAATGGCATAATCAACTAGCGAACAATAATAGTAAATCTTGGATGACAACACTTTCTCAAAACAATCATAATATGATATAACAAGATGGTATCTCGCTAGCCCTTTCTGAGACCACAAAACATAAATGCAGAGAACCTCTGAAGATCAAGGACTGACTAAACATTGTAATTCATGGTAAAAGAGATCCATTCACAGTCATACTCAATGTAAACTAATAGTAATGCATGGAAATGACAGTGGTGCTCTCCAACTGACGCTTTTGAATAAGAGGGTGATGACTCAACATGAAAGTAAATAGATAGGCCCTTCTCAGAGGGAAGCAAGGATTTGTAGAGGTGCCAGAGCTCAATTTTGAAATAGAGATGAATAATATTTTGAGTGGTATACTTTCATTGTCAACATAACAACCGAGAGATCTCGATATCTTGCATGCTACACACATTATAGGCGGTTCCCAAACAGAATGGTAAAGTTTATACTCCCCCTACCACCAACAAACATCAATCCATGGCTTGTTCGAAACAATGGGTGCCTCCAACTAAAAACAATCCTGGGGGAGTTTTGTTTGCAATTATTTTAATTTAAGCATAGGACCGGGCATCCCGGTTACCATCCATTTTCTCGTGAATGAGGAGCGCAGTCCACTCCTCTTGAGAATAACCCACCTAGCATGGAAGATATAGACAGCCCTAGTTGATACATGAGCTATTCGAGCATACAAAACATAATTTCATTTGAAGGTTTAGAGTTTGACACATACAAATTTACTTGGAACGGCGGGTAGATACCGCATATAGGAAGGTATGGTGGACTCATATGGAATAACTTTTGGGGTTTATGGAAGTGGATGCACAAGAAGTATTCCTGTTTAGTACAAGTGAAGGCTAGAAAGAGACTGGGAAGCGACCAGCTAGAGAGCGACAACAGTCATGAACATACACTAAAATTAATCAACACTGAGTGCAAGCATGAGTAGGATATAATTCACCATGAAAATAAATATCGTGGAGGCTATGTTGATTTTGTTTCAACTGCATGCGTGAACATGTGCCAAGTCAAGCCACTCGAATCGTTCAAAGGAGGATACCACCCTATCACACCACATCACAACCATTTTAATAGCATGTTGGCACGCAAGGTAAACCATTATAAACTCCTAGCGAATTAAGCATGGCATGAGAAACTATAATCTCTAATTGTCATTGCAAACATGTTTAATTCATAATAGGCTGAATCAGGAATGATGAACTAATCATATTTACGAAAACAAGATAGGTTTAGTTCATACCAGCTTTTCTCATCTCAATCAGTTCATCATATATCGTCATTATTGCCTTTCACTTGCACAACCAAACGGTGTGGATAAAAATAATAGTGCACGTGCATTGGACTAAGCTGGAATCTGCAAGCATTCAATACAAGGGAGAAGACAAGGTAATATGGGCTCTTTGTTATATCAACAATAATGCATATGAGAGCCACTCAACATTTTCATCATGGTTTTCTCCTCTCGACCCCAAAGAAAAGAAACAAAACTATTTACACGGGAAAGCTCCCAACAAGAAAAACAAGAACGAGAAATCTTTTTGGGTTTTCTTTTAGTTATTACTACTATAGGCATGGAAAGTAAACTAGCTAAAAGCTACAACTATTTTGTGGTCTTTCTTAAGGTTTTTCAAACACATAAGAAGAAGGCTTAAAAAGAAATTAAACTAGCATGGATAGTACAATGAAAAAGTTTGAGCACCGACAAGTGGCATGAGTGTGTGAACATGAATGTAATGTCGGTGAGGAATACGTACTAGCCAAGCTTTGTCTTTTGGCCTAAGTTGGTCTATGGCCACGACTCAAAGCTGCCCTCTCCGGTGTACGGAGGAGTGTCCTCTGGGTGCCACTGGTTGGCAATCTCCTCCGGGTCCCACTAATAAACAGAGTGACGGTAAGGATCAAATGGTGGCTCCGGCTCAGGCTCTGGAGCTGGTGTCAGGCTTCGGTATGCATGAACGGCCTCCGGCAACACGAGCTACATGCCTAAAAATATGTTAAACAAAGAGGGAGTAGGCAAGGTAATAATCTCATAGTAGTTTTTATCAAAGATCAATCTATACTTAAGCATCTTCTTCTTATCCTTAACAATAAAATCATATGCTACCATACTCTTATAATCTAGAAAAATAGGGGGCATCAACTTTTCCTCTTTCTCATAATGCCTAATAGGTATGTTAAAGTGTGCAGCAAGGCGCGAAGCAGATGCCTCCGAAGACGGGACCCTTTTTTCGGTTCAGATTTAATCGTTTAGCAATAATAGCGCCTAGACTAAAAGTTGTATCACGAAACAAAGCATGGCGCAAAATAACAATATTAGGGGCACTTAGGTTTCCACTGTTCCCGCGACCAATTAAGCATCTACTAGCAAATATTGCAAAGTAACGTAGAACAGGAAAATGTATGCTAGTAATTCTTGCATCGGAAACTTTCCTTATTTCCCCTACAACAATATATCAATAAATCCCTCCACATCATTATGATGTGGTTCCTCTATGCTGCCCGCAAAGCGTATCTTACAGACCCGACAAAACTCATATAGTGACATATTCTTAACCTCATCATATAAGTGAAATTCCACTGAAGGTGGTGATTTCTTAGCATGAAAGAAAAAATTTTGCACGAAAATATTAGTGAGGAGGAGATATTGTTCACGCTGGTCGCGGAGGAAGTCGACGAGGCCTGCATTCTCAGCCAAATAATAAAGGGACATTTACATCTATGCCCTTAACTCGAACCCACTACTCAGTTTTGCCCCTAATTTTTAGGTATGCTCAGTTTTGCCCCTCCGCCGTTAGTGTCACTTATAGAAATACCCTTTTGCGACGTTACCGTCTGGTCAAAGAACTTTGACTACCCAGAAAAAAATAGCAAAAAAAATCAAAAAAATCTGAATTTTTGTGGGATCGAAGATAGTCATGTCCGCAAGGCGCGTGCAAATTTGTGTGCTGTTCGGACACCCTGAGAGCTCGTGGCAAAGAAAATCATAAATTTTGTACGCATGTGAACAGTAAATTCGAAAAAATAGAAAAAAAATTCAAAAAATATGAAATTTTGGGGAACTAAAAATACTTAGGTGCACAAGATGTGTGCACATTTTAGTTGTGTTTGGACATCGTATGAGCCCGTACGAGCTCGTAGGAGCTAAACTTTATTTTTTTCTCCGCGAGCTCCTACGATGTCCAAACACAACAAAAATGTGCACACATCTTGTGCACCTAAGTATCTTTAGTTCCCCAAAATTTCATATTTTTTTGAATTTTTTTTCTATTTTTTCGAATTTACTATTCACATGCGTACAAAATTTATGATTTCCTTTGCCACGAGCTCTCAGGGTGTCCGAACGGCACACAAATTTGCACGCACCTTGCGGACATGACTATCTTCGATCCCACAAAATTTCAGACTTTTTTGATTTTTTTGCTATTTTTTTCTGGGTGGTCAAAGTCCTTTGACCAGACGGTAACGGCGTAAAAGGGCATTTCTATAAGTGACACTAACGACGGAGGGGCAAAACTGAGCATACCTAAAAATTAGGGGCAAAACTGAGTAGTGGGTTCGAGTTAGGGGCAGAACTGGAATTGGCCCAATAATAAAAGTCCTCATATATACCAGCTGCTCTCAAGAACTCATCACAAGGCCATTCGCATGGCCGAACGTCCGCAGTGCAATGGAGATTATATTTGGGCTTCTTATTCTCTTCACTTTGCTTATCCTTCGAGCTTCGGCTCGAAGAGCCCCTCAACAATCTCTTCATCATTTTCTTACTCTGAAAAATTTCTGAAATTTTTAGTGACTCAAAATAAAAGTGAACCAAACTCAACAAGATTGATAGCAACTACTCCCACAAGTGCCTGGAGGCTATATCATGCATTAAAACTACTTTTGACCATATAAACTTGACATGCAAGCTTAAGAACAGGGTCACCTAAGCAGCAAAAATTTGCAATAAATAAAGCACTAGAACAAAAACTAATTGGACCATTGGAGCAGTCACATACCGAAGAACAATCCCCCAAAGCAGTTTTGTGAATGGAGCTTTGAGCAAGGAGATCGAAAATGGCAGCAAGATGAGCTAGAACTTGGGTGTGAGCCGGTGGAGGATTTTTTTGGAGGAAGACGGAGTGTGTGGCAAGAATAAGTGGACGGGGCCCACGTGGGGTCCACGAGGCAGGGGGGCGCACCCTGGACCCTTGTGGCCAGGTGGTGAGGCCCCTAGGTGTGTTCTCAGTGCCAATAATTCTTAAATGTTCTACAAAAAATCATATTTCATTTTCAGGACATTAGGAGAACTTTTATTTTTGGGGTCTTTTTTATTGCAAGAATAATTTAGAAAACAGACAGAAAATAATATTTTTGCTTTATTTAATCTAAATAACAGAAAGTAAAAGGAGGGTACAGAGAGTTGTGCTTTCTAACTTCATCCATTTCATGCTCATCAAAAGGAATCCAGTAACAAGGTTGATCAAGTATTGTTAACAAACTGTTTTCGAATAACATGAAAATGGAGAATTTTCGAATAACACTAAGTTACCTCAACGGGGATATGCACATCCCCAACAATAAGAATATCATATTTCTTCTTGACAGTAGGAAGAGGAAATTCAAAACCTCCAATAATAATCGTTGAAGTTTTTCCAATAGAATTAATACAGTGGACTTGAGGTTGTTTCCTCGAAAAGTGTACCGTATGCTCATTACCATTAACATGAAAAGTGACATTGCCTTTGTTGCAATCAATAATAGCCCCTGCAGTATTCAAAAAGGGTCTACCAAGAATAATAGACATACTATCGTCCTCGGGAATATCAAGAATAACAAAGTTTGTTAAAATAGTAACGTTTGCAACCACAACAAGCACATCCTCACAAATACCGACAGGTATAGCAGTTGATTTATCAGCCATTTGCAAAGATATTTCAGTAGGTGTCAACTTATTCAAAGCAA
Source organism: Triticum dicoccoides (assembly GCF_002162155.2). Lineage (NCBI taxonomy): Eukaryota > Viridiplantae > Streptophyta > Magnoliopsida > Poales > Poaceae > Triticum > Triticum dicoccoides. Next base: position 454,317,794 of record NC_041386.1, on the reverse strand, counting down.
GTCTACGATATAAAGAGAGAGGCATAACACTAACACCGGCTCCAAGATCACATAAAGCAGTTTTAACATAGTTTCTTTTAATGGAGCATGGTACAGTTGGTACTCTGGGATCTCCTAATTTCTTTGGTATTCCACCCTTAAGAGTATAATTAGCAAGCACGGTGGAAATTTCAGCTTCCGGTATCTTTCTTTTATTTGTGACAATATCTTTCATATACTTAGCATAAGGATTCATTTTCAGCATATCAGTCAAACGCATAAGCAAAAAGATAGGTCTAATCATTTCAGCAAAGCGCTCAAAATCCTCACCATCCTTTTTCTTGGATGGTTTAGGAGGAAAAGGCATGGGTTTCTGAACCCATGGTTCTTTTTCTTTACCGTGCTTCCTAGCAACAAAGTCTCTCTTATCATAACGTTGATTCTTTGATTGTGAGTTATCAAGATCAACAACAGGTTCAATCTCTACATCATTGTTATTGCTAGGTTGAGCATCAACATGAACATCATTGTCAGTGTCAAAACCGATGGATCTCGGGTAGGGGGTCCCGAACTGTGCGTCTAGGCCGGATGGTAACAGGAGGCAAGGGACACGAAGTTTTACCCAGGTTCGGGCCCTCTTGATGGAGGTAAAACCCTACGTCCTGCTTGATTAATATTGATGATATGGGTAGTACAAGAGTAGATTTACCACGAGATCGGAGAGGCTAAACCCTAGAAGCTAGCCTATGGTATGATTGTTATTCTGTATGTTGTCCTACGGACTAAAACCCTCCGGTTTATATAGACACCGGAGAGGGTTAGGGTTACACAAAGTCGGTTACAATGGTAGGAGATCTACATATCCGTATCGCCAAGCTTGCCTTCCACGCCAAGGAAAGTCCCTTCCGGACACGGGACGAAGTCTTCAATCTTGTATCTTCATAGTCTAGGAGTCCGGCCGAAGGTATAGTCCGGCCATCCGGACACCCCTAATCCAAGACTCCCTCAGTAGCCCCTGAACCAGGCTTCAATGACGACAAGTCCGGCGCACAGATTGTCTTTGGCATTGCAAGGCGGGTTCCTCTTCCAAGTACTTCATAGAAGATTTTGAACACAAAGATAGTGTCCGTCTCTGCAAAATAAGTTTCCACATATGGCCATAGAGAGAATAATATTTACACAAATCTAATATGCTGACGTATTCCGTAGTGCGACATCGCACCACGGCCAAGCCTTTATTCGAATCGTTTTATTATCTCACCTCAGCGCGTCATGTGAGGCGGTTTCCTTGGCACGTCTTGTTAAAGCAGAGATCGTGTCCCCTTATCCCGGTATTCTCATCAATACGGGCGTGGGTAACCCAACCGCTTCTAGGACTCCTAGACTATAGGCAAGTCCAAACGGCCACGGAGAGGACGCTTGATATTCTCCCTCTTTATAAAGGGACAAGGCTTTTATTTTTTCCCTCCCGTGCTCAATCGAATCCTTCCCCCACCTCAAGCTCAAACACCCAAAGTTCAGGTCAGGTGCTTCGAACCTTCAATCATGTCCAGATCTAGCCTTCAAGGCCGATGGGTGCCTTCCTCCGTCACGGAAGAAGACATCAAAAAGTTGAGGGAGGCCAGATATCTGACCGCCGAGGTTGTGCATCGGCTGCCTACCCGAGGGAAGGCCGTCCCCTCCCCCAAACCCTATGAGAGCGTCGTGTTCGTCTCCCACTTCCTCCGAGGTCTAGGCCTTGCTCTGGATCCTTTCGTCAGGGGTTTGATGTTTTATTACGGGCTAGACTTCCATGATCTAGCTCCGGACTCCTTTCTTCATATCACGACATTTATTGTCGTGTGTGAGGCCTTCCTCCGGGTTACCCCTCACTTTGGCTTGTGGCTCAAGACCTTTGAAGTAAAGCCGAAGATGATCGAGGGGCAACATGCAGCGTGTGGAGGTGCCTCAATATGCAAGATGACGGGAGCTCCATGGCCCAAAGGTTCCATTCCAGAGGTGTCCGAATTGTGGCAACAGGAGTGGTTCTACATCACGGCTCCTAGAAGTGCCAAGTGGGCGGCCGCCCCTATTTTCCGCTCGGGCCCTCCAACACAACTGATGTCATGGATCAGCAGAGGTCTGAGCTGGGGTCCAGCCAAGGATGTGCCTATACTGCAAAGCCGCATTCGAGATCTCTTCAATGGAGATTTTAGTTTGGTTGCTGTAATACAAGTTATGTTGGTTCATCAAGTCCAGCCTTGCAAACGCCGGCCCCTTCGCTTGTGGGAGTTCAATCCCGAGGGACCGCGTGTCATCCAAAATTTCCTTGGCCCGACGCACGAGGAGATGTACAAGTCATTCTTCGGACCTCAGGTAGAGTGTCCGGAAATCACCAAGGACGCGGGCCTGAGCAGTAACCGCGCCGCCGAACAGGTAAGGAATCTTCCGGCCGAACATAGTATCTCTCATTTGTTATGAAGTTATTTCCGAGAGTTCACTTTTTGACCAGGACTGGCTAACAAAGGCGAAGTTGATTCGGTGTTCGGCCCCCCTCCCTGAGGGTTTGGACAATCCGGTATTGGAAAAGATGCTCCAGGTCGCACCTTGCCCGGAGCCCTTGAAGGAAGATACTGGGAAGGATAATACGGGCGGACGCGGGCCCCCAATGCTGCCCATTCTAACCGAGGGAGCGAGCGTCTCCATGAAGGAAGATGACCGGAGGAGGAAAAGGACTGCGCCCGGGTATTCGGACGCCGAAGCTTCCAAACGGGAGAAGAAGTCTCCCATAGAGGGTCCTACCTTGGGGGGTGCTTTTGCCGCACAAAGTCCGTGGGGGGATCAATTCTCCAGCGAGTCGTAAGTGACCCGAATTACTTTAATAGTACAGGTATGCCATCTTTTTCTTCTGAGAAAATAACCACCGCATATATCTTTGCAGTTCGGGCCTTAGCCCCTCTCAAATGAGCTCGTCTTCGGGGGATCTTCTTCCAGAGATGATGGAGAGCGAAACGCCCCCTCCGGACTCCTCCGCTCCGGAAGCGGGCGACTCCGAAGTGTCGTCGCGGAGGGCCTCTTCGGGTCCAGTGAGGCCAGAAGATAATCCCATTGACCCCCGAAGCTCCCAGTGTCCGGCTCCCGAAGAGAGCGGAAAAAAGAGTCCGGCACCGTCTGGTGTGTGATCGGATGTTCTGAGGGAGTTGGTGGGGCGAGCGGCCATCTCAGATGAACACCGTGTGCTGATGAATATGGTGATGGAGAGAATCTCGTCCGCCGAAAGCGGATTGCATGAAGCTTTTATGAGTCTACTGACAGGCTTTGAGGTACGTAAAATAATGTATGATAGTCCTGCACATGCTAGGTGTGCCCTGTGTAGATAGTAGCCCCTGAGACTCTGGTTGTCTTCAGAAACACGACGAAGAGAGGATCATATTCCCAGGTAATAGCCATACTGCCTCTATGTGCAGGTGATGGAAGCTCCGGTGGCTAGCCGGACTACCGAGTTTGCCCATTTAAAACGGCAGTTGGATGCGGCAGACGCCGACATCGAGCTTGTTAACAAAAGGCTTGACGAGGCACAGGGTAAGTGTCATTATCTGGTAAACGCCACATAGTAAGAGCAGCATGATGCCAGTATCTTTAATATGTTGTGACTGCAGATGGAGCTGCCACTGTTGAAGCCTTGCGAGCAGAACTTGCCCGAGCCAAGGAACAAGCAAGGTTTAGTAATGCGGCTGCTTTGAAGGCGGCCGAAGAGTTGAAAACCGAGAAGGCCGCGCATGGCGAGAGCCGAGATAAGATGGCCAAGATGGCCATAGAATTAAAAGCCGCCGCTGACCGTTGCCGGGTTCTTGAAAAGGAAAACCTAGCGAAGGCATCGGACCTTGAGAAGGCTGCTGCGACGAGAAAAGACATCCGCTCTGCTATGAGGGCGAAGAAGGAGGAGCTGCGGGAAGCCAGGGATATTGTAGCTGGGAAATCCTTTATGTTGCGGAGGAAGTTTGGAGATCCACAGTATGCCTCTCTGGATCAGCTGTGGAGTTCGGAGGATGTGTATATGGATTTGGCGGCGAGCGCTGCCGATGCGGCCAAGTACTTCCAGGGTCAGACGGACCGTGAAGTGGACCAGCTGTTTTGGACACAATTCCATTCTCCCGAGCGTCCGCTTTCATTGACTGACCAATTAGCCGAATGGGCCGAACTGAATAGGTTGTCCGGACTCGCCATGAGGTCTGTTGTGGATCAGCTATGGCCGGAAAGGCCAAAACCGAACAACTATTTTAGCTTGGTGCCGCAGCTCCTTGACATGGTGCCGCGCATTAATGCGATGAAGAGGTCGGCGTGCATAGAGGGCTCACGGATGGCCTTTGCCCGTGTTAAAGCATACTGGGCGGAGATGGATGCTACCATTGTTGCAGCGCGGGATTCGGCCATAGGTCGAATGGCTGCTGAGCACTACTTTGAAGAAGTTCTTGAGGGTGCTCGTTTGATAAATATTATGTTTGAGTGATATGTAATCTCATTGTAAGCGAAATGCTTTTATAAATTTTTATAAGGCTATTTTTATACTTTTGCCTGAAAGTAATATGATGCCTCCTGGGTGGCCGTTTATGTATACATGTGTATAACCTGAAAGATTGCAGCCGTCGGCTTCAACCCCCACGCATATAATGCGGAGGTGCTCGCAAAAAACATGCGTTCACACTTAACCCAACGTCTTGGTCCTATTAAGGAGGTGATAGCGGAGCGAGCGAGGCAACCGGACTATAATGCTTTAACACTTTCACTTAGCCATAGGAGTTTGACAGTGGGGCTACTAGATAGCCCCTGGTGGCTTCGCACTCTCCCGATCCCGGGGTGCGTACATGCCTGGCCGGAAAACGGCCCTTCGTTAAGGCGGAGGAATTCTAACATTCCAACAGGTCATCGAGTGGTTGACCAGTCTCACGCTATATCATGACAGTCAGTTTTCGGCTTTCTCTACTGAGGTGCTCGTCCGGATGAACCAGGGCACAATCGCAGTAGTTCTCCTGGTGCTACCTTAGTCGGTAAAGTGGAACGTAAGGCACCAAAACACAGGAGCCGGGCAAACCCAACATTTGACCAAAGACAATGATTCGGAGCTGATGCATATAAGGCCAAACTTGCGACGCCGAACACTCCCTAAGGTATTCGGTCTTTGTGGTATAAACCGGGCCTAAATAATGGCCTTTGTAAGAAGCCCCTTGTGTCCAGGTACGTGCATTGTTCTGGCGTGGCCACATGCCAAGACGTCAACATCCTTCTCAACGGTGGATATGTATCAACAATAGACAGTAAAAAAGGTTTACGCAGGGTCTTAATCTAAAATGATTCCTTGGAGCGGGTCCCTGCTGCACGTCTGCGCCTGTGTCTCCGTTGTGCCGTATCCTGGACGGGTGTAGCACGATGATCGTCTGTAAAAGAGAGGAATTTAGGTGAAAAAGTTGTCGTGCAAAAAGATAGTTTTTAAAGAAACCATGTATAATTCAAGATGAGAAAAAATTGCCACTTGTCTGCGCGCGTTGAGCCCCTTGTATTGACAAATAGGGGTGTGACCACTTATTCGGTATAAATAGCGGCGCCGGACTTGATTAGTTGTGTCTGAGGTCTTGACGACCTATTGGATGCTTTCGCTAGTCCGGGCGCCTTTCGTGTGCGGCTGCCAGGGCAGCCGCACTCTCTTCGGCGCACAGAGATCGCTTGATATTTCCGTTCACTGAAATGATGCCACGTGGACCGGGCATCTTGAGTGTGAGGGAGGCGTAGTGTGGTATTGCATTAAAGCGAGCGAAAGCTTCGCGTCCGAGCAGTGCTTGATAGCCGCTTTGGAACGGAGCGATGTGGAAGGTTAAATGCTCGTGACAGAAGTTATCGGGGGAGCCGAATATAACTTGTAGTAGGAGGGAGCCCGTACAACGAGCCCTTGGGCCTGGCGTTACTCCTTTAAAGGTAGTATTGCTATGGCGAATTTTTGTTGGGTCTAACCCCATCCCGCGGATTGTATCCTGATATATTAGGTTTAGATTGCTGCCACCGTCCATCAAGACTCGTGTGAAGTGATATCCGCCAATTACTGGGTCTAATACCAGGGCAGCCCATCCTGCGCGTCGGATACTTGCTGAGTAATCGCGATGGTCGAAAGTGATCGGTTGAGACGACCAGTGGCAGGACTTCGCGGTGACAGGCACTTGGGTATATTTTCCTGGGAGTGCCGCGTTGTTTTTTCCCTTGATCACGTGTAACACGTTTACTGTTTTGACTTCTGGTGGAAATTTCTTTTGTTCCCCAGTGTCTTGCTTGGGAGGCTCGTCCTCGTCTGCACTTGGTGTATCCTCCCCCTTGTGTACGGCGTTGAGCTTGCCGGACTGCTTGAAGACCCAACAATCTCTGTGGGTATGATTAGCAGGTTTACCAAGGGTACTATGGATCTGACATACTTGGTCCAGAATTTTGTTGAGGCTGGACAGTTCATCCCTGGTGCTTTAGAGGGTGGCTTTTGCTGACCTGGCCGAGAGCTTTTGAATCCGGCGTTTACTGTCGCGCCCTTCGTGCTGTCTTCTTTATTCCGGTGTTTGTTATTGCTGTTGCACCGTGATTTCCCGTTTCCATCTCTAACTTCAGATGTACTGGGGTCGCTGGTGCTGCATCTGGCTAGCCAGCTGTCCTCACCCGCGCAAAAGCGGGTCATGAGGCTTGTTAATGCGGCCATCGTTCTCGGCTTATTTTGGCCGAGGTGTCTGGCGAGCCATTCATCACGGACGCTATGCTTAAAAGCTGCCAGGGCTTCGGCGTTTGGACAGTCGACAATCTGATTCTTTTTAGTAAGAAACCTGTTCCAAAGCTTTTGGGCTGACTCTCCGGGCTATTGAGTTATATGACTCAAATCGTCCGCATCCGGGGGTCGGACATAAGTCCCTTGAAAATTTGCCCGAAAGGCGTCTTTGAGCTCTTCCCAACTTCCAATGGAGCTTTCAGGGAGGCCTTTAAGCCAGTGACGAGCTGGCCCTTTGAGCTTGAGGGGTAAGTACTTGATGGCGTGGAGATCATCTCCTCGAGCCATATCGATATGAAGGATGTAGTCCTCAATCCAGACCCCAGGGTCTGTTGTTCCGTCGTATGTCTCTATGTTTACGGGTTTGAATCCCTCTGGAAATTCATGGTCCAGCACCTCATCGGTGAAACATAGGGGATGTGCGGCACCCCTGTAGCTGGGTGTACCGCGTTGTTCGGATGTTTGTTGTTGTAACACCCCGGATGTAACTTTCCCAATTTGTACTCCAACTCTTGCCGTTTTCGGCGTTAAGTTATATTTATTTCCTCGGGTTCGGGTTTTGTCTCCGTGTGTTGTTGTCGTTGTCATGCATCTCATATCATGTCATCATGTGCATTGCATTTGCATACGTGTTTGTCTCATGCATTCGAGCATTTTCCCCGTTGTCCGTTTTGCATTCCGGCGCTTCGTTCTCCTCCAGTGGTCATTTCCAGCTTTCTTTCTTGTGTGGGGATTAAACATTTCCGGATTGGACCGATACTTGCCAAGCGACCTTGGTTTACTACCGGTAGACCGCCTGTCAAGTTTCGTATCATTTGGACTTCGTTTGATACTCCAACGTTTAACCGAGGGACCGAAAATGCCTCGTGTGTGTTGCAGCCCAACACCCCTCCAATTTGGCCCAAAACCCACCTAACTCTGCTCCATCATCTAGAGCGTTGGATCACTATCGCGTGGCCGAAAACCGCACCTCATTTGGACTCTCCTAGCTCCCTCTATGCCTATTTAAAGAACCCCTCCCGAAATTTCGCGGATCCCCTCTCTTCCGAACCCTAGATCTCATCGTCGCGCGCCGCCGGACGAAATCCTGCCGGGCCGGACACGTCCGGATCCACCCGCCGCCACCACGTGTCGGCTCCTCATTCGCCCGCGCCGCCGCCCCACTTCGCCGTGCT
>NC_041386.1:454299888-454309561 GCF_002162155.2 Triticum dicoccoides | reverse complement strand
CCCCGCGGCCCGCTTCCGCCCGCGCGCCGCCTACCGCGCCCCGCCGCCCTCTTCCCGCCGTCCGGCGACCCCGCGCCACCGCCCGCCATCGCCGGCGTCCGCCTTCCTCGCTGACGACCGCGCCGACCCGCCGGAAGCACCGCCAGCCGCCGCCAATCCGCGCCGGGGCCGCGCCCCACGCCCTCCGCCGCCGTCCTGCCCTTCCTCTCGCCGGCTTCGGCCTCCCCCACGCCAGAGCGGCGCCTCTTCTTCGCCGGAGCGGAGATCCTCGCCGGTGACCTCGTTTTTTCGTTGCGGATGAACAGTGGTCGCGCCGGTGAACAGTAAACCCTAGATCCCGCGAGGTGTTTTTCTCTCTCTAAGTCCTCAAATCTCAGATCCAAGTGCTCCTGTTCATGGCCTCGTAACTTTGCATCCGTAGCTCCGATTCATGCATATAGCATATTAAAATGTTCATCTCAGAGAGTACATCATTTCATTCCATTGCATCATTTTCATTTGAGTTCATCTTGATGCCCAAAATGCTGTTAGAAGAGGGCTACTTGAGATTATTGTCAGATCTGCTACTCCATTTAGGTTTTTGTCATTTTTGCCATGATCTTTGTGTGCATGATATGCCCTGATGCTCTACATGTGTTTTGTTAAGGATTTTGTCATCTTTCCAGAGGTGCAACCCTTGTATTTTTGTGATGTGTGTGGTGTCTTGTGCAAGCTTGCAAAGTGGTGCACTAGCTAATTCTGTTTTCAGGGACTTGGTAATTTCACTAAGTCCAGGAGCTGTTTATCTCATGATGCCATATGTTCATGTTGTTTACTAGTGATCCGTGCCTCTTTTGAGGATGATCAGTAAGGATGTTTTGTTAATATTGTAGTGCTCTATCCATCCATGTCTTTGTTTGCAATTATGGAGCACCCTAGCTTGAGTCAATCGAGCTCTACTTTTGCTACTTTGTGAATTTGGGCAGATTGTCAACTTGTTTGCAATTTTGCCGATGATGTTGTAGTTGATCCGTGCTTGCTATGCTATTGTTCTTGCCATGTCTAGCTTGCATTTTGTGCCTTATTGATGGATGTATGCTTGTCTTGCCATGACTTGCACCGTAGTGAGTGCATCGAGCTCGTGAACATGCCTACTTGAGTTATATTTCAGCATGTGCCAGTTTTCACTAAGTCTGTGAACTGATTATGTTTTTGCTATGTTCACATGCTTGCAATTGTATTTTCTGATCCCTTTTGGCTCAAGGTCACTAAGGGACTTTTGTTAAGCTCTTTGAGTAGCTCCATTCCATTCTTTACTTTGCCATGTTCAGATCCTATAACATGTAGTTCGTTGCTTCGAAGAGGGCTACTTGATCTGAAATTCCAGACAAGTGTTAATTTCACTAAGTCTGAGATCTGCTTGCCATATGCATTTTTTGCCATGCTTGTTTGAACCTGTTAATGGATGAATTGGCCGTAGCTCAATGCTAGACTTTTTTTAAGCATCTTGAATGCATCCCTGCCATGTATTTTGTTGTCTTGTTTGGGTGCTGTAGCATGTTCATCTCATTGCATTTAGATGGCTACTTGCTGTAGATCGCAGACTGGTGCCATATTTGAATCACTTGCCATTTCCAAACCGTAACTCCGATTCCGGCATTCTTTATATCGTTTCAAGCGATTTCATCTCATCTTTCTAGTGGCACACTTGGATTTCCAAGTTGAGGCCAGGTTCATGCATTTACTGTCATATCTTGCATTTTGCATCCCGCATCGCATCTCGCATAGCATATCATCTTTGCATCATATTGCTTGATCCTTGCACATGTTTGATTGTATCCTTGTTGCTTGTTTGTCTTGTTTGGATAGAGCTGGGAGACGAGTTCGCTAACGAGGTGCCTATTGAGTTTGCTTTCGAGGATCCAGTCAACTCTGACAACTGTGCAGGCAAGATGATCATACCCTCAAAATCACTACTATCTTTGCTATGCTAGTTTGCTCGCTCTTTTGCTATGCCAATGCTATGATGCCTACCACTTGCTTTCAAGCCTCCCAAATTGCCATGTCAAACCTCTAACCCACCATGTCCTAGCAAACCGTTGATTGGCTATGTTACCGCTTTGCTCAGCCCCTCTTATAGCGTTGCTAGTTGCAGGCGAAGATTGGAGGCCGTTCCTTGTTGGAACATTTATTTACTTGTTTGGATATCATTATATTGCTATGTTATCTTAATGCATCTATATACTTGGTTAAGGGTGGAAGGCTTGGCCTCTCGCCTAGTGTTTTGTTCCACTCTTGCCGCCCTAGCTTCCGTCATATCGGTGTTATGTTCCCGGATTTTGCGTTCCTTACGCGGTTGGGTTATAATGGGAACCCCTTGATAGTTCGCCTTGATTAAAGCTTTTCCAGCAATGCCCAACCTTGGTTTTACCATTTGCCACCTAGCCTTTTCTTTCCCTTGGGTTCTGCAGACTCAAGGGTCATCTTTATTTTAACCCCCCCGGGCCAGTGCTCCTCTGAGTGTTGGTCCACCTATCAGCTACCGGTGGCCACCAGGGGCAACTCTGGGCTGGCCTACCCGTACCTAGGACAATCTGAGTGTGCCCTGAGAAAGAGATATGTGCAGCTCCTATCGAGATTTGTCGGCACATTCAGGCGGTGTTGCTGGTCTTGTTTTAACCTGTCGAAGTGTCTTGAATTACCGAGATACCGAGTCTGATCGGAACGTCTTGGGAGGAGGTCTATTCCTTCATTGACCGTGAGAGCTTGTCATGGGCTAAGTTGGGATTCCCCTGCAGGGATTGAACTTTCGAAAGCCGTGCCCGCGGTTATGGGCAGATGGGAATTTGTTAATGCCTGGTTGTAGATAACTTGAACCTTAACTTAATTAAAATGAATCAACTGAGTGTGTTACCGTGATGGCCTCTTCTCGGCGGAGTCCGGGAAGTGGACACGGTGTTGGAGTAATGTTTGCGCAGGTTTCTCTCTAGTTTCTCGCTCGCGCTTTGCCTCCTCTTCTCGCTCTCTTTTGCGAATAAGTTAGCCACCATATTTGCTAGTTGCGTGCTGCAGCTCCACATACTTACCTTGCCTTACCTGTAAGCTTAAATAGTCTTGATCGCGAGGGTGCGAGATTGCTGAGTCCCTGTGGCTCACAGATTACTATTACACCAGATGCAGGGCCTGATGATTCCGCTCCAGGAGACGCGTATGAGCTCAAGTGGGAGTTCAACGAAGACTCTCAACGTTACTATGTTTCCTTTCCCGATGATCAGTAGTGGTGCCCAGTTGGGGGTGATTGGGACCGTGTCCCATGTTGGGTTATCTTTTATTTTGGCGTCGTAGTCGGGCCATGAGTGTTTGGATGATGTAATGTTATTTATGTACTTGATTGACGTGGCGAGTGTAAGCCAACTATGTTATCTCCCCTTTATTATTTACATTACATGGGATTTTGTGAAGATTGCCTAACTTGCGACATATGCCTTCAATGCGATTATGCCTCTAAGTCGTGCCTCGACACGTGGGAGATATAGTCGCATCGAGGGTGTTACAAGTTGGTAATCAGAGCCTTCCCTGACCTTAGGAGCCCCATTGCTTGATCGTTTTTAGCGGCCGAGTTGTGTCTAGAAAAATGTTTTGAGTCATTTAGGAATTATATATCGGAGAGTTTAGGAATTCTTTTTACTTCCCAGTCTCCTCATCGCTCTGGTAAGGCATCCTGACGTAGAGTTTTGACTCTTCTCTTCTCAAATTTCACAAAAAAAAAATTTAGGATCACGCGGGTATCTTGGGATCGTTCCGATGGTTTTATGATGAGAACATTGTCTTGGTGCCTCCTGTCAGGGGTTTAGTGGAAGTGTCCCGGGGAGTTGAGCTCTAAGGTGTTGTCATCATAATTTTATCGTTGCAGTTCTGGAATACCTGAGTTTAGTACGCCGACATCAAAAATCTCTTTTATGCAGTTCGTTGGTGAGATAACCTCGACGCCACCCAATACTGGGGCGGGAGTTCAGGAGTATCGCCATAACTTGTATAACGGATGCTTTTCGAAGGTTGAGGTAGATGGTTTCCGAAGGTTTCTTGGTTATGTGTTGAAGGATGGATACAGCTGGATGTAGGATTTGCTAGTTTGGGTGAGATATTATGCTTCCCCTGTATCCCCAACACCTGATTGCATAACCGAAAAGGTTCGGGAGTTTCATAGGTGGGAATTCTAGTAGCTCTAGTTCTTCTTCCACGGATATTGGTTTGAGATTGGGATTTCTTACCAATTATTCGTTCGTGATCTGTACCTTGTGAATTTATTTCTCTACCTTAATTCTACGTGGCTTCTCAATTTATGGATATGTGACCATTTCAAGAGGATTGCATTCATTCATTTTGTTCGGATGTGAAGACTATATGTTGCAATTTTCATTCCGTTGGATTCAGCTTCAATAATTATCTGTCAATGTGCTAATGGTGGTCAACCTCTTCAGGATGGCTCCTCCAACGCGCACGACTCTGAATCCTGACCCGCCACCACCTCCACCTCCTCCGGAGGCATGGCAAGCTGTGATGGCCGCAACCAATGCAAACACACAGTTGATCATGCAAATTCTTCAAGAGCGCAATCAAGGCAACCAAGGGAATCAAGGCAACAATCAGAATCACTTTGCTACACTCAACCAGTTCCTTGCTAACGGGCCAAAGACTTTCAGCAATTGTGTTGAGGCAACCGATGCTGACGATTGGCTTGTGGATCTGTGTAAGCATTTGGAGTGCAGTAACGTCAGGCCTGAGGACTTTGTCAAGTTCGCTTCCTTCCAACTCAAAGATCAAGCTGCAGAATGGTTCCAGCAGTACAAGGATTCTAGAGGTGGACGTGTTATCACTTGGGATGATTCCGTCGAGATTTCCGAGCTCATCATATCCCCCAGAGCATGGTTGAAAGCAAGCGTGAGGAATTCCGCAAACTGAAGCAAGGCTCTTTATCTGTCTATGACTACAACAAGTTGTTCCAGAAGCTCGCCCGCTTTGCCAAGCAGGACGTCCCTGATGAGAAGAGCATGATATACCAGTTCAGGGGTGGTCTCAGAGAAGAAATTCAGCTCGCTCTTGTTCTCTTTGAGCCCTTGAGATACGATGAGTTCTACAACATGGCACTAAAGCAAGAGGCTGCTCATCTGAGGTGTGATGCTTCCAAGAAGCGAGTCAGAGATGCTACTCCTTCTTCCTCTACTCAAGTGGCCAAGCAGCAGAAGTATTGGCTTCCTCCTCCTCCGTTCCATCAGCCGTATCAGCAGAAGAGCAAAGGTGGCAGTGGTTCTTCCCACCCACCCAACCCTGGCTTTCAGAACAAGACTTCATCTCAAGCTCCAAGATCGAGTGCTCCGTATCACCGTCCACTTTCAGAGGTCACGTGCAACAAGTGCCAACAGAAGGGTCACTATGCCAACAAGTGTTTCAACCAGAGGCGTCTTCCTCCTCCTCCTCCTGTGAGATCGGCAAGTACAGCTGTGGTCAAGCATAACCCCAAGTCCACCAAGGTCAACTTGATGAATGCAGCTCAAGCAGAGGACTCGTCAGATGTGATCATGGGTAACCTTCCTGTTAACGATGTTCCTGCAAAAGTTCTTTTTGACACGGGTGCATCGCATTGTTTCATCTCGAGACCATTTGTTTCTAAGCATGACTTGCCTTTGCAAGATTTGCCTAGACAGTTATCTGTTGTTTCTCCGGGTAAATTCATGAATGCAAGCACTATTGCCCCAGATGTCTCTATCACGTTGGGCGATTACAAGTTTCTCTCTTCTCCGGTGGTTCTCGGTGACTCGGATATTGATCTTATTCTCAGAATGGATTGGCTTTCTAAGCACAAGGCACATCTTGATTGTGCAGCCAGGCAGATTCAATTGACTCATTCGTCTGAGGATGTAATTGTCTTTGCCGCTCGGGATAATACCATCCGTCTGTTTTCTCTCAATGAAAGGGGTGAACTCGATGCCATCTCGCAAATTCCAGTCGTTTGCGAATATCAAGACGTCTTTCCAGAAGAGCTTCCAGGAATGCCTCCGCATCGTCCAGTTGAATTCGTTATTGATCTTGAGCCTGGCACGGAACCTGTGTGCAAACGTCCTTACAAGCTCGGACCTGAAGAGTTGAAGGAGCTAAAGAAGCAACTCGATATTCAAGAGAAAATGGGTCTCATCTGGCCTAGTTCTTCTCTGTGGGGTTGTGGTGTTCTTTTTGTGAAGAAGAAGGATGGAACAGACCGACTTTGTGTTGATTACCGTCTAGTGAACAAGAAGACCATCAAGAACAAATACCCACTTCCCAACATCAATGAGCTGTTCGAACAACTCAAAGGTGCTCAAGTATTCTCCAAGCTTGATCTCCGCATGGGTTATCATCAGATTCGAATCCGTGAGCAAGATATTCCCAAGACGGCCTTCAGGACAAGCTTTGGTTCATATGAATACACTGTCATGTCTTTTCGTCTCGTCAATGCTCCTCCGACGTTCTCTCGCATGATGAACTTCATCTTCAATGCCTACACCAATGACTTTGTTTTGGTCTATCTCGACGACATTCTGATTTTCTCCAAGAACAAGCAAGATCATGCCAAGCACTTGCATTTGGTGCTTGATAAGTTGAGGGAACACAAGTTCTATGCCAAGTTCTCCAAGTGTGAATTTTGGCTCGATGAGGTTCTTTATCTTGGTCATATCATCTCTGCCAAGGGCATTGCCGTGAATCCTGAGAAGGTGTCTGCAATTATGAATTGGGAACCTCCTCAGAACGTGAAGCAACTCCGCAGTTTTCTCGGTCTCGCAAGCTATTGCCGAAGATTCGTTGAGAACTTTTCTAAGATCGCGAAGCCTCTCTCAAATCTTCTCCAGAAGCACGTCAAGTACGTTTGGTCTCCGGTGTGTGACATTGCTTTCAACACTTTGAAAGAGAAATTGATCACTGCTCCAGTTCTGACTCCGCCTGATGAATCCAAGCCGTACGAGGTCTTTTGTGATGCCTCTCTCCAAGGTCTTGGCGCATTATTGATGCAAGAGAAGAAAGTTGTTGCTTATACCTCTCGCCAGTTGAAGACTAATGAGAAGAACTACCCCACTCATGATCTCGAGTTGGCGGCAGTTGTGCATGCTCTTTTGACTTGGAGACATCTTCTATTGGGAAGAAAAGTGGACATTTTCACTGATCACAAGAGTCTCAAGTACATCTTCACTCAGCCTAATCTCAACCTCAGGCAAACTCGATGGGTCAAAATGATTCAAGAGTATAATCCGAGTATTGAGTATACTCCAGGCAAGGCCAATGTGATCGCTGATGCATTGAGCAGGAAAGCTTACTGCAACAGTTTGATTCTCAAGCCTTATCAACCCGAGCTTTGTGAAGCTTTCCGCAAACTTAACCTGCAAGTTGTTCCTCAAGGTTTCCTTGCCAACCTTCAAGTCTCTCCTACCTTGGAAGACCAGATTCGCCAAGCCCAACTTCTTGATGCTATGGTGAAAAAGGTGAAGATTGGGATTGCCAAGAGCCAGTCCAAGTACAAGTGCTACCGCCTTGATGACAAGGACACTCTCTTCTTAGAGGATCGTATTCTTGTACCCAAAGGTGAACTTTGTAAAGTGATCATGAATGAGGCTCACAATTCTCTCCTCTCCATCCACCCTGGGAGCACGAAGATGTATCAGGACCTTAAGCAGGCTTATTGGTGGACTCGAATGAAGCGCGAGATTGCTCAATTCGTGAATGAATGTGATGTCTGCAGAAGAGTGAAGGCAGAACACCAAAGGCCAGCAGGTCTCCTCCAACCTCTTGCCATTCCAGAATGGAAGTTTGACCACATTGAAATGGACTTTGTGACTGGGTTTCCAAAGTCCAAGCGTGGCAATGATTCTATATTCATTGTCATCGACAAACTCACCAAAGTGGCTCACTTTCTGCCTATCAAAGAGTCGATCACTGCAGCTCAATTGGCGGAACTCTACACCTCTCGGATTGTTTCTCTGCACGGTATTCCACAAGTGATCTCTTCAGACCATGGCAGCATCTTTACCTCGAAGTTTTGGGATTCTTTTCAGAAGGCCATGGGCACCAACATCCGCTTTAGCACAACTTTCCATCCTCAAACTAGCGGTCAAGTCGAGCGTGTCAACCAGATTCTTGAAGATATGCTCAGGGCTTGTGTGATCTCCTTCGGCATGAAGTCGGAGGATTGCCTTCCTTATGCTGAATTCTCCTACAACAACAGTTTTCAAGCAAGTTCGGGCAAGGCCCCATTTGAAATTATGTATGGTAGGAAGTGCCGTACCCCTCTCAACTGGTCTGAAACCGGTGAACGTCAGCTTTTGGGTAATGACTTAATCACAGAGGCAGAAGAAATGTGCAAAGTCATTCGTGATAACCTCAAAGCAGCCCAATCCCGTCAGAAGAGCTACTATGATAGTAAGCACCGTGGTTTGGCTTTCGAGATCAGAGATCATGTTTACCTCCGCGTCTCTCCTATGAAAGGTACTCGTCGCTTTGGTATCAAAGGGAAGCTTGCCCCTAGATACGTGGGACCTTTCAAGATTGTCAGCAAGAGAGGCGACCTCGCCTATCAACTCGAGCTTCCTTCAAACTTTGCAAATGTTCATGACGTGTTCCATGTCTCTCAGCTTCGAAAGTGCTTCAAGACTCCTGACCGCACCGTCAACTTCGAGGACATTGAGCTCCAAGAAGATCTCTCTTATCGTGAGCACCCAGTTGCTATTCTTGAAGAGACTGAACGCAAGACTTGCAACAAGTCAATCAAATTTCTCAAAGTCAAGTGGTCACACCATTCCGACCGTGAAGCTACCTGGCAACGCGAGGATCACCTCCATTCTGAGTACCCGGCGTTCTTTCAGTCCTAGATCTCAGGACGAGATCCTTTCGTAGTGGTGGAGTGTTGTAACACCCCGGATGTAACTTTCCCAATTTGTACTCCAACTCTTGCCGTTTCCGGCGTTAAGTTATATTTATTTCCTCGGGTTTAGGTTTTGTCTCCGTGTGTTGTTGTCGTTATCATGCATCTCATATCATGTCATCATGTGCATTGCATTTGCATACGTGTTCGTCTCATGCATTCGAGCATTTTCCCCGTTGTCCGTTTTGCATTCCGGCGCTTCATTCTCCTCCGGTGGTCATTTCTAGCTTTCTTTCATGTGTGGGGATTAAACATTTCCGGATTGGACCGAGACTTGCCAAGCGGCCTTGGTTTACTACCGGTAGACCGCCTGTCAAGTTTCATATCATTTGGACTTCGTTTGATACTCCAACGTTTAACCGAGGGACCGAAAAGGCCTCGTGTGTGTTGCAGCCCAACACCCCTCCAACTTGGCCCAAAACCCACCTAACTCTGCTCCATCATCTAGAGCGTTCGATCACGATCACGTGGCCGAAAACCGCACCTCATTTGGACTCTCCTAGCTCCCTCTATGCCTATTTAAAGAACCCCTCCCGAAATTTCGCGGATCCCCTCTCTTCCAAACCCTAGATCTCATCGTCGCGCGCCGCCAGACGAAATCCTGCCGGGCCGGACACGTCCGGATCCACCCCGCCGCCGCCACGTGTCGCCTCCTCATTCGCCCGTGCCGCCGCCCCACTTCGTCGCGCCGCCGCCCCACTTCGTCGCGCCGCCCGGGCCCGTCGAGCCCAGTTCCGGCCCCCGTGG
>NC_041386.1:454254340-454299249 GCF_002162155.2 Triticum dicoccoides | reverse complement strand
GCCGGGGCCGCGCCCGACGCCCGCCGCCGCCCTCCTGCCCTTCCTCTCGCAGGCTCCGGCCTCCCCCACGCCGGAGCGGCGCCTCTTCTTCGTCAGAGCGGAGATCCTCGACGGCGACCTCGTTTTTTCGTCGCGGATGAACAGTGGTCGCGCGGGTGAACAGTAAACCCTAGATCCCGCGAGGTGTTTTTTTCTCTAAGTCCTCAAATCTCAGATCCAAGTGCTCCTGTTCATGGCCTCGTCACTTTGCATCCATAGCTCCGATTCATGCATAGAGCATATCAAAATGTTCATCTCAGAGAGTACATCATTTAGTTCCATTGCATCATTTTCATTTGGGTTCATCTTGATGCCCGAAATGCTGTTAGAAGAGGGCTACTTGAGATTATTGTCAGATCTGCTACTCCATTTAGGTTTTTGTCATTTTTGCCATGATTTTTGTGTGCATGATATGCCCTGATGCTCTACATGTGTTTTGTTATGGGTTTTGTCATCTTTCCAGAGGTGCAACCCTTGTATTTTTGTGATGTGTGTGGTGTCTTGTGCAAGCTTGCAAAGTGGTGCACTTGCTAATTCTGTTTTCAGGGACTTAGTAATTTCAGTAAGTCCTGGAGCTGTTTATCTCATGATGCCATATGTTCATGTTGTTTCCTAGTGATCCATACCTCTTTTGAGGATGATCAGTAAGGATGTTTTGTTAATATTGTAGTGCTCTATCCATCCATGTCTTTGTTTGAAATTATGGAGAAACCTAGCTTGAGTCAATCGAGCTCTACTTTTGCAACTTTGTGAATCTGGGCAGATTGTCAACTTGTTTGCAATTTTGCCGATGATGTTGTAGTTGATCCGTGCCTGCTATGCTATTGTTCTTGCCATGTCTAGCTTGCATTTTGTGCCTTCTTGATGGATGTATGCTTGTATTGCCATGACTTGCACCGTAGTGAGTGCATTGAGCTCGTGAACATGCATACTTGAGTTATATTTCAGCATGTGCCAGTTTTCACCAAGTCTGTGAACTGATTATGTTTTTGCTATGTTCACATGCTTGCAATTGTATTTTCTGATCCCTTTTGGCTCAAGGTCACTAAGGGACTTTTGTTAAGCTCTTTGAATAGCTCCATGCCATTCTTTACTTTGCCATGTTCAGATCCTGTAACATGTAGTTTCGTTGCTCCGAAGAGGGCTACCTGATCTGAAATTCCAGACAAGTGTTAATTTCACTAAGTCTGAGATCTGTTTGCCATATGCATGTTTTGCCATGCTTGTTTGAACCTGTTAATGGATGAATTGGCCGTAGCTCAGTGCTAGACTTTTGTTAAGCATCTTGAATGCATCCCTGCCATGTATTTTGTTGTCTTGTTTGGGTGCTGTAGCATGTTCATCTCATTGCATTTAGATGGCTACTTGCTGTAGATCGCAGACCGGTGCCATATTTGAATCGCTTGCCATTTCCAAACAGTAACTCCGATTCCGGCGTTCTTTATATCGTTTTGAAGCGATTTCATCTCATCTTTCCAGTGGCACACTTGGATTTCCAAGTTGAGGCCAGGTTCATGCATTTACTGTCATATCTTGCATTTTGCATCCCGCATCGCATCCCGCATAGCATATCATCTTTGCATCATATTGCTTGATCCTTGCACGTGTTTGATTGTATCCTTGTTGATTATTTGTCTTGTTTGGGTAGAGCCGGGAGACGAGTTCGCTAATGAGGAGCCCGTTGACTTTGCTTTCGAGGATCCAGTCAACTCTGACAACTGTGCAGGCAAGATGATCATACCCTCGAAATCACTACTATCTTTGCTATGCTAGTTTGCTCGCTCTTTTGCTATGCCAATGCTACGATGCCTACCACTTGCTTTCAAGCCTCCCAAATTTCCATGTCAAACCTCTAACCCACCATGTCCTAGCAAACCGTTGATTGGCTATGTTACCGCTTTGCTCAGCCCCTCTTATAGCGTTGCTAGTTGCAGACGAAGATTGGAGGCCGTTCCTTGTTGGAACATTTATTTACTTGTTGGGATATCATTATATTGCTATGTTATCTTAATGCATCTATATACTTGGTAAAGGGTGGAAGGCTCGGCCTCTCGCCTAGTGTTTTGTTCCACTCTTGCCGCCCTAGCTTCCATCATATCGGTGTTATGTTCTCGGATTTTGTGTTCCTTACGCGGTTGGGTTATAATGGGAACCCCTTGATAGTTCGCCTTGATTAAAGCTTTTCCAGCAATGCCCAACCTTGGTTTTACCATTTTCCACCTAGCCTTTTCTTTCCCTTGGGTTCTGCAGACTCAAGGGTCATCTTTATTTTAACCCCCCCGGGCCAGTGCTCCTCTGAGTGTTGGTCCACCTGTCAGCTACCGGTGGCCACCAGGGGCAACTCTGGGCTGGCCTACCCGTACCTAGGACAATCTGAGTGTGCCCTGAGAAAGAGATATGTGCAGCTCCTATCGGGATTTGTCGGCACATTCGGGCGGTGTTGCTGGTCTTGTTTTAACCTGTCGAAGTGTCTTGAATTACCGAGATACCGAGTCTGATCGGAACGTCTTGGGAGGAGGTCTATTCCTTCGTTGACCATGAGAGCTTGTCATGGGCTAAGTTGGGACTCCCCTGCAGGGATTGAACTTTCGAAAGCCGTGCCCGTGGTTATGGGCAGATGGGAATTTGTTAATGCCCGGTTGTAGATAACTTGAACCTTAACTTGATTAAAATGAATCAACTAAGCGTGTTACCGTGATGGCCTCTTCTCGGCGGAGTCCGGGAAGTGGACACGGTGTTGGAGTAATGTTTGCGCAGGTTTCTCTCTAGTTTCTCGCTCGCGCTTTGCCTCCTCTTCTTGCTCTCTTTTGCGAATAAGTTAGCCACCATATTTGCTACTCGCGTGCTGCAGCTCCACATATTTACCTTGCCTTACCTATAAGCTTAAATAGTCTTGATCGCGAGGGTGCGAGATTGCTGAGTCCCTGTGGCTCACAGATTACTATTACACCAGATGCAGGGCCTGATGATTCCGCTCCAGGAGACGCGTATGAGCTCAAGTGGGAGTTCGATGAAGACTCTCAACGTTACTATGTTTCCTTTCTCGATGATCAGTAGTGGTGCCCAGTTGGGGGTGATTGGGACCGTGTCGCATATTGGGTTATCTTTTATTTTGGCACCGTAGTCGGGCCGTGAGTGTTTGGATGATGTAATGTTATTTATGTACTTGATTGATGTGGCGAGTGTAAGCCAACTATGTTATCTCCCCTTTATTATTTACATTACACGGGATGTTGTGAAGATTGCCTAACTTGCGACATATGCCTTCAATGCGATTATGCCTCTAAGTCATGCCTCGACACGTGGGAGATATAGTCGCATCGAGGGTGTTACAGTTGTGTTGCATTGTATGCTGGGGCGCGCTTGCGTGGTCTATAGACGGATCTTGTTGCGCCGTCCTTTGGGTGCAAGCCCTCGCATGGGTCGCGTGTTGTATTGTGAGTGGCGTTGTATGCCGCTCTGTGTTGGTAGAGGGGTTGTCTATCCGGCCAGGTGGCTGCTTTGATATTTGGTTGTGGGGGGGTCTGAGGCCTCCTCATCGAATTCAGGTAGCAGCTTCCGCTTTGGGTAGCTCTTGGAGGGGCGATTGTCGCCGTACCTCGCTGCTGTGTTGAGTATTTTACTCCATGTGATTTGGAGTGTGTCTTGCGCGGCCTTGGGCCTTTGCTTCTGCTTTTTAAGACTCCTCGCGGTGGCAACAAGCCTTTTACGGGCGTTCTGCTGCTCCGGGTGCCTGTCCGGTGTTATGTCGTCCGAACCATTATCCTTGATAGAATTTGTTTGTTCGGTTTGATTATCCGGATTGTCGTTGTCCGGCAGCGGTTCGCCCTGCTCCAGCGCTGGGTCTGTGTGATCGTTATTTCTGTCGAGGCGGGATTTGGGGCGGCGCTTGCGTCGCTGCTTTGACTGCTTCTCGAGGGAACAAGCCTTCGGTGCGTCCTTTCGCTCCTCGTCGTCATCTTTTGGTGCGTCCACCATGCATACGTCATATGATGAGGTGGCTTTCCAGGGCCCAACAGGCGCTAGTTCTTCATCGTCTCCTTCATCGGCGTCCATACCGTCGATGTCTTCGAAGTCAAGCATGTCGGTTAAATCGTTGATAGTGGCTACAAAGTGGGTGGTGGGTGGGCTTTGAATTTCTTCATCGTCCGCATCCCAACCTTGCTGACCGTAGTCCAGCCAGGGCTCTCCTGATAAAGAGAGAGACTTTAGTGTCTTCAGAATATCGCCGAAAGGCGAGTGCTGAAAGATGTCTGCGGCAGTAAACTCCATGATCGGTGCCCAATCGGATTCGATCGACAGGGGCGCGGAGGGTTCGGAGTCCGGCTCCTTGGAGTCACGAGTCTCGCGGAGTGCGGGGCTGGTGTTTGGCTCGATCGCCGTTGGGATTGCAGCCCCCGAGGCGGCGTCCAACCACCCATCCTCGATCGGCACAGTTGGCTCCGAATTAAGGGTCGAAGCCGATGCAGGTGCGGCCTCCAGGGCACTGCTTGGCGGCAGAGCTAGATCATGCTCGTCGTGACAGTGCGGCGCGCTCGGCAGTGGCTCGAATCCGTCGAGGATCAAGTCCCCGCGGATGTCAGCCGTGTAGTTTAAACTTCCAAATCTGACCTGACGGCCAGGGGCATAGCTTTCGATCTGCTCCAGATGGCCAAGTGAATTGGCCTGCAGTGCGAAGCCGCCGAAGACGAAAATCTGTCCGGGGAGGAAGGTCTCACCCTGGACTGCATCGCTATTGATGATCGTAGGAGCCATCAAGCCTAAAGGCGACGACACAGAGGAACTCTCGATGAAAGCACCAATGTCGGTGTCAAAACCGGTGGATCTCGGGTAGGGGGTCCCGAACTGTGCGTCTAGGCCGGATGGTAACAGGAGGCAAGGGACACGAAGTTTTACCCAGGTTCGGGCCCTCTTGATGGAGGTAAAACCCTACGTCCTGCTTGATTAATATTGATGATATGGGTAGTACAAGAGTAGATCTACCAAGAGATCGGAGAGGCTAAACCCTAGAAGCTAGCCTATGGTATGATTGTTGTTCTGTATGTTGTCCTACAGACTAAAACCCTCCGGTTTATATAGACACCGGAGAGGGTTAGGGTTACACAAAGTCGGTTACAATGGTAGGAGATCTACATATCCGTATCGCCAAGCTTGCCTTCCACACCAAGGAAAGTCCCTTCCGGACACGGGACGAAGTCTTCAATCTTGTATCTTCATAGTCCAGGAGTCCGGCCGAAGGTATAGTCCGACCATCCGGACACCCTAATCCAGGACTCCCTCAATCATCATTAATATTATCACTAGGTTCATGTTCATTACCAGATTGTGTTTCAGGATCAGAAATAGAAATATCATTGGGATTCTCCGGTGTGTCAACAACAAGTTCACTAGAAGCATGCAAAGTCCTATCATTTTTCTTTTTCTTCTTTTTAGAAGAACTAGGTGCATCAACAATAATTCTCTGAGAATCTTGCTCAATTCTCTTAGGGTGGCCCTCAGGATATAAAGGTTCCTGAGTCATTTTACCCCCTCTAGTTACAACTCTAATAGCATTATCATTTTTCTTATTATTTAGTTCATTGAGCAAACCATTCTGAGCTTTAAGTACTTGTTCTACTTGAGTGGTAACCATAGAAGCATGTTTACTAATAAGTTTAAGTTCACCTTTAACTCTAGACATATAATCACTCAAGTGTTCAATCATATAAGCATTGCGTTTCAATTGTCTACCAACATAAGCATTGAAGTCTTCTTGTTTAACCATAAAATTATCAAACTCATCCAAGCATTGGCTAGCAAACTTAGTAGATGGGATTTCACCCTTATCAAATCTATAGAGAGAATTTACCTTTACTACCTGTGTCGGGTTATCAAGACCATGTATTTCTTCAATAGGTGGTAAATTCATAACATCTTCAGCTTTAATACCTTTTATTTTCATAGATTTCTTTGCCTCTTGCATATCTTCAGGACTGAGAAATAGAATACCCCTTTTCTTCGGAGTTGGCTTAGGAGTTGGTTCAGGAAGCGTCCAATCGTTTTCATTACTCAACATATTATTCAATAGCAATTCAGCTTGATCAACAGTTCTTTCCCTGAAAACACAACCAACACAACTATCCAAGTGGTCTCTGGAAGCATCGGTTAGTCCATTATAAAAGATATCAAGTATTTCATTTTTCTTGAGAGGATGATCAGGCAAAGCATTAAGTAATCAAAGAAGCCTACCCCAAGCTTGTGGGAGACTCTCTTCTTCAATTTGCACAAAATTATATATTCCCCTTAAGGCAGCTTGTTTCTTATGAGCGGGGAAATATTTAGCAGAGAAGTAATAAATCATATCCTGGGGACTACGCACACAACCAGGATCAAGAGAATTAAACCATGTTTTAGCATCACCCTTTAATGAGAACGGAAATAACTTAAGGATATAGTAATAACGAATTTTTTTCCTCATTAGTGAATAGGGTGGATATATCATTTACTTTAGCAAGATGTGCCACAACAGTTTCAGATTCATAGCCATAAAAAGGATCAGATTCAACCAAAGTAATTAACTCAGGATCGATAGAGAAATCATAATCCTTATCAGAAATACAGATAGGTGAAGTAGCAAAAGCAGGGTCATGTTTCATTCTAGCATTCAAGGATTTTTCTTTCAGCTTAGCTAATAGTTTCTTAAGATCATATCTATCATTGCAAGCTAAAAAGTCTCTAGCAGTTTCTTCATCCATAACATAACCCTCAGGTACATCAGGCAATTCATATCTAGGGGAGAATCTTCATCATCACTTTCATCAATATCATCAGTTTCAATAATTTCATTCTCTCTAACCCAAGCAAGTTGTTCATCAAGAAATTCACCTAGTGGCACAATATTATCAAGCATAGAAGTAGTTTCATCTTAAGCATCATGCAAAGCAGAAGTGGCATCATCAATAACATGCGACATATCAAAATGAATAGTAGGAGCAGTGTCGCAAGTTTACTCATAACAGAAGGTGAATCAAGTGTAGAGCTAGATGGCAGTTCCTTACCTCCCCTCGTAGTTGAGGGATAAATCTTGGTTCTTTCATCTTTCAAGTTCTTCATAGTGATCAACAAATATAAATCCCAAGTGACTCAAAGAAAAGTGCTATGCCCCCGGCAACGGCACCAGAAAATAGTCTTGATAACCCACAAGTATAGGGGATCGCAACAGTTTTTGAGGGTAGAGTATTCAACCCAAATTTATTGATTCGACACAGGGGGAGCCAAAGAATATTCTCAAGTATTAACAGTTGAGTTGTCAATTCAAACGCACCTGAAAGACTTAATATCTGCATCAATGTATTTTATAACAAATTAATATGGAAGTAACGGTAACAGTGGCAAAAATAACAATATTGGTTTTGTAGTGATTGTAATAGTGGGAACGAAAAAGTAAATAAGCAACGAACAATATGTGAAAAGTTCGTAGGCAATGGATCAGTGATGGATAATTATGTCGGATGCGATTCCTCATGCAACAGTTATAACATAGGGTGATACAGAACTAGCTCCAGTTCATCAATGTAATTTAGGCATGTATTCCGAATATAGTCATACATGCTTATGGAAAAGAACTTGCATGAAATCTTTTGTCCTACCCTCCCGTGGCAGCGGGGTCCTATTGGAAACTAAGGGATATTAAGGCCTCCTTTTAATAGAGTACCGGACCAAAGCATTGACACTTGGTGAATACATGAACTCCTCAAACTATAGTCATCACCGGTATTGTCCCGATTATTGTCACTCCGGGGTTAACGGATCATAACACATAGTAGGTGACTATTGACTTGCAAAATAGGATCAAGAACTCACATATATTCATGAAAACATAATATGTTCAGATCTGAAATCATGGCACTCAGGCCCTAGTGACAAGCATTAAGCATAGCAAAGTCATAGCAACATCAATCTCAGAACATAATGGATACTAGGGATCAAACCCTAACAAAACTAACTCGATTACATGATAAATCGCATCCAACCCATCACCGTCCAGCAAGCCTACGATGGAATTACTCACGCACGGCGGTGAGCATCATGAAATTGGTGATGGAGGAAGGTTGATGATGACGACGGCGATGGATTCCCCTCTCAGGAGCCCCGAACAGACTCCAGATCTGCCCTCCCGAGAGAGATTAGGGCTTGGCGGCGGCTCCGTATCGTAAAACGCGATGCTCCCTGATTTATTTCTCCCCGAACGTGAATATATAGAGTTGGAGTTGAGGTCGGCGGAGCATCAGAGGGCCCACAAGACAGGGGGGCTCCCCCCAGGGGGGTGGGCGCCCCCACCCTCGTGGACAGGGTGTGGCCCCCCTAACGTTGATTCTTTCGCCAGTGTTTTTTATACATTCCAAAAATATTCTCCGTGAAGTTTCAGGTCATTCCGAGAACTTTTATTTCTGCACAAAAATAACACCATGGCAATTCTGCTAAAAACAACGTCAGTCCGGGTTAGATCCATTCAAAGCATGCAAGTTAGAGTCCAAAACAAGGTCAAAAGTGTTTGGAAAAGTAGATATGATGGAGACATATCATGTGCTATCAAACTTCATAACGTAACTGGGTGACTATAAAGTTGCTCTATAGGTGTCTCCGATGGTGTTTCTTGAGTTGGCATAGATCGAGATTAGGATTTGTCACTCCGTGTATCGAAGAGGTATCTCTGGGCCCTCTCGGTAATGCACATCTCTATAAGCCTTGCAAGCAATGTGACTAATGAGTTAGTTACGGGATGATGCACTACAGAATGAGTAAATAGACTTGCCGGTAACGAGATTGAACTAGGTATCGAGATACCGATGATCGAATCTCGGGCAAGTAACATACCGATGATAATGGGAACAACATATGTTGTTATGCGGTTTGACCGATAAAGATCTTCATAGAATATGTAGGAACTAATATGAGCATCCAGGTTCCGCTATTGGTTATTGACTAGAGATGAGTCTCGGTTATGTCTACATAGTTCTCGAACCCGTAGGGTCCGCACGCTTAACGTTCAGTGATGATCGGTATTATGAGTTTATGTGTTTTGATGTACCGAAGGTAGTTCAGAGTCCCGAATGTGATCACGGACATGACGAGGAGTCTCGAGATGGTCGAGACATAAAGATTGATATATTGGAAGGTCATATTCGGACACCGGAAGGGTTCCAAAGTGTATCGGGTATTTTTCGGAGTACCGGGAGGTTACCGGAACTCCCCGGGGAGTCTATGGGCCTTATTGGTCCCTAGTGGAGAAAGAGGGCAGCAAGAAAGGTGTGGGGCGCCCCCTAGGCCCAAACCGAATTGGTTTAGGGTTTGGGGGATCGCCCCCCTCTTTCCTTCTCCCCTCCTCCTCTTTCCTCCTTCTCCTAGTAGGAATAGGAAGGGGGGGGGGGCAAACCTACTTGGAGTAGGATTGGCCCCCTTGGTGCGCACCTCCTCCTAGGCCGGCCTCTTCCTCCCTCCCTCCTTTATATACGTGGGGAGCGGGAACCCCATAGACACACAAGTTGACATTGTTTAGCCGTGTGCGGTGTCCCCCTCCACCATAATCCACGTCAGTCATATCGTTGCAGTGCTTAGGCGAAGCCCTGTTCCGGTAGCTTCATCATCATCGTCATCATGCCGTTATGCTGACGAAACTCTCCCTCGACACTCAGCTAGATCTAGAGTTCGTGGGACGTCACCAAGCTGAACGTGTGCAGATCTCGGAGGTGTCATACCTTCGGTGCTAGGACCGCTCAGATCGTGAAGACGTTCGACTACATCAACCGCGTTGTCATAACGCTTTCGCTTACGGTCTACGAGGGTACGTGGACAACACTCTTCCCCTCTCGTTGCTATGCATCACCATGATAGATCTTGCGTGTGCGTAGGAATTTTTTGAAATTATTGCGTTCTCGATCAGTGGTATCAGAGCCAGGTCTATGAGCAGATGTTATATGCACGAGTAGAACACAAAGGAGTTGTGGGCGTGGGTATATACATATTGCTTGCCATCACTAGTTGATTCCTTATTCAGCGGTATTGTTGGATGAAGCGGCTCAGACCGACATTACGCGTACGCTTACGCGAGACTGGTTCTACCGACGTGCTTCGCACAAAGGTGGCTAGTGGGTGTCAGTTTCTCCAACTTTAGTTGAATCGGATTCAATGAACATGGTTCTTTCTAAAGATCAAAAAGCAATCACTATACCGCGTTGTGGTTTTTGATGCGTAGGTAAGAACGGTTCTTGCTCAGCTCGTAGCAGCCACGTAAAACTTGCAACAACAAAGTAGAGGACGTCTAACTTGTTTTTGCAGGGCATGTTGTGATGTGATATGGTCAAGACATGATGCTAAATTTTATTGTATGAGATGATCATGTTTTGTAACCTAGTTATCGACAACTGGCAGGAGCCATATGGTTGTCGCTTTATTGTATGAAATGCAATCGCCATGTAATTGCTTTACTTTATCACTAAGCAGTAGCGATAGTCATAGAAGCAACAGTTGGCGAGATGACAATGATGCTTCGATGGAGATCAAGGTGTCAAACCGGTGACGATGGTGATCATGATGGTGCTTTGGAGATGGAGATCAAAGGCACAAGATGATGATGGCCATATCATGTCACTTATATTGGTTGCATGTGATGTTTATATTTTATGCATCTTATTTTGCTTAGATCGACCGTAGCATTATAAGATGATCTCTCACTAAATTTCAAGGTACAAGTGTTCTCCCTGAGTATGCACCGTTGCTATAGTTCGTCGTGCCGAGACACCACGTGATGATCGGGTGTGACAAGCTCTACGTTCACATACAACGGGTGCAAGCCAATTTTGCACATGCGGAATACTCAGGTTAAACTTGACGATCCTAGCATATGCAGATATGGCCTCAGAACACTAAGACCGAAAGGTTGAGCATGAATCATATAGTAGATATGATTAACATAGTGATGTTCACCATTGAAAACTACTCCATCTCACGTGATGATCGGACATGGTTTTAGTTGATATGGATCACGTAATCATTTAGATGATTAGAGGGATGTCTATCTGAGTGGGAGTTCTTAAGTAATTTGATTAATTGAACTTTAATTATCATGAACTTAGTACCTAATAGTATTTAGCATGTCTATGTTGTTGTATATAGATGGCCCGTGCTGTTGTTCCGCTGAATTTTAATGCGTTCCTAGAGAAAGCTAAGTTGAAAGATGATGGTAGCAACTACACGGACTGGGTCCATAACTTGAGGATTATCCTCATTGTTGGAGAGAAGAATTACGTCCTGGAAGTACCTCTAGGTGACAAACCCGTTGCAGGAGCAACACCAGATGTTGTGAACACCTGGCAGAGCAAAGCTGATGACTACTCGATAGTTCAGTGTGCCATGCTTTACGACTTAGAACCGGGACTTCAACAATGTTTTGAATGTCATGGAGAATATGAGATGTTCCAGGAGTTTAAGTTAATATTTCAATCAAATGCCCGGATTGAGAGATATGAAATCTCCAATAAGTTCTAGAGCTGCAAAATGGAGGAGAATAGTTCTGTCGGTGAACATATACTCAGAATGTCTGGGTACCACAACCACTTGACTCAGCTGGGAGTTAATCTTCCTGAGGATAGTGTCATTGACAGAGTTCTTCAATCACTGCCACCAAGCTACAAGAGCTTCGTGATGAACTATAATATGCAAGGGATGGATAAGACGATTCCCGAGCTATTCGCAATGCTAAAGGCTGCGGAGGTAGAAATCAAGAAAGAGCATCAAGTGTTGATGGTGAACAAGACCACCAGTTTCAAGAAAAAGGGTAAAGGGAAGAAGGGGAACTTCAAGAAGAACAGCAAGCAAGTTGCTGCTCAAGTGAAGAAGCCCAAGTCTGGACCTAAGCCTGAGACTGAGTGCTTCTGCTGCAAAGGGACTGGTCACTGGAAGCGGAACTGCCCCAAGTATTTGGTGGAGAAGAAGGTTGGAAAAGTGAAAGGTATATTTGATATACATGTTATTGATGTGTACCTTACTAATGCTCACAGGAGAGCCTGGGTATTTGATACTGGCTCAGTTGCTAACATTTGCAACTCGAAACAGGGGCTATGGATTAAGCGAAGATTGGCTAAGGACGAGGTGACGATGCGGGTGGGAAATGGTTCCAAAGTCGATGTGATCGCCGTCATCACACTACCTCTACATCTACCTTCGGGATTAGTATAGACCTAAATAATTGTTATTTGGTGCCAATGTTGAGCATGAACATTATATCTGGATCTTTTTTGATGCGAGGCAGGTATTCATTTAAATGAGAGAATAATGGTTGTTCTATTTATATGAATAATATCTTTTATGGTTATGCACCCTTGATGAGTGGTCTGTTTTTACTAAATCTTGATAGTAGTGATACACATATTCATAGTATTGAAGCCAAAAGATATAATTTTAATAATTATAGTGCAACTTATTTGTGGCACTGCCGTTTAGGTCATATTGGTGTAAAACGCATGAAGAAACTCCATGCCGATGGGCTTTTGGAATCACTTGATTGTGAATCACTTGATGCTTGCGAACCATGCCTCATGGGCAAGATGACTAAGACTCCATTCTCCGGAACAAAGGAGCAAGCAACAGACTTGTTGGAAATAATACATACTGTTGTATGCGGTCCAATAAGTGTTGATGCTCGCGGCGGGTATCGTTATTTTCTTACCTTCACATATGATTTGAGCAGATATGGGTATATCTACTTAATGAAACATAAGTCTGAAACATTTGAAAAGGTCAAAGAATTTCAGAGTGAAGTGGAAAATCATCGTAACAAGAAAATTAAGTTTCTACGGTTTGATCATGGAGGCGAATATTTGAGTTATGAGTTTGGTTTTCATTTGAAACAATGAAGAACATTTTCGCAACTCATGCCACCTGGAACACCACAGCGTAATGGTGTGTCCAAACATCGTAACCACACTTTATTAGATATGGTGCAATCTATGATGTCTCTCACTGATTTACCACTATCGTTTTGGGGTTATGCTTTAGAGACTGCTGCATTCATGTTAAATAGGGCACCATCAAAATCCGTTGAGACGACACCTTATGAACTGTGGTTTGGCAAGAAACCCAAGTTGTTGTTTCTTAAAGTTTGGTGCTGCGATGCCTATGTGAAAAAGCTTCAACCTGATAAGCTCGAACCCAAATCGGAGAAATGTGTCTTCATAGGATACCCAAAGGAAACTGTTGGGTACAACTTCTATCACAGATCCGAAGGCAAGATATTCGTTGCTAAGAATGGATCCTTTCTAGAGAAGGAGTTTCTCTCGAAAGAAGTGAGTGGGAGGAAAGTAGAACTTGATGAGGTAATTGTACCTGCTCCCTTATTGGAAAGTAGTTCATCACTGAAATCAGTTCCAGTGATTCCTACACCAGTAAGTGAGGAAGCTAATGATGATGATCATGAAACTTCTGATCAAGTTACTACCGAACCTCGTAGGTCAACCAGAGTAAGATCCGCACCAAAGTGGTACGGTAATCCTATTCTGGAGGTCATGTTACTTGACCATGACGAACCTACGAACTATGAGGAAGCGATGATGAGCCTAGATTCCGCAAAATGTCTTGAGGCCATGAAATCTGAGATGGGATCCATGTATGAGAACAAAATGTGGACTTTGGTTGACTTGCCCGATGATCGGCATGCCATAGAGAATAAATGGATGTTCAATAAGAAGACTGACGATGAAGGTAATGTTACTGTCTACAAAGCTCGACTTGTTGCAAAAGGTTTTCGACAAGTTCAAGGAGTTGACTACGATGAGACCTTCTCACCCGTAGCGATGCTTAAGTCCGTCCGAATCATGTTAGCAATTGGCGCATTTTATGATTATGAAATTTGGCAAATGGATGTCAAAACTGCATTCCTTAATGGATATCTTAAAGAAGAGTTGTATATGATGCAACCAGAAGGTTTTGTCGATCCAAAAGGTGCTACCAAAGTGTGCAAGCTCCAGCGATCCATTTATGGACTGGTGCAAGCCTCTTGGAGTTGGAATATACGGTTTGATAGTGTGATCAAAGCATATGGTTTTATACAGACTTTTTTTAGAAGCATGTATTTACAAGAAAGTGAGTGGGAGCTCTGTAGCATTTCTGATATTATATGTAGACGACATATTGTTGATCGGAAATGATACCGAATTTCTGAATAGCATAAAAGGATACTTGAATAAGAATTTTTCAATGAAAGACCTCGGTGAAGCTTCTTATATATTGTGCATCAAGATCTATAGAGATAGATCAAGACGCTTAATTGGACTTTCACAAAGCACATACCTTGATAAAGTTTTGAAGAAGTTCAAAATGGATCAAGCAAAGAAAGGGTTCTTGCCTGTGTTACAAGGTGTGAAATTGAGTCAGACTCAATGCTCGACCACTGCAGAAGATAGAGAGAAAATGAAAGGTGTTCCCTATGCTTCAGCCATAGGCTCTATCATGTATGCAATGTTGTGTACCAAACCTGATGTGTGCCCTGCCATTAGTGTAGCAGGGAGGTACCAAAGTAATCTAGGAGTGGATCACTGGGCAGCGGTCAAGAACATCCTGAAATACTTGAAAAGGACTAAGGATATGTTTCTCGTTTATGGAGGAGACAAAGAGCTCGTCGTAAATGGTTACGTCGATGCAAGCTTTGACGCTGATCCGGATGACTCTAAGTCACAAACCGGATACATATTTTTATTAAATGGTGGAGCTGTCAGTTGGTGCGGTTCCAAGCAGAGCGTCATGGTGGGATCTACATGTGAAGCGGAATACATAGCTGCTCCGGAAGTAGCAAATGAAGGAGTCTGGATGAAGGAGTTCATATCTGATCTAGGTGTCATACCTAGTGCATCGGGTCCAATGAAAATCTTTTGTGACAATACTGGTGCAATTGCCTTGGCAAAGGAATCCAGATTTCACAAGAGAACCAAGCACATCATGAGACGCTTCAATTCCATCCACGATCAAGTCAAGGAGGGAGACATAGCGATTTGCAAGATACATACGGATCTGAATATTGCAGACCCGTTGACCAAGCCTCTCTCACGAGCAAAACATGATCAACACCAAGACTCAATGGGTGTTAGAATCATCACAATGTAATCTAGATTATTGACTCTAGTGCAAGTGGGAGACTGAAGGAAATATGCCCTAGAGGCAATAATAAAGTTGTTATTTATATTTCCTTATATCATGATAAATGTTTATTATTCATGCTAGAATTGTACTAATCGGAAACTTAGTACATGTGTGAATACATAGACAAACAGAGTATCACTAGTATGCCTCTACTTGACTAGCTCGTTGATCAAAGATGCTTATGTTTCCTAACCATGGACAAAGAGTTGTCATTTGATAAACGGGATTACATCATTAGAGAATGATGTGATTGACTTGACCCTTCCATTAGCTTAGCACGTTGATCATTTAGTTTACTGCTATTGCTTTCTCCATAACTTATACATGTTCCTATGACTATGAGATTATGCAACTCCCGAATACCGGAGGAACACTTAGTGTGCTATCAAACGTCACAACGTAACTGGGTGACTATAAAGATGCTTTACAGGGGTGTTTGTTGAGTTGGCATATATCGAGAATAGGATTTGTCACTCCGTGTATCGGAGAGGTATCTCTGGGCCCTCTCGGTAATGCACATCACTATAAGCCCTGCGAGCAATGTGACTAATGAGTTAGTTATGGGATAATGCATTACGTAACGAGTAAATAGACTTTCTAGCAGAAATTCAAAATTTTCCTACGTGTCACCAAGATCAATCTATGGAGAGACTAGCAACGAGAGAGAGGAGTGCATCTTCATACCCTTGAAGATCGCAATGCGGAAGCGTTACAAGAACGCGGTTGGTGGAGTCGTACATGCAGCGATTCAGATCGCGGTCGATTCCGATCTAAGCGCCGAACAACGGCACCTCCGCGTTCAACACACGTATAGCCCGGTCACATCTCCCACGCCTTGATCCAGCAAGGAGAGAGGGAGAGGTTGGGGAAGACTCCGTCCAGCAGCAGCACAACGGCATGGTGATGGTGGAGGAGCGCGATATTCCAGCAGGGCTTCACCAAGCACTACGAGAGACGAGGAGGGAGAGGGGTAGGGCTGCACCAAGAGAGAGATCAAATCACATATGTTGGGCAGCCCCATACCTCAAGTATATATAGGGGAGGGGAGGGGCTGCACCCACTCTAGGGTTCCCTCCCCAAAGGGGGGCGGCAGCCCTAGATCCCATCTAGGGTGGCGGCTAGAGGGGGGAGGGAGAGAGGGGGGCGCCCTAGGGTGGGCCTTAAGGCCCATCTGGACCTAGGATTTGCCCCCTCCCACTCTCCCTGTGCCTTGGGCCTTGGTGGGGGGCGCACCAGCCTACCTGGGACTGGTCCCCTCCCACACTTGGCCCACGCAGCCTTCTGGGGCTGGTGGCCCCACCTGGACCCTCCCGGTGGTCCCGGTATGTTACCGATAGCACCCGAAACTTTTCCGGTGACCAAAACGGGACTTCCCATATATAAATCTTTACCTCCGGACCATTCCGGAACTCCTCGTGATGTACGGGATCTCATCCGGGACTCCGAACAACATTCGGTAACCACATACATACTTTCCCTATAACCCTAGCGTCATTGAACCTTAAGTGTGTAGACCCTACGGGTTCGGGAACCATGTAGACATGACCGAGACAACTCTCCGGCCAATAACCAACAGCGGGATCTGGATACCCATGTTGGCTCCCACATGTTCCACGATGATCTCATCGGATGAACCACGATGTCAAGGATTCA
Source organism: Triticum dicoccoides (assembly GCF_002162155.2). Lineage (NCBI taxonomy): Eukaryota > Viridiplantae > Streptophyta > Magnoliopsida > Poales > Poaceae > Triticum > Triticum dicoccoides. The sequence goes on along the minus strand of NC_041386.1, from coordinate 454,282,386 downwards.
ATCAATCCCGTATACAATTCCCTTTGTCTATCAGTACGATACTTGCCCGAGATTCGATCGTCGGTATCCGATACCTCGTTCAATCTCGTTACCGTCAAGTCTCTTTACTCGTTCCGTAACACATCATCCCGTGATCAACTCCTTGGTCACATTGTGCACATTATGATGATGTCCTACCGAGTGGACCCAGAGACACCTCTCCGTTACACGGAGTGACAAATCCCAGTCTCGATTCATGCCAACCCAACAGACACTTTCGGAGATACACGCAGTGCACCTTTATAGCCACCCAGTTACGTTGTGACGTTATGTGCACCCAAAGCATTCCTACAGTATCCGGGAGTTGCACAATCTCATGGTCTAAGGAAATGATACTTGACATTAGAAAAGCTTTAGCATACGAACTACACGATCTTGTGCTAGGCTTAGGATTGGGTCTTGTCCATCACATCATTCTCCTAATGATGTGATCCCGTCATCAACGACATCCAATGTCCATGGTCAAGAAACCGTAACCATCTATTGATCAACGAGCTAATCAACTAGAGGCTTACTAGGGACATGGTGTTGTCTATGTATCCACACATGTATCTGAGTTTCCTATCAATACAATTCTAGCATGGATAATAAACGATTATCATGAACAAGGAAATATAATAATAACTAATTTATTATTGCCTCTAGGGCATATTTCCAACAGTCTCCCACTTGCACCAGAGTCAATAATCTAGTTCACATCACTATGTGATTGTAGAGAATCCAACACCCATGGGGTGTGTTCATATCTTGGTTGTGAGAGAGGTTTATCAGTCAATGGGTCTGAACCTTTTAGATCCATGTGTGATTTACAAATCTCTATGTCATCTTGTATATGCAGCTACCACGTCTACTTGGGGCTATTCCAAATAACTGCTCTACTATACGAATCCGATTTACTCCTCAGAGTCATCCGGATTAGTGTCAAAGTTTGCATCGACGTAACCCTTTACGACGAACTCTTTTACCACCTCCATAATCGAGAAAATTCCTTAGTCCACTAGTTACTAAGGATAACCTTGACCGTTGTCCTGTGATCCATTCCTAGATCACACTTGTACCCCTTGATTGACTCATGGCTTGGCACACTTCAGGTGCGGTACACAACATAGCATACTTTAGAGCCTACGTCTAAAGCATAGGGGACGACCTTCGTCCTTTCTCTCTATTCTGCCGTGGTCAGGTCTTGAGTTTTACTCAATACTCATACCTTATAACACAGCCAAGAACTCCTTCTTTGCCGATCTATTTTTGAACTCCTTCAAAATTTTGTCATGGCATGTGTTCATTTGAAAGTACTATTAAGCGATTTTGATCTATCCTTGTAGATCTTGATGCTCAATGTTCAAGTAGCTTAATCCAGGTTTTCTATTAAAAACACTTTTCAAAATAACCCTGTATGCTTTCCAGAAATTCTACATCATTTCTGATCAACAATATGTTAACAACATATACTCATCAAAAATTCTATAGTGCTCCCACTCACTTCTTTGGAAATACAAGTTTCTCATAAACTTTGTATAAACCCAAAATCTTTAATCATCTCATCAAAGTGTACATTACAATTCTGAGATGCTTACTCCAGTCCTTAGAAGGATTGCTGGAGCTTTGCATACTTGTTAGCATCTTTAAGGATTGACAAAACCTTCTGGTTGTATCACATACAACCTTTCCTCAAGAAAAAACATCGAGGAAACAGTGTTTTGACATCCTATCTGCAAGATTTCATAAATAATGCAGTAACTGCTAACATAATTCCAACAGACTCTTAGCATTGCTACGAGTGAGAAAGTCTCATCGTAGTCAACTCCTTGAACTTGTCGGGAAACATCTTAACGACAAGTCGAGCTTTCTTAATGGTGACATTTATCATCATTGTTTGTCTTCCTTTTAAAATCCATCTGCACCCAACAGCCTTACGACCATCAAGTAGTTCTTTTCAAAGTCTATACTTTGTTTCATACATGGATCCTCTCTCGGATTTTATGGCCTCGAGCCATTCGTCGGAATCCGGGCCCACCATCGCTTCTTCATAGCTCGTAGGTTCATTGTTGTCTAGCAACATGACTTCCAAGACATGATTATGTACCACTCTGATGTAGTACACATCCTTGTTGACCTATGAGGTTTGGTAGTGACTTGATCCGAAGTTTCATGATCACTATCATAAGCTTCCATTTCAATTGGTGTAGGTGCCACAGGAACAACTTTCTGTGCCCTGCTACACACTAGTTGAAGTGACGGTTCAATAACCTCATCAAGTCTCCACCATCCTCCCACTCAATTCTTTTGAGAGAAACTTTTCCTCGAGAAAGGACCCGTTTCTAGAAACAATCAATTTTGCTTCCGGATCTGAAATAGGAGGTATACCCAACTGTTTTGGGTATTCTATGAAGATGTATTCATTCGCTTTGGATTCGAGCTTATCAGCCTGAAACCTTTTCACATAAGCATCGCAGCCCCAAACTTTTAAGAAACGACAACTCAGGTTTCTCTAAACCATAGTTCATACGGTGTCGTCTCAATGGAATTGTGTGGTGCCCTATTTAAAGTGAATGCGGTTGTCTCTAATGCCTAACCCATAAACGATAGTGGTAATTCGATAAGAGACATCATGGTATGCTCCATATCCAATAGGGTGCAGTTATGATGTTCGGACACACCATCACACTATGGTGTTCCAGGCGGTATTAGTTGTGAAACAATTTCCACAATGTCTTAATTGTGTGCCAAACTCGTAACTCGGATATTCATCTCTATGATCATATCATTGACATTTTATCCTTCAACTTCACTTTGAAATTACTTAAACCTTTCAATAATTCAGACTTGTGTTTCATCAAGTAAATATACTCAGCATCTACTCAAATCATCTGTGAAGTAAGAACATAATGATATCCACTGCATGCCTCAGCACTCATTGGACTGCACACATCAAAATTTATTACTTCCAACAAGTTGCTTTCTTGTTCCATCTCACTGAGAACGAGGCCTTTCAGTCATCTTGCCCATGTGGTATGATTTGCATGTCTCAAGTGATTCAAAATCAAGTGAGTCCAAACGATCCATTTGTATGGAGTTTCTTCATGCATATATACCAATGGACATGGTTCGCATGTATCAATCTTTTCAAAAATGAGTGAGTTCAAAGATCCATCAACATGGAGCTTATTCATGCGTTTTATACCAACATGACTCAAATGGCAGTGCCACAAGTATGTGGTACTATCATTACTATCTTATATCTTTTGGCATGAACATGTGTATCACTACGATCGAGATTCAATAAACCATTCATTTTAGGTGCAAGACCATTGAAGGTATTATTCAAATAAACAGAGTAACCATTATTCTCCTTAAATGAATTATCGTATTGCGATAAACATAATCCAATCATGTCTATGCTAAACGCAAACACCAAATAACAATTATTTAGGTTTAACACCAATCTCGATGGAAGAGGGAGCATGCGATGCTTGATCACATCAACCTTGGAAACACTTCCAACACATATCGTCATCTCACCTTCAGCTAGTCTCCGTTTATTCCGTAGCCTTTTTATTTCGAGTTACTAACACTTAGCAACTGAACCAGTATTTTAATACCCTGGTGCTACTAGAAGTACGAGTAAAGTACACATTATAATGTATATCCAATATACTTCTGTCGACCTTGCCAGCCTTCTCATCTACCGAGTATCTAGGGTAGTTCTAATATACAGTGACCGTTCCCCTTATTTCAGAAGCACCTAGTCTCGGGTTTGGGTTCAACCTTGGGTTTCTTCACTAGAGCAGCAACTGATTTGCCGTTTCATGAAGTATCCCTTTCTTGCCCTTGCCCTTCTTGAAACTAGTGGTTTTACTAACCATCAACAATTGATGCTCCTATTTGATTTCTACTTTCGCGGTGTCGCGAATAGCTCAAGGATCATCATATCTATCCCTGATATGTTATAGTTCATCACGAAGCTCTAATAGCTTGGTGGTAGTGACTATGGAGAACCATCACTATCTCATCTGGAAGATTAACTCCCACTCGATTCAAGCGATTGTAGTACTCAGACAATCTGAGCACATGCTCAATGATTGAGCTTTTCTCCCTTAGTTTGCAGGCTTAAGAAACTTCTTAGAGGTCTCATACCTCTTGACGTGGGCACTAGTCTGAAATCCCAATTTTAATTGTTGGAACATCTCATATGTTCTGCGATGTTTCAAAAATGTCTTTGGTGCCACAATTCTAAACCGTTAGCATTACGCACTGAACTATCACGTAGTCATCAAAACGTGTATGTCAGATGTTTCCCAACATCTACAGACGACGCTCGAGGTTCAGCACACCGAGCGGTGCATTAAGGACATAAGCCTTCTGCGCAGCAATGAGGATAATCCTTAGTTGACGGACCCAGTCCGCATAATTTCTACTATTAACTTTCAACTAAATTTTCTCTAGGAACATATCTTAAACAGTAGAACTAAAGTGTAAGCTACGACATAATTTGCAAAGACCTTTTGACTATGTTCATGATAATTAAGTTCATCTAATTATCTAATGAACTCCCACTTAGATAGACATCCCTCTAGTCATCTAAGTGATACATGATCCGAGTCAACTAGGCCGTGTCCGATCATCACGTGAGACGGACTAGTCATCATCGGTGAACATATTCATGTTGATCGTATCTACTATACGACTCATGTTCGACCTTTCGGTCTCTTGTGTTCCGAGGCCATATCTGTACATGCTAGGCTCGTCAAGTCAACCTAAGTGTTTCGCATGTGTAAATCTGGCTTACACCCGTTGTATGCGAACGTTAGAATCTATCACACCCGATCATCACGTGGTGCTTCGAAACAACGAACCTTCGCAACGGTGCACAGTTAGGGGGGACACTTTCTTGAAATTTTAGCGAGGGATCATCTTATTTATGCTACCATTGTTCTAAGCAAATAAGATGTAAACATGACAAACATCACATGAAAATCATAAAGTAACATGATATGGCCAATATCATCTTGCGCCTTTTGATCTCCATCTTCGAGGCGCGGCATGAACACCATCATCACCGGCATGACACCATGATCTCCATCATCATGATCTCCATCATCGTATCTTCATGAAGTTGCCTCGCCAACTATTACTTCTACTACTATGGCTAGCGGTTAGCAATAAAGTAAAGTAATTACATGGCGTTTTCATTGACATGCGGGTCATAAATAAATTAAGAAAACTCCTATGGCTCCTGCCGGTTGTCATACTCATCGACATGCAAGTCGTGATTCCTATTACGAGAACATGATCAATCTCATACATCACATATATCATTCATCCCATCCTTTTGGCCATATCACATCACATAGCATACCCTGCAAAAACAAGTTAGACGTCCTCTAATTGTTGTTGCATGTTTTACGTGGCTGCTATGGGTTTCTAGCAAGAATGTTTCTTACCTATGCAAAACCACAACAGTGATATGACAATTTCTATTTACCCTTCATAAGGACCCTTTTCATCGAATCTGATCCGACTAACGTGGGAGAGACAGACACCCGCTAGCCACCTTATGCATCAAGTACATGTCAGTCGGTGGAACCTGTCTCACGTAAGTGTACGTGTAAGGTCGGTCCAGGCCGCTTCATCCCACAATGCCGCCGAATCAAGATAAGACTAGTAATGGCAAGCAAATTGAACAAATCATCACCCACAACTACTTTGTGTTCTACTCGTGCATAGAATCTACGCATAGACTAGCTCATGATGCCACTGTTGGGGAATGTAGCAATAATTCAAAATTTTCCTACGTGTCACCAAGATCAATCTAGGAGATGCTAGCAACGAGAGAGAGGGAGTGCATCTTCATACCCTTGAAGATCGCTAAGCAGAAGCATTACAAGAACGTGGTTGATGGAGTCGTACTCGCGGCGATTCAAATCGCGGAAGATCCGATCTAGCGCCGAACGGACGGCGCCTCCGCGTTCAACACACGTACAGCCCGGGGACGTCTCCTCCTTCTTGATCCAGCAAGGGGAGAGGAGAAGTTGCGGGAGAACTCCGGGAGCACGACGGCGTGGTGGTGGAGCTCGTGGTATTCCTGCAGGGCTTCGCCAAGCTCTACGGAGGAGAAGGAAGAGTTGGAGGAGGGAGGGGCTGCGCCAGGGAAGGGGTGCGGCTGCCCTCTCTCTCCATCACTATATATAGGGGGAAGGGGGGTCGAGGAGGCACCCTAGGGTTCCCTAGGGGAGGGCCGGCGGCCATAGGGGAAACCCTAGATGGGTTTGGGCGCCCCCACCCCTAGGAAACTTGCCCCCCAAGCCGGGAGGGGTGGCTGCCCTAGGGGAGGCGCCCCCACCTCTCCAAGTTACGTGAGATGGGGTGGGAGGGGCGCTCAGCCCCTTAGTGGGCTGATGTGCCCCCTCCCCTTGGCCCATAAGGCCCCCCAGCGCTTGTCGGGGCCTCCGAAACCACTTTTGGACACGCTGGTCGTCACCTGGTACCCCCGGAACAATTCCGGACTCCAATACCCTTCGTCCAATATATCGATCTTCACCTCCGGACCATTCCGGAACTCCTTGTCACATCCGAGATCTCATCCAGGACTCTGAACAACCTTCGGTAAGCACGTACTATTTCCCATAACAACTCTAGTGTCACCGAACCTTAAGTGTGTAGACCCTACGGGTTCGGGAACCATGCAGACATGACCGAGACATCTCTCCGGCCAATAACCAATAGCAGGATCCGGATACCCATATTGGCTCCCACATGTTCCACCACGATCTCATCGGATGAAACACGATGTCGGGGATTCAATCAATCCCGTATACAATTCCCTTTGTCTATCGGTACGTTACTTGCCCGAGATTCGATCGTCGGTATCCCCATACCTTGTTCAATCTCGTTACTAGCAAGTCTCTTTACTTGTTCCGTAACGCATGATCCCGTGGCTAACTCATTAGTCACATTGAGCTCATTATGATGATTCATTATCGAGTGGGCCCAGAGATACCTCTCCGTCACACAGAGTGACAAATCCCAGTCTCGATACGTGCCAACTCAACAGACACTTTCGGAGATACCCGTAGTGTGCCTTTATAGCCACCCAGTTATGTTGTGACATTTGGCACACCCAAAGCATTCCTACGATATCCGGGAGTTGCACAATCTCATGGTCTAAGGAAATAATACTTGACACTAGAAAAGCTTTAGCAGACGAACTATACGATCTTGTGCTATGCTTAGGATTGGGTCTTGTCCATCACATCATTCTCCTAATGATGTGATCCCGTTATCAACGACATCCAATGTCCATGGTCAGAAAACCATAACCATCTATTGATCAACGAGCTAGTCAACTAGAGGCTTACTAGGGACATGTTGTGGTCTATGTATTCACACATGTATTACGGTTTGCAGTTAATACAATTATAGCATGAACAATAGACAATTATCATGAACAAGGAAATACAATAATAACCATTTTATTATTGCCTCTAGGGCATATTTCCAACATAAGTATGGAGTGTCGAACCCATGAGGAGCTAAAGGGAAGATCAATATTCTCTCAAGCCCTATCTGCCATTGATATGACTCTACGTACACTGAACGTTTGCTTCCAACTAGAAATGAGAAATAAAACTATGTTGTGGGTATGAAGAGGATAACTTTACATGATATCGGTGTAACACCCCAGATGTATCATTTCCCAATATTGGCAATATATCCAACTTTCAACCTGATCAGTTCCATTTTAGGGCTCTTTCATTTTGGGTCATTTTGTTGTTTGTTTCTAGCATTATTGTTGGTTGCCATGTCATCATCATATATTGCACATTCATCTCTTTGCATTGACATGCTTACCTTGTCATAGTGTTGCATTGTGCTTCTTGTCATGTTGCATTTCATCGTAATCATCATGTGTATTGTCATATTCATGCATGTTGTTTTGTTGCATGCTCCATGTATGGTTCTTGCACCATCACTCCTCCTTCCTTCCCTTTCTTCCATTTTTGGAAGTGCCACTTTGCCCTCCACCATAAATGTTCAACTTTGCCTCAATATTATGTCACCATGTCCTAAACCTCTTTGCTAAGTTTCATCCCTTTTGGACTTGAGTTGGTTAGGTTCAAAAATGCGTCAAGTTTGAATATAATTCAAACCTGTTTTATTTTTCTACCTAAAAAATGCCCAACTCAATTTATTCAGATAGTACACATTTTCAGGATCATGAGAATATTTTTATATTTCTCTAGCTCCTCTCTTTTTCTCCTACTCTTTTCCTTTTGTTTTTCTGTCTCAAGAAATGGAAAAGGAAAAGAGAGCAGCAACAGCCAGCCCAGCAACACCACAACCACCTGGTCCTCCCAGCAGCAGCCCACTAGGTGCAGTCCTCCTGGCCTTCCAACCTCCCACAGCCCACCTGACCGCAAGCCACATGGTCGTCCCCTAGCTCTGTACGGCGCACATCCAGGGGTGCCACATCGTCCGCCTCTATGATTTGACGGCCGGAGTTCCTCCCTACGCCCTATAAAACCTGCCTCTCGAACCCTAGGATCCTCCTCCTTCCATTTTCCCCTCCCCCTCCACTTTCCGCCACCAGGACACCACGGCCTTCTCCGCCTCCATGACCGAGAGGAGCTCGGGTACCTCTCCGGCGTGAGGAGCGGCGTCGCCGCATACGCCTACGTCCGCGAGGAGCACCGCATCCATCTCCGCCAACCGAAACCGCATCACAAGGCTAAGGCCTCTCCTTTGTCGACTTCTTGCTTGGGTCTCTCCACCACTGGCAGCCAGCGCTTCTCGTCGTCATTCCCGTCGCTTCCCCGACCACACCGCCGACGCCTACAGACCCCCGGTGACGATTCGCGCCTCCTCACTCTCTTGTACCGAGGCATTTCATCGTAGTAGTCTCCGATCCGAGAAGCTCCGTGTTCATTCGCGATGAACATCCATGGCAGCAAGCTCAAGCTTCTGCCTTGGGTCCCTATGCAGCCTCTTGTGCTCATGCAGGGCACACATGCCACGCCCGCACGCAACCCCGCATGCCCTCTTCTCTCCCCAGGGCCTGGCTAGCACCAGCCAGCGGAGTTGCTTACTGATCCATGTACGCCATAGCCCTCTGTAGTCGCCACCTCGCTTGGGTTCGCCACCGGCAGCTTCCTCTGTAGGTTGGTCGAGTTCATGGTAGATCCAGGTCGAGGTTTCCTTATCTATTCAGAGAGGGTCGAACTCTTATCTTTGCACAAACACACCACCAGCCGAGATGGTCAATGCCCGTGCTCAGCAACCAGGGCGTACTGGGTTTGAATCACAGTCGCGCGCCTTTTGTTTTCCCTTTATTTTGCTCTTCTTTCGTGGTGCTGATAGGTAGGCCCCACTGGCCATACACTCACACTCCCAGGACCCACCAGCCATACTCTCAAGCCCCCTGTTTCCTTTTCTTTTATTTAATTCCGGTGAATATTCCAAATCACGCAAAGGAATCTTTCCATTTCGGTCAAGCCCATTTCTAGACATTTCCTATTAGGTAAACATGCCATTTCTGTCATATTCCATTTAGGGCAGTTTTTAACTTATTGCACTTGTGATGATTTTGCCATCATAATCTGTTTTTGCCATGCTCTATTTTCTGCTAAGTCTGGAACTGTTAATAAAACTTGCTATGTTTACATGGGTGCCATCATATCTTTTGTGCATTTTTGGCTCATGATCAGTAAGAGACTTTTGATCTATGCATTTAGTAGATTCATGCCATGCCTTGTATTGCTATGATATGTTCCTGTAGCATGTTGTTGGCTTGCTCTAAACATGGCTTCCCGATGTTGTTTTTGACATGTTAGTATTTTCACAAAGTCCTTGAAACTGATATCTTTTGCACTTTTGCCTTGCTTGTTTGAACCTACATGTTAGTGTGTTTTAGCCATTGCTCAGTGTTCATGTTTTGTCAAGCATCTCTTGTACATCACTGCCTTATGCTGTGTTGTAGCATCGTGCTGTTAATTACAGTTTTGCACCATCCTTGTTTTGCTTGCCATTTGCAAACCGTGCCTCCGTTCTGGTGATCTTTATATCGATTTCAACCGAAATCAACTCATATTTCCAGCGGCACACTTGGTTTGCCAAGTTGATGCCTTGTTCATTATTTCCCTTCCGGAGCACGCATATTCATTTCATATCATGTCTCGCATATCATGCCATGTTTTGCATCATGTTGCTTGTGCATTGCACCGTGATTGATTGTTGGTCCTTTGCTTGTGTTCTTGCCTTGGGTAGAGCCGGGAGATGAGTACATGACCGAGGAACCTGTTGAGTACGCTAACGTGGAACAAGCTTTCGACAACTCTGAGAACTTTGCAGGTAAGATGACCATACCCTCGAAATCACTTCTATCTCTGCTTGCTAGTTGTTTGCTCTATTGCTATGTCGTTCTACCTACCACTTGCTATATCATGCCTCCCATATTGCCATGTCAAGCCTCTAACCCACCTTTCCTAGCAAACCGTTGTTTGGCTATGTTACCGCTTTGCTCAGCCCCTCTTATAGCGTTGTTAGTTGCAGGTGAAGATGAAGTTTGTTCCTTGTTGGAACATGAATATTGTTGGGATATCATTATTATCTATTATTTACTTTAATGCATCTATATACTTGGTAAAGGGTGGAAGGCTCGGCCTTACGCCTGGTGTTTTGTTCCACTCTTGCCGCCCTAGTTTCCGTCATACCGGTGTTATGTTCCCTGATTTTGTGTTCCTTATGTGGTTGGGTGTTATGGGAACCCCTTGATAGTTTGCTTTGATTAAACTCATCCAGCAAGGCCCAACCTTGGTTTTACCATTTTCCACCTAAGACTTTTCCCTTGGGTTCCATAGACTCAAGGGTTATCTTTATTTCAAACCCCCGGGCCAGTGCTCCTCTGAGTGTTGGTCCAAAACAGAGCCACTTGTAGCGCCACCTCGGGGAAACTTGAGGGTTGGTTTTAGTTGTACGTAGTGTTCATCCGGTGTGCCCAGAGAACGATATATGTGCAGCTCCTATCGGGATTTGTCGGCACATCCGGGCGGCTTTGCTGGTCTTGTTTTACCATTGTTGAAATGTCTTGTAACCGGGATTCTGAGACTGATCGGGTCTTCCCGGGAGAAGGAATATCCTTCGTTGACCGTGAGAGCTTGTGATGGGCTAAGTTGGGACACCCCTGCAGGGTTTTGAACTTTCGAAAGCCGTGCCTGCGGTTATGGGCAAATGGGAATTTGTTAATATTCAGTTGTACAGAACTTGACACTTAACTTATTTAAAATGAATCAACCGCATGTGTAGCCGTGATGGTCTCTTTTCGGCGGAGTCCGGGAAGAGAACACGGTCTTGTGTTATGCTTGAACGTAAGTAGTTTCAGGATCACTTCTTGATCACTTATAGCTTCTTGACCGTGTGTTACTTCTCTTCTCGCTCTCTTTTGCGTAAGTTAGCCACCATATATGCTTAGAGCTTTGCTACAGCTCCACCTCACTACCCTGTCCTACCCTTAAGCTTAAATAGTCTTGATCTCGCGAGTGTGAGATTGCCGAGTCCTCGTGACTCACAGATACTTCCAAACAGATGCAGGTGCCGATGATGAGAGGGCAGGGGATGCTACTGAACTCAAGTGGGAGTTCGACAAGGATTCAGGCCGTTACTATGTTTCCTTTCCTGGTGATCAATAATGGAGCCCACTTGGGACGATCGGGGATCTCGCATTTGGGGTTGTCTTTCTTTATTTTGGTTCCGTAGTAGGACCTTTGATTGTACCTTGGATGTTGTATGGATTATTTATGTATTGTGTGAAGTGGCAAGTGTAAGCCGACTCTTTATCCCTTTCTTATTCAGTACATGGGATGTGTAAAGATTACCCCTCTTGCGACAGACCTACCATGCGACTATGCCTCTAAGTCGTGCCCCGACATGTGGGAGATATAGCCGCATTGTGGGTTCTCTCGCATGATGAACTTCATCTTTAACCCTTACACAAATGATTTCGTCCTGGTGTATCTCGATGATATTTTGGTCTTTTCCGAGAATAAGGAGGATCATGCCAAGCATTTGAGATTGGTACTCGACAAACTCAGAGAGCATCAATTCTATGCGAAGTTTTCCAAGTGTGAGTTCTGGCTTGATGAGGTTCTCTACCTTCATCATATCATCTCCGTCAAGGGCATCGCTGTTAATCTTGAGAAGGTGTCTGCAATTGTGAATTGGGAACCTCCTTAGAATGTCAAGCAGCTCCGCAGTTTTCTTGGGCTTGCAAGCTATTGTCGAAGATTCATTGAGAACTTCTCTAAGATTGCAAAGCCTCTTTCCAACCTCCTCCAGAAGAATGCCAAGTATGTCTGGACGCCTGAATGTGAAGTTTCTTTCAACACCCTCAGAGAGAAGCTGGTCACCGCTCCTGTCTTGACTCCTTCTGATGAATCCAAGCCATTTGAAGTTTTCTGTGATGCCTCCTTACAAGGTCTCGGTGCTGTGTTAGTGCAAGAGAAGAAAGTTGTGGCCTATACCTATCGCCAGTTGAAGCCCAATGAAAGGAACTACCCCACTCATGACCTTGAGTTGGCGGCAGTTGTCCATGCATTATTAATGTGGAGACATCTCTTGTTGGGAAGGAAAGTGGACATCTTCACAGATCATAAGAGCCTCAAGTACATCTTCACTCAACCCAACCTCAGCCTCTGGCAGACTCGATGGGTCGAAATGATTCAAGAATACAATTTGAGTATTGAATACACTCCAGACAATGCCAATGTCATTGCAGATGCTTTGAGCAGGAAGGCTTACTGCAACAGCTTAATTCTCAAGCCTTTCCAACGGGACCTTTGTGAAGCTTTCCGCAAACTGAATCTCCAAGTTGTTCCTCAAGGATTTCTTGCCAACCTCCAAGTCTCTCCTACTTTGGAAGATCAAATTCGTGAGGCACAACTCCTGGATTCCATAGTGAAGAAGGTGAAAAATGGGATTGCCAAGAGCCAACCCAAATACAAGTGCTATCGCATTGATGACAAAGACACTCTATTCTTCGAGGATCGGATTGTGGTTCCCAAAGGTGATCTAAGGAAAGTCATTATGAACAAGGTGCACAATTCCCTTCTATCCATTCATCCTGGAAGTACAAAGATGTACAATGACCTCAAGCAGTCGTATTGGTGGACTCGAATGAAGCGAGAAATTGCTCAGTTCGTGAATGAATGTGATGTCTGCAGAAGAGTGAAAGCAAAACACCAACGACCAGCTGGTCTCCTGGTGCTACTGACACTTAGCAACCGAACCGGTATTTATTACCCTGGTGCTACTAGGAGTACTAGTAAAGTACACGATAATATAATGTATATTCAAAATACTTCTGTCGACCTTGCCAGCCTTCTCATCTACCAAGTATCTAGGGTAGTTCTGCTTCAGTGACCGTTCCCCTCATTATAGAAGCACTTAGTCTCGGGTTTGGTTCAACCTTGGGTTTCTTCACTAGAGCAGCAACTAATTTGCCGTCTCATGAAGTATCCCTTCTTTCCCTTGCCCTTTTGAAACTATTGGTTTTACTAACCATCAACAATTGATGCTCCTACTTGATTTCTACTTTCACGGTGTCAAACATCGCGAGTTGTTCAAGGATCATCATGTCTATCCCTGATATGTTATAGTTCATCGCGAAGCTCCAATAGCTTGGTGGCAGTGACTATGGAGAATCATCACTATCTCATCTGGAAGATTAACTCCCACTTGATTCAGGCGATTGCAGTACTCAGACAATCTGAGCACATGCTCAATGATTGAGTTTTTCTCCCTTAGTTTGCAGGCTTAAGAAACTTGTCAGAGGTCTCAAACCTCTGGACGTGGGCACTAGTCTGAAATTCCAATTTCAGTCTTTGGAACATCTCATATGTTCTGCGACGTTTCAAAAACCGTCTTTGGTGCCACAATTCTAAACCGTTAGCATTACGCACTGAACTATCACGTAGTCATCAAAACGTGTATGTCAGATGTTTCCCAACATCTACAGACGATGCTCGAGGATCAGCACACTGAGCGGTGCATTAAGGATATAATCCTTCTGTGCAGCAATGAGGACAATCCTCAGTTTACGGACCTAGTCCGCAAAGTTGCTACTGTCAACTCTCAACTAAATTTTCTCTAGGAACATATCTAAAACAGTAGAACTATAGTGCAAGCTACGACATAATTTGCAAAGACCTTTTGACTATGTTCATGATAATTAAGTTCATCTAATCAAATTATTTAATGAACTCCCAATTAGATAGACATCCCTCTAGTCATCTAAGTGATACATGATCCGAGTCAACTAGGCCATGTCCGATCATCACGTGAGACAGACTAGTCATCATTGGTGAACATCTTCATGTTGATCGTATATTCTATACGACTCATGTTCGACCTTTCGGTCTTCCGTGTTCCACGGCCATGTCTGTACATGCTAGGCTCGTCAAGTCAACCTAAGTCTATTGCGTGTGTAAATCTAGCTTACATCCGTTGTATGCGAATGTTAGAACCTGTCACACCCGATCATCACGTGGTGCTTTAGAACAACGGACCTTAGCAACGGTGCACAGTTAGGGGGAACACTTTCTTGAAATTATGGCGAGGGATCATCTTATTTATGCTACCGTCGTTCTAAGCAAATAAGATGTAAAACATGATAAACATCACATGCAATCAAATAGTGACATGATATGGCCAATATCAGTTTGCTCCTTTTGATCTCCATCTTCGGGGCACCATGATCATCATTGTCACCGGCATGACACCATGACCTCCATCATCATGATCTCCATCATCGTGTCTTCATGAAGTTGTCTCGCCAACTATTACTTCTACTACTATGGCTAACGGTTAGCAATAAAGTAAAGTAATTGCATGACGTTTATGTTGACACGCAGGTCATAAATAAATTAAGACAACTCCTATGGCTCCTGTCGATTGTCATACTCATCGACATGCAAGTCGTGATTCCTATTACAAGAACATGATCAATTTCATACATCACATATATCATTCATCACATCCTTTTGGCCATATCACGTCACACGGCATATGCTGCAAAAACAAGTTAGACGTCCTCTAATTGTTGTTGCAAGTTTTTACGTGGCTGCTATAGGTTTCTAGCAAGAACGTTTCTTACCTATGCCAAAACCACAACGTGATATGCCAATTTCTATTTACCCTTCATAAGGAACCTTTTCATCGAATCCGATCCAACTAAAGTGGGAGAGACAGACACCGTCTAGCCACCTTATGCAACTAGTGCATGTCAGTCGGTAGAACCAGTCTCACGTAAGCATACGTGTAAGGTCGGTCCGGGCCGCTTCATCCCACGATGCCGCCGAATCAAGATAAGACTAGTAACGGCAAGTAAATTGACAAAATCGACGCCCACAACAACTTGTGTTCTACTCATGCATAGAAACTACGCATAGACCTAGCTCATGATGCCACTGTTGGGGATCGTAGCAGAAATTCAAAATTTTCCTATGTGTCACCAAGATCAATCTATGGAGAGACTAGCAACGAGAGAGAGGAGTGCATCTTCATACCTTTGAAGATTGCAATGCGGAAGCGTTACAAGAACGCGGTTGGTGGAGTCATACACGCAGCGATTCAGATCACGGTCGATTCCGATCTAAGCGCCGAACAACGGCACCTCCGCGTTCAACACACATACAGCCCGGTGACGTCTCCCACGCCTTGATCCAGCAAGGAGAGAGGGAGAGGTTGGGGAAGACTCCGTCCAGCAGCAGCACAATGGCATGGTGATGGTGGAGGAGCGCGATATTCCAGCAGGGCTTCGCCAAGCACTACGAGAGACGAGGAGGGAGAGGGGTAGGGCTGCACCAAGAGAGAGATCAAATCACATATGTTGGGCAGCCCCATACCTCAAGTATATATAGGGGAGGGGAGGGGCTGCGCCCCCTCTAGGGTTCCCTCCCCAAAGGGGGGCGGCAGCCCTAGATCCCATCTAGGGTGGTGGCTAGAGGGGAGAGGGAGAGAGGGGGCGCCCTAGGGTGGGCCTTAAGGCCCATCTGGACCTAGGGTTTGCCCCCTCCCACTCTCCCTGCGCCTTGGGCCTTGGTGTGTGTGGGGGGCGGGGGGGCGCACCAGCCTAGCTGGGACTGGTCCCCTCCCACACTTGGCCCATGCAGCCTTCTGGGGCTGGTGGCCCCACCTAGTGGACCCCCGGGACCCTCCCGGTGGTCCCGGTACGTTCCCGATAGCACCCGAAACTTTTCCGGTGACCAAAAGGGACTTCCCATATATAAATCTTTACCTCCGGACCATTCCGGAACTCCTCGTGATGTCCGGGATCTCATCCGGGACTCCGAACAACATTCGGTAACCACGTACATACTTTCCCTATAACCCTAGCGTCATCAAACCTTAAGTGTGTAGACCCTACGGGTTCGGGAACCATGTAGACATGACCGAGACAACTCTCCGGCCAATAACCAACAGTGGGATCTGAATACCCATGTTGTCTCCCACATGTTCCACGATGATCTCATCGGATGAACCATGATGTCAAGGATTCAATCAATCTCGTATACAATTCCCTTTGTCTATCGGTACGGTACTTGCCCGAGATTCGATCATCGGTATCCCGATACCTTGTTCAATCTCGTTACCGGCAAGTCTCTTTACTCGTTCCGTAACACATCATCCCGTGATCAACTCCTTGGTCACATTGTGCACATTATGATGATGTCCTACCGAGTGGGCCCAGAGAGACCTCTCCGTTACACGGAGTGACAAATCCCAGTCTCGATTCGTGCCAACCCAATAGACACTTTCGTAGATACCCGCAGTGCACCTTTATAGCCACCCAGTTACGTTGTGACGTTTGGTGCACCCAAAGCATTCCTACAGTATCCGGGAGTTGCACAATCTCATGGTCTAAGGAAATGATACTTGACATTAGAAAAGCTTTAGCATACGAACTACACGATCTTGTGCTAGGCTTAGGATTGGGTCTTTTCCATCACATCATTCTCCTAATGATATGATCCCGTCATTAATGACATCCAATGTCCATGGTCAGGAAACCGTAACCATCTATTGATCATCGAGCTAGTCAACTAGAGGCTTACTAGGGACATGGTGTTGTCTATGTATCCACACATGTATCTGAGTTTCCTATCAATACAATTCTAGCATGGATAATAAACGATTATCATGAACAAGGAAATATAATAATAACTAATTTGTTATTGCCTCTAGGGCATATTTCCAACACTTTCCGGCAACGAGATTGAACTAGGTATTGAGATACCGACGATCGAATGTCGTTCTAGTAACATACCGATGACAAAGGGAACAACGTATGTTGTTATGTGGTTTGACCGATAAAGATCTTCATACAATATGTAGGAACCAATATGAGCATCCAGGTTCCGCTATTGGTTATTGACTGGAGATGAGTCTCGGTCATGTCTACATAGTTCTGGCGCCGTTTCCGGGGAGTGAAGCGCCTTTGGTAGGTGGAATTTGGTAAGGAAAAATTTATATAGTGTGCTGAAATTTACTGTCACTTGTTACTATGGAACATAATCCTTTGAGGGGCTTGTTCGGGGTATCTTAACCCCGACCAGTAGAGCAAAGAGTTGCTCCTCAACCTACTGATCCTACTGAAAATGTTTACTTTGAAATTCCTTCGGGTATGATAGAGAAACTGCTATCTAATCCTTTTACAGGAGACGGAACATTACATCCTGATTTGCACTTAATCTATGTGGATGAAGTTTGTGGGTTATTTAATCTTGCAGGTATGCCCAAGGATGTTATCAAGAAGAAGGTCTTCCATTTATCTTTGAAGGGAGAGGCATTGACATGGTTTAGGCTATGTGATGATATTGGATCATGGAACTACCAATGATTGAAATTGGAATTTCATCAGAAGTTTTATCCTATGCATATGGTTCATCGTGATATAATTATCTATATAATTTTTGGCCTTGCGAAGGAGAAAGCATCGCTCAAGCTTGGGGGAGGCTTAAGTCAATTTTATATTCATGCCCCAATCATGAGCTCTCAATAGAAATGATTATTCAAAATTTTTATGCTCGGCTTTCTCTTAGTAATCGCTCCATGCTCGATACTTCTTGTACTGGTTCTTTTATGATGAAGACTATTGAATTCAAATGGGATTTATTGGAAAGAATTAAATGCAACTCTGAAGATTGGGATCTCGACGAAGGTAAGGAGTCAGGTATAACACCTAAGTTTGATTGTGTTAAATCTTTTATGGATACTGATGCTTTATGTGAATTTAGCACTAAATATGGACTTGACTCTGAGATAGTAGTTTCTTTCTGTGAATCCTTTGCTACTCATGTTGATCTCCCTAAGGAGAAGTGGTTTAAATATAATCCTCCCATTGAAGTAAAAGTAGTTGCACATATTAAAGTTGAAGAAAAGACTATCACTTATAATGATCCTGTTGTTCCCACTGCTTATATTGAGAAACCAGCTTTCCCTGTTAGAATAAAGGATCATGCTAAAACTTCAACTATGGTTCGTAAGAGTAAAACTAGACACCTACACCCTCTGAGAAAATTAAAGTTGAACCTAGTATTGCTATGGTTAAAGATCTCTTGGTCGATAATATTGATGGGCATGTTATTTACTTCTGTGATGAAGCTGCTAGAATTGCTAGACCTGATACTAAAAATAAGCATAGACCTGTTGCAGGCATGCATGTTATTTCTGTTAAGATAGGAGATCATTGTTATCATGGCTTATGTGATATGGGTGCTAGTGCAAGTGCAATACCTCATTCCTTATGTAAAGAAATTATGCATGATATTGCACCTGCTGAGATAGAGGAAATTGATGTTACAATTAAGCTTGCCAATAGAGATACTATTTCACCAGGTGGGATTGTTAGAGATGTTGAAGTCTTGTGTGGGAAAGTTAAATATCTTGCTGATTTTCTTGTTCTTGGTTCCCCATAAGATAACTTTTGTCCCATTATATTTGGTAGACCCTTCTTGAATAATGTTAATGCTAAGATAGACTGCAATAAGGATATTGTTTCTATTGGTTTAGGGGATATGTCTCATGAATTTAATTTTGCTAAATTTCATAGACAACCCCATGATAAAGAATTGCCTAGTAAAGATGAAATTATTGGTCTTGCTTCTATTGCCGTGCCTCCTAGTGATCCTTTAGAACAATATTTGCTAGACCATGAAAATGATATGTTTATGAATGAAAGAAGGGAAATAGATGAAGTATTCTTTAAACATGGACCTATTTTGAAACACAAATTGCCTGTTGAAATCCTAGGGGATCCTCCTCCACCTAAGGGTGATCCCGTTTTTAGCTTAAACCTTTACCTGATACTCTTAAATATGCTTATCTTGATGAGAAAGAGATATATCCTGTTATTATTAGTGCTAACCTTTCAGAGCATGAAGAAAAGAAATTATTGAAAACTTTGAAGAAGCATCATGCTGCTATTGGATATACTCTTGATGATATTAAGGGCATTAGTCCCACTCTCTGCCAGCACAAAATAAAATTGGAGAAAGACACGAAACCGGTTGTTGATCACCAACGACGGTTAAATCCTAAGATGAAAGAAGTGGTAAGAAAAGAAATAATAAAGCTTCTGGAGGCAGGTATAATTTATCCCGTTGCTGATAGTCAATGGGTAAGCCCTGTCCATTGTGTCCCTAAGAAGGGAGGTATTACTGTTGTTCCTAATGATAAAGACGAATTGATCCCACAAAGAATTGTTACAGGTTATAGAATGGTAATTGATTTCCGCAAATTAAATAAAGCTACTAAAAAGGATCATTACCCTTTACCTTTTATTGATCAATTTCTAGAAAGATTATCCAAATATACACATTTTTGCTTTCTAGATGGTTATTCTGGTTTCTCTCAAATACCTGTGTCAAAAGAGGATCAAGAAAATACAACTTCTACCTGCCCTTTCGGTACCTTTTCTTATAGATGTATGCCTTTTGGTTTATGCGATGCACCTGCTACCTTTCAAAGATGTATGGATGCTATATTCTATGATTTTTGTGAAAAAATTGTTGAGGTTTTCATGGATGATTTCTCCGTTTACGAAACTTCTTTTGATGATTGCTTAAGCAACCTTGATCGAGTTTTGTAGAGATGTGAAGAAACTAATCTTGTCTTGAATTGGGAGAAGTGCCACTTTATGGTTAATGAAGGTATTGTCTTGGGGCATAAAATTTCTGAAAGAGGTATCGAAGTTGATAAAGCTAAAGTTGATGCTATTGAAAAGATGTCGTGTCCTAAGGACATTAAAGGTATAAGAAGTTTCCTTGGTCACGCCAGTTTTTATAGGAGGTTGTCGGTGTACTAGAATAGGGGTACCCTAGTACCCCGAACTTGTGCACGGGCAGTTGCAGCACCCCGCGGCAAAGGCTTGCTGGGTGAACGCCAAGATCCCCCAAGGTTCCCTTGGAGCCATCCAAGAACAAAGTATTTAAGCTAAGGAGACAAGACCCCGGCAAGAGGAGCTTGCCGGGAAGGCCAACCAAGGCGCCCCAAGGAACTTGCTGCGACGCGCCGCACGCTCCGGCAAGGCAGCAAGGCCCCGGCAAGAGGAGCTTGCTGGGAAGACTAAACAAGGTACACCGAGGCCCGGTGAGCGACGAGCTTCTGGGCCCGGTGAAGATAACGACAGCGGCAAGGCGCTTGCCGCGGCAGGCGGCCACTCTGCGTCCACGCTCCAGCGCATCCACCAACGTGTCGCTCTGGGGGCCTCTCCGGGCGCGCGTGGCGGGAGGCTGTGCAGCCAGCGGTGCGCAGTGGCATGCGAAGCTGACAAGATCGCCATCGTGGCGAACGGTGGCGCCCCTAACGGTCCTTTTCTGCACTGTTCGGGCGACTCAGACGGGCATTTAATGCCCTTGTCCCCTGCCGTCAGGGTTAGGTAGGGTACACTGTACAAGCAACTGTATCAACTACCTCGCTTTTTACGTTTTTACCCTCCTCTGCGTTGCCACCTGTCGGCGACCCCTTTAGCGTATAAAAGGAGGCCCATGCGCAACGTAGAGGGGGTTCGGCTCGTAGGATCGGACAGTTTGCTTCGATTCATTCGTAGCCCAGAAGACATCACACTCTCTCGCTCGAGAGCAAGAACACCAGATAATACAACCAGACAAGCAGCAGTAGGAGTGTTATCTCTCCGGAGAGCTCCGAAGATGGGTAAACTGCTCGTGTGCCTCGCTTCGATCTGCTCTTCGTGCGATCTCCGCCCCCCGCCGAACCGAAAGGGGCCCGGTCCGCCGGCCCCATAGGTGTTCGAGGATCAGTTTCCCCGACATCTTTGGCGCGCTAGGTAGGGGGCGTTGAGACCGTGTGAACCAGATCCGGCGTTCACACGAGCTAGATCTTTATTCTCTTCATCAACATGCCACCGAAGAAGAAGACTTCGGCGGCAGCCGCTCCATCCACGTCACTTCCGCCACCGTTGGAGCAAACGAGTGGTGGGATGGACGCCGGCGGAAGAAACGACGTCGACGAGGAAGCCCATGATGCCGCCAGGTCCAAGAACAAGGCTGCACACACCTCGGCGACTGTACATGTTCCACGCCACTCTCAGGAGGCGCAAGATCAACAGCGTCATGGCACTAGCAGTGCCATACGCATGATAGCCCAAGACCAAGCTGGTGGATCTTGGGGCGCTCAAGACCAGCATGCACGCCAGCGTGCTGGCACGAGCGGAGCACGGTCGCCTGGACGGGATACTGCTCCTTCTAACATAGTTAGAAGTTCGAGCACGTCCCGCTCCTCGCGCCGTCCGCCACTGCCACCCACCACTCCAGCAGAAGCTTTGGCGCGAGCTCAACTTCTCCTAGATTACCCTCCGACATCGGACAAGATCGACGAATGGAGGGCCACCATTCAGAGTCTCATCGGCTACGCCAACAGCGACACTCCACGGCAGCCGAGCGCGTCGCCGCTGCGGCAGGACCGCCGGACGCGAGCCGGTGGCGGCGAAACGGGCGGAGGTGCAACTACCATGCAGTCACCGCCCCGAAGGCCAAGATCGCCAACTCGCCGGATCCACCTCGACAGCGACTCCACTGCATCGTCGGATCCACGAGCTCGTCGCGATCAGCGCCAAGTTCTTCATGATCGACAACAAGAAGACGCTCGAACCTGCATCGAGCGCCGAAGAGAAGCGCGACGTCAATCCGACAAGCGCGATGGGCCCTCTGTTGACATGCATGCGCCAGGGGAACCAGGCGATCTGCCGTACGCGGTAGGTTGTCCTGCGTTCACTCGTGAGCTGCGGCAAGTCCAGTGGCCCAGCACAAAGAACTTCAAGCCAGACGTACCGGAGAAGTACGACGGCAAGACGCATCCGTCAGAGTTCCT
Source organism: Triticum dicoccoides (assembly GCF_002162155.2). NCBI lineage: Eukaryota > Viridiplantae > Streptophyta > Magnoliopsida > Poales > Poaceae > Triticum > Triticum dicoccoides. The sequence goes on along the minus strand of NC_041386.1, from coordinate 454,259,967 downwards.
CAGCATTTACACCATTGCGGTGCAAGCTGCCGGGGGACGAGATGACAAGATCCTAGCCAACTACTTCCCGCTGGTGCTCAAGCCCAATGTCAGGTCCTGGCTCATGCACTTGCCGGACAACTCCATATCCTCTTGGGCTGATCTGTGCCATCAGTTTGTCGGCGCCTTTACCGGCGGACACAAGCCTCATGGCCAGGAGAGTGATCTTCATCTGCTCGCCCAGAAGGAAGGAGAGCCCTTGTGCAAGTACATTCAGAGATTCAGTAGTGTGCAACACAACATCCCAGACGTCCACCCTGCCGCGGTGATCAGCGTGTTCCATCAGAACGTGCGGAACCACAGGATGCGGGAGGAAATGGCGATGTGCAAGATCAGGGACGTCAGTGAATTATATGCACTGGCCGACAAGTGTGCGCGTGCTGAGGAAGGGAGGAGACTCCCCGGAGAAAATATAGGAGCGGGAGGATCTGACAGCGAAGATGCTGCCCCGACAAGGAAAAACCGGCGGCGGAACAACAGAAGGAGGAAAGGCAAAGAAGTGCTAGTTGTCGAGCAGTCCAGCAGCGGTGGTAGCGCCAAGGAAGCCAAAGCTGGTGACTCCGGCAAGGAGGTTGCCGCGGAGGTGGCGGTCACCGACAAGCAAGACGGCACCAACAAGCAGTATTGCAAGATTCACCGCACCAAGGGCCATGATCTTCAGAACTGTAAGAGGGTCGAGCAGCTTGTTGAGCAACAGAAAGCTGAATATGAGCGGCGCGACAAGGAGAAGGCCCAGGAAGGAGCTGGTGGATCCGGCAAGAAACGTCCCGGCCGAGGAGGACGCCGCGGCAAGGCCAAGCAGCGGCAAGGAGACAGACCTCCTCGCGGCCGCGACAAGGATGAAGAGGACGGCGACGATGAAGATATGGATGATGAGGAGACTGATGAGTAGGAGTTCCAGAAAGCCACAGAGGTCCTGTGCGTTGACAGTGGTGCTTCTCTGCATGCCTCACACCGCCAGCTCAAGTAGTGGGTGCGGGAAGTTAATGCAGTAGAACCACCCGTCGAGTCATGCAAGCCTCTGAAATGGTCCGGCACGCCTATCATCTTTGATATTGAGGACCACCGGGATCGCATAACTGCGGTCGGGTGCTTGCCGATGTTGGTTTCACCAACAATCCGCAACCTCAAGGTCACTAAGATGCTAGTTGACGGCGGGGCTGGCTTGAACCTGATCTCCTCCGCGGTGCTCCAGAAGCTCCAGATCCCTGACAGCGAGCTCGAAGAGACCGGCACATTTCAAGGAATCAACCCGGGAAGGAGCAAGCCAAAGGGAAAGATCACGTTGCCGGTAACATTTGGCAGTGAGCTAAACTTCAGGACTGAGAGGGTCACGTTTGACGTTGCCGACATTCCATTACCTTATAATGGAATCCTTGGCCGTCCGGCACTCGCCAAGTTCATGGCGGCCTCTCACTATGCGTACAACGTACTGAAAATGCCAGGCCCAATAAGTGTCATCTCTGTCCCTGGCGACAAGAAGGATGCTCTTATCTGTGCCGACAAGATCTACCGGGAAGCAGCAGCCGCAGCAGAACACAGGACACTTGCCGTTGAAGCTCCCGGGGGGAAGAAGAAGACCAAGTCCGGCAAGAGCTCTGATGCCCACTCCGGCAAGCGCACTTCTTCGGAGTGCTGCGCTACCATCGAGGACGCACCATCGAGCTCCACCGGCAAGTGTAAGAAGGCAATGGCAGCTCCACCTGAGACTAAGAAGGTGTCCGCCAAGGAGGATGGCACTGGTGGTACCTTCACCATCAGCGCCACTCTTGACCCCAAATAGGAAAGCGCGCTCGTTGCTTTCCTGCGGGCGAATGTCGACGTGTTTGCGTGGCAACCGTCTGATATCCCCGATGTTCCCAGGAAAGTGATTGAGCACCACCTTGCCGTCTATCCTCATGTGCGTCCCGTCAAGCAGAGAGTCAGGAAGCAAGCAGTAGAGCGCCAAGAATTCATCGCAGAAGAAATCAAGAAGTTGGAAGCAGCAGACCTTGTCAGAGGAGTACTCCATCCCACGTGGTTGGCCAATCCTGTTGTTGTGCGCAAAGCTAACGGGAAATGGAGACTTTGTATTGACTTCACTGATGTTAATAAAGCTTGTCCCAAAGAACCGTTTCCCTTGCCGCGTATTGACCAGATTGTTGACTCCACAGCCGGATGTGATTTGCTTTCATTTCTTGATGCATACTCAGGATACCATCAGATCTTCATGGCAGAAGAAGATGAAGAGAAAACCGCATTTATCACCCCGTGTGGCACGTACTGCTTCGTACGGATGCCTTTCGGTTTGAAGAATGTTGGTTCAACATTCGCAAGGGTAGTCCACCATGCTTTTGAGCCACAAATACACAGAAATGTGGAAGCTTACATGGATGACATAGTGGTCAAGAGCAAGAACAAAGCGACCTTGATTCAAGATTTAGACGAGACATTTGCAAACCCGTGCAAGATCAACCTCAAGCTTAACCCCGAGAAGTGCGTGTTTGGAGTCCCTTCCGGCAAGCTTCTCGGGTTCTTCGTGTCTCAGTGGGGAATTGAAGCCAATCCCGACAAGATCAAAGCCATTGAGCAGATCGATGCACCAAAGCGCGTCAAGGATGTACGAAGGCTTGCCGGTTGTGTGGCTGCTCTCAGCAGGTTTATCTCTAGATCTGCTGAGCGCGCCCTGCCATTTTTCAAAATTTTGAAAAAGGCAGGTCCAATGAAATGGACTCCGGAAGCGGAGGCTGCGCTGCAGGACTTGAAGAGATACCTGTCCTCCACTCCAACGCTTGTCGCACCTAAGCCGCAAGAGAAGTTGCTGCTGTATATAGCAGCAACCAATCAAGTGGTTAGTGCTGCGTTAGTGGCGGAGAGGGAGGCGGATGATGAGCCAGCAACCACGGCAGATCCATCCAGCGACAAGCAGGGGGCTTCGTCGACAAGCTCTGGTCCCGACAAACATGGGTTTGCGCAGGAACATGATAAGATGCCAAGGAGAATGGTGCAGCGCCCAGTTTACTTTGTCAGTTCTCTTCTGCAGGGGGCTAGATCAAGGTACTCTGGTGTGTAGAAGTTGCTTTTCGGCCTCCTCATGGCCTCGAGAAAGCTGCGCCATTACTTCCAAGCACATGAGATCACAGTCGTCACTCGCTTTCCGCTGAAGAGGATACTGCAAAATCCATAAGCAACTGGCAGGATTGTCGAGTGGGCGCTGGAACTGTCAAGCTTTGGCCTCAAGTTTGAGAGCACTTCAACTATCCAAAGCAGAGCATTGGCAGAGTTCATAGCAGAGTGGACGCCAACCCCAGATGAAGAAATTCTAGAAATGAGCATCCCCGTCAAAGAGGCAAGCAAAGAATGGCTGATGTACTTTGATGGTGCCTTCTCGCTACAAGGCGCCGGTGCAGGCGTGCTGCTTGTCGCACCCACCAGAGAGCACCTCAAGTACGTAGTCCAGATACACTTTCCTAAAGAGCAAGCAACCAACAATACTGCAGAGTATGAAGGATTACTTGCCGGTCTCAGAATCGCAGCAGACCTTGGGATTAAGAAGCTCATTGTCAGGGGTGACTCACAGCTTGTCGTCCGACAAGTGAACAAGAACTACCAGAGTCCGTTGATGGAAGCGTATGTCGATGAAGTGAGGAAGCTAGAAGAGCACTTTGATGGCCTACAAATGGAACATATCCCAAGAGCTCAGAATGATATTGCTGATGGTCTGTCAAAGTGCGCCGCACTAAAGTTACCTGTGGAACCAGGGATCTTTGTGCTTAAGTTGACTCAACCATCCGTAACACCATCAACTGGACAAAGCAAGAAGAGGAAGTTGGTTTCTGGTGACTACTTTCCGGCAGAGCTCCCCGAAGCCGCCGCCAAGAAAGTCCCCAAGATCAACACCAAGGATGCTGAGGGGCAGTCTGCTCCGTCAAGCCTTATGGTTTGTTCCGTTGAAGCAGACGCTCCCGACAAGTTTTGCTCCGGCAAGCTTGCCGGGGAACATCAAGCTCCGGCAGGGCCGCAAGCCCTTGCTGTGGAAGCGGATGTTCCCGCAGCAGCAGATGCGCCTTTAGTCCTTGTTGTCGAGCCACAAGCTCCAGCATGGGCATAGCAGATTGTCCACTTCCTTCGGACAGGAGAACTTCCCGAAGAACAAGAAGAAGCGGAAAGAGTAGCCCGGCAGTCAAGTATGTACCAGTTTGTCGATAGCATACTGTACAGAAGAAGACTCAACGGTGTGAAATTGAAGTGTATTCGCCGGGAAGATGGGCAAAAGCTGTTGGCGGAGATACATGGAGGCGTATGTGGCCACCACATTGGCGCAAGAGCACTTGCCCGCAAAGCTTTCCGGCAAGGTTTCTTTTGGCCGACAGCCCTCCAGGATGCAACTGCACAAGTAACCAAGTGTGAAGCGTGCCAGTTCCACTCCAAACAGATACACCAGCCAGCTCAAGCTCTCCAGACAATCCCTTTATCCTGGCCATTTTTGGTCTGGGGGCTCGATATCCTCGGCCCTTTCCCCCGAGCTGTCGGGGGCTTTGAGTACTTGTACGTCGCGATCGACAAGTTCACAAAGTGGCCGGAAGTGCAGCCAGTGAGGAAGGTGACAGCACAGTCAGCAGTCAAGTTCTTCAGGTCGATTGTTTTCCGTTTCGGGATCCCTAACAGGATCATCACCGACAACGGCACGCAATTCACGAGCCGCACCTTCATGCAGTACGTCCAAGACCTTGGCGCCAAGGTCTGCTTCGCTTCTATTGCTCATCCGAGAAGCAACGGTCAAGCAGAGAGGGCAAATGCTGAAGTGCTGCGCGGACTCAAGACCAGAACTTTCGACAGGCTGCACAGGTGCGGAAGGAACTGGATCGAGGAGCTGCCGGTGGTTCTTTGGTCGATCAGAACGACGCCAAATCGAGCCACTGGCCAGACACCTTTCGCTCTAGTCTATGGAGCAGAGGCAGTTCTCCCCACGGAACTCGTATACGGATCACCTCGAGTGCTCGCTTATGATGAGCTTGAGCAAGAACAGCTGCGGCAAGACGGCGCGCTGCTCCTTGAGGAAGATCGTCTTCAGGCTGCTGTACGAGCTGCTCGATACCAGCAAGCTTTGCGCCGCTATCATAGCCGCAAAGTTAAAGCCAGAAGCTTCGAGGAAGGCGACCTTGTTCTTCGGCGCGTTCAGTCCGCCAAGAATTCCAACAAGTTGACGCCGAAGTGGGAAGGCCCTTATCGGGTGAGACGAGTCACAAGGCCTGGCACTGTCCGCCTTGAGACCGAAGATGGCGTTCCGGTGAGCAACTCCTGGAACATAGAACATCTTCGTAAGTTTTTCCCATAAGGCGCGGTTGCCGGAACCCGTTCCGGCAACCACCTTTTGTACAAGTCTTGCCGCTGTTGCATGTAATCCTTTGTACAAAGCTAGGCGCAGATCCCGTGCATAAGTAAAACCCCATGTGCTCCGCACAGCTTGTCCATTTCATGTGTTAGTTCCTTTCTTGCATGCGATTATCTGACACTTTGTGCAGCACTTACATCCGGTAAGCAGTAACGAGCTGAAGAGCTCCATATTATTATTTTCTCTTCTTTCTTTTTCTTTTTAAGGAAAAGAA
>NC_041386.1:454222455-454254047 GCF_002162155.2 Triticum dicoccoides | reverse complement strand
ATCGTTCAAACAAAGACTTGCCTTACTGGGAAGCAAATGACAGAAAAGCTAAGTTGCCAAAGTTTGAGCAATCACTTTTTTTAAATTTTTGAGTTATCTTCCTCGAACGACCCCGCTTTGTATGGAAAACCTGTGCGCGGAGGAACCAACTCGTGGCTAGTTGCGCCCTTACTTTGTTTCGAGTCCGCTCAACAGCTTAAGCGTGCTGCATCTAGTCGCGACAAGGTTTCTTGTCGGAAGCAGCGCCGCCAGCAGGCTGCTGAAGTTCCGCACTCAGCGCTCGCGGCTCGGGCGCCTGTACCGACAAGTTCCCTAGAAGCGTAGGGTGAAAACATACAAAGGAAGGAATCTAGTAGAGGAAATAACATTGCAATTGATAACATAAATAAAGTTATATCACAAGATAACTTGTCGCAGCTCTAACAGACTGTTTTCATAACATGATTAGCAGCGACAAGGGAAAAGAAGAAATGGGCGGCCTAATCTACGTGTCCGCCCTCGGCTCTCTTGATCTCGCTCACCTTGTCCACAATGGGTGCGACAAGGGCCTTGAGTGCGTCCAGATCGGCGTCAGGCGGCAAGGACCTGAGGACGTTGGTGAAGCTGAGGCCTGGATTGCGGAAGGCTACCTTCATCAGCACCTTCTGTAGAACCCCGGCGCAGATTTTGCGCGACTCGTCGGCCAGCTGCTTCGGGATCCTCTCCCGGAGCCGCTGGAGTGCCGTCGCCACGCCCTTGAAGAATAGGCTGAGCTTGGCGCTGGGTTGAAGGCTCTCGTCGGAAGGATACCCAAAGTCCTCCATCCCCAGCTGCGCCAGCTCCTCGTTGATGACCGCGGCAATGTTCACCAGACCCTCGGTCCAGTGCTCCACAGTGTCTCTGAACGAGTTCTGGGTAACTACAATGCTCTCCAGCAGCGCCGCGTCGGCCTTGACCTTCTCTGACAAGGTCTTCTCCCGCTCCTTGGCGGCCTCCAGCGTCTGCGTCGGCGTGGCCAACTTCAGCTCCAGGTCTGCTTTGGAATCCTTGACGGCGCTGAGCTCCTTGCCCCTCTCAGCGAGAAGGCCTTGCAGCTCACCGTGGGCGGCAGCATCCTTCTCACGCTCACGCTTGAGCGCGGCAAGCTCCTCGCCGCTCTTCCCAATATCGGCCTCCAGCCACGCCACCTTCTTCTCTAGCTCTTTATTGGCGGCCTCTGCAATTGCCGCGGCATCCTTTGCCTCCTTGAGCGCCCCGCCAAGTGCTCGCTCGCGCTCAGCGAGCTCTTCCTCGTAGCTGTCGAGGTGGGCCTTCCGCTACACTAGTTCACCTTCCCGCGCGGATTGCTTCTCGGCGGCCAGCCTTTGTTCCTCCTCAGCCTCGGCCTTCTCGAGAAGAAAGGCCGTGCGCTCCTCATTGACTCGCTCCCGCTCCTGCGCCAGGGACCGGAGAGCTTCTTGATTTTGGCCCCGGAGCTCCTCCGCGCTCTTTTCCATGTCAACTTCCGCCTTCACGACAAGCGCTTCCCGGGAAGCCAGCTTGGCTTGTCGGGTGCGGTAGTGTGACAGCAGCTTCCGCAGTAGCTGCTCCTCCTCAGCCTCGCCGCTGCTGCTGCCGGGCGCGTCAACCAATGACAGTCCAGCAGAGGCGAGCACCTCCCCGTCAAAAGTCTCCCCCTCGACCGGCGCCCTGGAGCTCGACGCCCAGGGTAGCTTGATGAAGATATTGTCACCGGCCTGCAAGTAGGCACCGGGCTGGGGCTCCTCGGAGCCCGGCTCCGCAGTAGCGGCAGAGGGTTCGGCGGTCGGTGCAGCGCCCGGCGCTCCTGCGGCCTCAGGGTCGTCAGTGCGATCGCCCGACCCCTCGCCGGCTTCCGCAGCAGCAGCCCCGGCGGCCTCCTCGCCGGCGGTCTCTTCAGCACCGGCACCTTCCTCGCCGGCGCCCTCTGTCTCCATTGGCTCAGCCGAAGATGGGTCTGAAGAACGAAGAAGGGAGGAAAATCAATCAAAAATCCAAGAAGGGAAAAATGGAAGAGGCAGAACCCGAGGGAAAGTTTCTGGGCAAGTGGATTACCTGTGCCAAGATCTTCAGTTGCAGCCTCGGTCGCTGCAGGATCAGCAGTGCCGTCCCTTGCCGGAGAGTCCCCCCTTGCCGGAGAGTGCTCCCTTGCCGGGGACTCCTCCCTTGGCGGTGCAGTCGAAGCAGGTGGCACTTCGGGACCAGCCTCCGGGCGCTCCTGGTGAGGCTGCTCTGCTCCTGCACAAGTCAACAAGCAAGATATCAACAAAGGAAAAAGCACTCAAGCGCGCCCGGCAACAGAAGGCTAAACTATGAACTTACGCTGGGGGCTGCGCCGAGGGGTGATTGCCGGGTCCGTCAAGGTGGTCTCGGGCCCACCTCCTGCCGACACGATGGGGTCATCCTCGATGACGATCACCGCGGCCTTGGCCCTCTTCGCCACTCTCTGGGACAATGTTCTGAAAAGAAAGGAGTCCAGATTGGAGCAAGTCAGATACAAGATATAAAACAACAAGATTGAAGGATTATAAGAGCACCAAAGAAACTCACTCTTCTTCCTCCTCGTCGGAGCTGAGCGCGGAAAGATCGAAGTCCGGCCCTCCTCCGGTGCGGCGAGGTGGAGGAGTAGGATCCCTTGCCCGCTTGGCGGGGGCAGTGGCGGTGGCCCGGGAAGATCCCGCTCCAGTTGCCGCTGTTGCGTGAGGCGCTCCTGCAGCAACATTGCTTGCCGCGGTAGAGCGCGTCGTGCGGCTCGGTGGCTGTGGAGCCGGCTGCCGCCCCGCTGCGTCCCTGGCCCTGCAAAGGCGCCTCCTTGGCAGGGCCGGGGGCTCCGCCTGCGGCAAGTTCTCTGAAGGCTCAGCCTCCTCCTCGCCGGCCTCGCTCGACTCGGCTTCGGAACCGGCAGGCTCCTCCTCGCCCATGAACTCTGCGCGTTCGGCAAGGTTTGCCGCCTCTGCAGCCTCCGCCTCCTCCACAGTAAACCCAAACACACCTGCAGCAGCTGCGGCCGCAGCCTCTTCCGCCCTAGTAGCGATGAGCTGCATCTCCTCGTCGGTGGTGTCACGGGTGAGGCTCTTCTGCTCGTCAGCGCGGACCGGCACTTCCTCCAAGGTATTGAAGAATGATCGCACAACGTCATCCGCAGGCTCTTGCCAAGTTGGGACGATGCCGTGTGAATCGCACAATGGCATCATGGCGCGGATCCGGTCAAGCGAAGAGTTATTGCACAAAGGAACTACGCCCCTCGGCAGTGTGAATGGGTGCTGGGGGTCGCGTTTGAACAATTCCAAGAGCATTGCGTCCAACTCCAAGACAGTGAAGTTGTAGTTGAGGCCCGGCCGTAGCCTCATGATGTCCGCTGAATTCTTGAATTCCCAGGCGGGCCTCCCCCTCTCCTGCAGGGGGGCAATGCGGCGGCGGAGGAAATCTGCCCCGACAGCACCTACGGTGAGCCCGGCAAGCCTGAGGCGAAGAATCCTAGTGATGGCGATCTTCAGCCTCTCGTCTTCTGGGGCCACGTTGCTCCAGTCATTGCCGCGCACTATTGGAGTTTGGCGCACGGCGGTGAAGGGCTGCGGATTCTCCTCAACAATCCAACACCACTCCGCTCTCCACTCCTCCCACTTGCTGCGGAGCTCACCCTCCAAGTATGCCTCTTTCTTGCCGACTCTCGAGACCCAGGCAATCCCTCCGGCAAGTGGCTCTCCTCTCTCTACCCGAGGTATGAAGAAGTGGCGAAAAAGGGCAACGCTAGGGTGGACTCCGACAAAATTTTCGCACAAGTGTGCGAAAACTGCCATGGTCAGGACAACATTGGGGGTGAAGTCAAGGAGGCGGAAGCCATATGTGCTCATAATGTCACAAAAGAACTTCGAGAAGGGCGGGCAGAGCCCGCAGTAGAAGAATAGCGGGAAGAACGGGTACCCGTTTGAAGCCAACTCCGAGGCAGCGGCTGGGAGTACCCTCGTGCGCGGATGCGCACGCGTCTCCGTCGCCCAAAAGAGGTAGAAGTACTCCCTCAGCTCCTGCACGCCGAGCTGGGGGGTGAAGATCGCCCGCTCCTTCCGCAGCGCCGTGAGCCGCTGCGCCTCGGCCGACTTCACACCCTTTCCCTTGTCGGCTTTCGGGGCCATGGCAGAGGTGGTGGGGAAGGTCGACGGCGTGGTGATGCTGGTGGCAATGGGGGGGGGCGGAACGCTGCTCTTTCGGCTTCGAGAAGAAGGGGGGAGCGGCGGAGTTTGTGAAGAAGGAGTAGCAGCAACCAGCGAGGGGGAACGAACTGCCCCTGTTTCCCTTGCTTATAAAGAGGGACGGGGCGGACGTTTCGGCCTTCCAAATAAACAACCACCCACGATCTCTCCCACGATGCCGCATTCAACGCGTGCTGTTATGGGAGAGTGCGGTGGATACAGAACAAGATTTGGCATGGCCCAGCCCGCGTGTGCCCGTGCCCTGTCTTGGGCCTGGCCCAACAGCGCTCGGCACCGTGTCTGGCCCAGGCCCAGGGGCTCCTGTCGGTGTACTAGAATAGGGGTACCCTAGTACCCCGAACTTGTGCACGGGCAGTTGCAGCACCCCGCGACAAAGGCTTGCCGGGCGAACGCGAAGATCCCCCAAGGTTCCCTTGAAGCCATCCAAGAACAAAGTATTTAAGCTAAGGAGACAAGACCCCGGCAAGAGGAGCTTGCTGGGAAGGCCAACCAAGGCGCCCCAAGGAACTTGCCGCGACGCGCCGCGCGCTCCGGCAAGGCAGCAAGGCCCCGGCAAGAGGAGCTTGCCGGGAAGACTAAACAAGGTACACCGAGGCCCGGTGAGCGACGAGCTTCTGGGCCCGGCGAAGATAACGACAGCGGCAAGGCGCTTGTCGCGGCAGGCGGCCACTCTGCGTCCACGCTCCAGCGCATCCACCAACGTGTCGCTCTGGGGGCCTCTCCGGGCGCGCGTGGCGGGAGGCTGCGCAGCCAACGGTGCGCAGTGGCATGCGAAGCTGACAAGATCGCCATCGTGGCGAACGGTGGCGCCCCTAACGGTCCTTTTCTGCACTGTTCGGGCGACTCAGACGGGCATTTAATGCCCTTGTCCCCTGCCGTCAGGGTTAGGTAGGGTACACTGTACAAGCAACTGTATCAACTACCTCGCTTTTTACGTTTTTACCCTCCTCTGCATTGCCACCTGTCGGTGACCCCTTTAGCGTATAAAAGGAGGCCCATGCGCAACGTAGAGGGGGTTCGGCTCGTAGGATCGGACAGTTTTCTTCGATTCATTCGTAGCCCAGAAGACATCACACTCTCTCACTCGAGAGCAAGAACACCAGATAATACAACCAGACAAGCAGCAGTAGGAGTGTTATCTCTCCGGAGAGCTCCGAAGCTGGGTAAACTGCTCGTGTGCCTCGCCTCGATCTGCTCTTCGTGCGATCTCCGCCCCCCGCCGAACCGAAAGGGGCCCGGTCCGCCGGCCCCATAGGTGCTCGAGGATCAGTTTCCCCGACAGAGGTTCATTAAGGACTTCTCTAAAATTTCTCGGCCTCTGACTAATCTCTTACAAAAAGATGTTCCTTTTGTCTTTGATGATGATTGTGTAGAAGCATTTGAAATACTTAAGAAAGATTTGATTTCTGCACCTATTGTTCAGCCTCCTAATTGGAATTTACCATTTGAAATTATGTGTGATGCTAGTGATTATGCTGTAGGGGATCTTTTAGGACAAAGAGTTGATAAGAAATTAAATGTTATTCAATATGCTAGTAAAACTCTAGACAGTGCTCAAAGAAATTATGCTACTACTGAAAAAGAATTTTTAGCAGTTGTGTTTGCTTGTGATAAGTTTAGACCTTATATTGTTGATTCTAAAGTAATTGTTCACACTGATCATGCTGCTATTAAATATCTTATAGAAAAGAAAGATGCTAAACCTAGACTTATTAGATGGGTTCTCTTACTACAAGAATTTGATTTGCATATTATTGATAGAAAGGGAGCTGAGAACCCCGTTGCAGATAACTTGTCTGGGTTAGAGAATGTTCTTGATGACCCACTACCTACTGATGATAGCTTTCCTGATGAACAATTAGCTGTCGTAAATGCTTCTTGTACTGCTCCATGGTATGCTGATTATGCTAATTATATTGTTGCTAATTTTATACCACCTAGTTTCACATACCAACAAAAGAAAAAGTTCTTCTATGATTTAAGACATTACTTTTGGGATGACCCACACCTTTATAAAGGAGTAGATGGTGTTATTAGACGTTGTGTACCTGAGCATGAACGGGAACATATCCTACGCAAGTGTCAGTCCGAGGCTTATGGAGGACACCACGCTGGAGAGAGAACTGCACATAAGGTATCGCAATCCGGTTTTTATTGGCCTACTCTCTTCAAGGATGCATGTAAGCTTGTCTTGTCTTGTGATGAATGTCAAAGGATTGGTAATATTAGAAGACGTCAAGAAATTCCTATGAATTATTCACTTGCTATTGAACCATTTGATGTCTGGGGCTTTGATTATATGGGACCGTTTCCTTCCTCTAATGGGTATACACATATTTTAGTTGCTGTTGATTACGTTACTAAGTGGGCAGAAGCTATTCCAACTAGTAGTGTTGATCATAACACCTATATTAAGATGCTTAAAGAAGTTATTTTTCTGAGGTTTGGGGTCCCTAGATACTTAATGACTGATGGTGGTTCACATTTTATTCATGGTTCCTTTCGTAAAATGCTTGCTAAGTATGATGTTAACCATAGAATTGCATCTCCTTATCACCCATAGTCTAGTGGTCAAGTAGAACTTAGCAATATAGAGCTTAAATTCATTTTGCAAAAGACTATTAATAGATCTAGGAAAATTTGGCCTAAGAAACTTGATGATGCATTATGGGCCTATAGAACTGTATACAAAAATGCTATGGGTATGTCTCCGTATAAAATGGTTTATGGTAAAGCTTGTCACTTACCTCTCGAACTTGAACATAAGGCATATTGGGTCATTAAAGAGCTCAATTATGATTTCAAACTTGCCGGTGAGAAGAGGTTATTTGACATAAGCTCACTTGATGAATGGAGAACCCAGGCCTATGAGAATACCAAACTGTTTAAACAAAAAGTTAAAAGATGGCATGACAAAAGGATACAAAAACGCGAGTTTAATGTAGGTGATTATGTATTGTTATACAACTCTTGTTTAAGATTTTTTGCAGGCGAACTCCTCTCAAAATGGGAAGGTCCTTACGTTATCGAGGATGTCTATCGTTCCGGTGCCACAAAAATCAACAACTTCGAAGACACAAATCCGAGGGTGGTGAACGGTCAAACAATCAAACATTATATCTCAGGTAATCCTATAAATGTTGAAACTAATGTTATTGAAACCGTAACCCCGGAGGAATACATAAGGGACACTTTCCAGGATGTTTCATACTTCAAAAAGGAATAGGTACGTGGTACGGTAAGTAAACTGACTCCAAAATAGTTCTAATGGCAATTTTTCTCCGTTTTGGAATATTTAAGAAAATAGAAAAATAAGAAGTAGTCCGGAAAGGACACGAGGCTTCCACGAGGGTGGAGGGCGCGCCCCCTGCCTCGTGGCACCTCGTGTGCTCTCCAGACTTCATTTTCTTACACGATACTTCTTTCGGTCGGCAAAAATTCATTATATAATCCCTCGGAGGTTTTGACTACCGTATCACACAATTATCCTCTGTCTTTGTTTCGAGCTGTTTCTGCTGCAGATTAGAGCAATATGTCATCCCATGATTCGGAGGGAGAAAGCTATGTGGCTGATTACCTTGCAGATCATAAAGTCTATGTGGTCATGGAGCATTATGGTTGGACCATGGAGGAAGAAGAAGACTATGAACCTAGGGGAAAGGAGGAGACGAGCTCAGATGAAGATGAAGTCCCATTACCTCAACCTGGGGACATGCATGTGGAGTTCAAAAATTCAAGCCTCCCCAATAGAGCAAAGAAACCTAAGATCGAGTTTATCCTTTTCGTCTCTTGCAGGAGAACAAACAAGAACTATGCAAAAAGGTATTAAGCCTTGAGCGGGAGATCGAGGACCTAAGGGAGCAAAATTCTATCCTCAAGCGCAAATTAAGGAAGAAGCACAAGCCATCAACAACTCCATCATCACCACCCCCGAAGAAAGAGACATAAGCACACGGGTATGGGCACTCTCCTTGGCAACTGCCAAGCTTGGGGGACTGCCCCGATATCGTATCACCATCACTTTTATCTTTATTGTTTTTCTTAGTTCGATCCTTTTGGTTATATCTTGATCTAGTAGAATAAAGTTTTAGTATGATCTAGTTTTGAGTTTTGCTTTATGATCCTTCTATGTAATCGAGTTGTGAGCTATATATAATAAAGATTAGTGTTGAGTCAAGGGCTTGATTACCTTACTATGATCTTGAGGGAATAAAATAAAAGAAAAAGAATAAAAAGAAATAAAGGGATCATATGGATCTTATGGAGAGTAATGACTTCACATATAAAGAGTATGATGAATAAAAAATGTTGAGAGTTGACAAGCATAGTTTTGTTCATCGTTGCAATTAATAGGAAGTAATAAAGAAAGAGAGGTTTTCACATATAAATACACTATCTTGGACATATTTTATGATTGTGAGCACTCATTAAAATATGACATGCTAAAGAGTTGATGTTGGACAAGGAAGACAACGTAATGGGTTATTTTTTCTTACATCTGAGATAAATTATATTGTCATGGATCAACCAACATGTTGAGCTTGCCTTTCGCTCTCATGCTAGCCAATTTCTTTGCACCAAGTAGAGATACTACTTGTGCTTCCAAATATCCTTAAACCCAGTTTGGCCATGAGAGTCCACCATATCTACCTGTGGATTGAGTACGATCCTTCAAGTAAGTTGTCATTGTTGCAAGCAATGAAAATTGCTCTCTAAATATGTATTATTTATTAGTGTGGAGAAAATAAGCTTTATACGATCTTGTGATGTGGAAGAAATAAAAGCGACGGGCTGCATAATAAAGGTCCATATCACAAGTGGCAATATAAAGTGACGTTCTTTTGCATTAAGATTTTGTGCATCCAACAATAAAAGCACATGACAACCTCTGCTTCCCTCTGCGAAGGGCCTATCTTTTATTCTTGTCTTATACTTCATGCAAAGAGTCGCAGTGATCCTCGCCTTTCCTTTTTACATTTTATCCTTTGGCAAGCACAATGTGTTGGAAAGATCCAGATATATATAGCTAATTGGATGTGAGTTTTCATGAACTATTATTATTGACATTACCCTTGAGGTAAAAGGTTGGGAGGCAAAACTATAAGCCCCTATCTTTCTCTGTGTCCGACTAAAACTTCATAACCATAAATATCGCGTGAGTGTTAGAAATTGTGAAAGACTAAAAGATGGTTGAGTATGTGGACTTGCTGGAAAGCTCTTATTGACTCTTTCCTATGTTATGATAAATTGCAATTGCCTCAGTGACTGAGATTATAGTTTGTTAGTTTTCAATGAAGTTTATGATTCATACTTGAAATTGTGATTGAATTGTTACTTTAGCGTAAGAGATCATATGACAATATATATATATATATATATATATATATATATATATATATATATATATATATATATATATATATGTTGCTGTTATAAGAATGATCATGATGCCCTCATGTCCGTATTTTATTTTATCAACACCTCTATCTCTAAACATGTGGACATATTTTTCGATTCCGGCTTTCACTTGAGGACAAGCGGGGTCTAAGCTTGGGGGAGTTGATATGTCCATTTTGCATCATGCTTTCATATCAATATTTATTGCATTATGGGCTGTTATTACACATTATATCACAATACTTATGCCTATTCTCTCTCATTTTACAAAGTTTACATGAAGAGGGGGAATGCCAGCAGCTGGAATTCTGGGCTGGAAAAGGAGCAAATATTATAGACCTATTCTGCACAACTCCAAAAGTCTTGAAACTTCACAGGAGCACGTTTTAGAATATATAAAAAATATTGGGCGAAAGAAGTACCAGAGGGGGGCCACACACCATCCACAAGGGTGGGGGGCGCGCCCTACCCCCCTAGGCGTGCCCCCTGCCTCGTGGGCCTCCTGGTGGCCCTCTGATGCCCATCTTTGGCTATATGGATTCTTTCATCGAGGAAAACATCATAAGCAAGCTCAGGGGACGAAACTCCGCCACCACGAGGCGGAACCAATCTAGGGCTCCTGCAGAGCTGTTCTGCCGGGGAAACTTCCGTCCGGGAGGGGGAAATCATCACCATCGTCATCACCAACGATCCTCTCATCAGGAGGGGGTCAATCTCCATCAACATCTTCACCAGCACCATCTCATCTCAAACCCTAGTTCATCTCTTGTATCCAATCTTTGTATCAAAACCTCAGATTGGTACCTGTGGGTTGCTAGTAGTGTTGATTACTCCTTGTAGTTGATGCTAGTTGGTTTACTTGGTGGAGGGTCATATGTTCAGATCCATTATGCATATTAATACCCCTCTGATTATGAACATGAATATTCTTTGTGAGTAGTTACGTTTGTTCCTGAGGACATGGGAGAAGTCTTGCTATAAGTAGTCATGTGAATTTGGTATTCGTTCGATATTTTGATGAGATGTATGTTGTCATCCCTCTAGTGGTGTCATGTGAACGTTGACTACATGACACTTCACCATTTTTTGGGCCTAGGGGGAGGCATTGGGAAGTAATAAAGTAGATGATGGGTTGCTAGAGTGACAGAAACTTAAACCCTAGTTTATGTGTTGCTTCATTAGGGGCTGATTTGGATCCATCTGTTTCATGCTATGGTTAGGTTTACCTTAATACTTCTGTTGTAGTTGCGGATGCTTGCAATAGGGGTTAATCATAAGTGGGATTCTTGTCCAGGTAAGGGCAGTACCCAAGCACCGGTCCACCCACATATCAAATTATCAAAGTACCGAACGCGAATCATATGAGCGTGATGAAAACTAGCTTGACGATAATTCCCATGTGTCCTCGAGAGCTCTTTCCATTATATAAGAGTTTGTCCAGGCTTGTCCTTTGCTACAAAAAGGATTGGGCCATCTTTCTGCACCTTATTTACTTTTATTACTTATTACCCGTTACAAATTACCTTATCACAAAACTATCTGTTACCGATAATTTCAGTGCTTGCAGAGAATACCTTACTGAAAACTGCTTATCATTTCCTTCTGCTTCTTGTTGGGTTCGACACTCTTACTTATCGAAAAGGCTACGATAGATCCCCTACACTTGTGGGTCATTAATCGTCAAGTTGGTGTCTGGGCCACCTGCGAGGATCGGGCATCAGCAAGCAGGGTGTCTTGAAAAGAGTCGGTCAGTTGCAAATGAGTAGACGGTACAAAGACACCGAGCATGCGGCCAGATGGACGGTGCTGAGGAGGTCCATAAGATTACAGATCTGCTCCAAGAGAACATCGGGGAGGGAATTCCAGTCGCGGCTCTGCATGTCAGTCAGTTCTGCCATAGGGTTTTTTAGGGCGCTGAGTGACTGGGGTTTTCGGTGCCTGCGAGCCTACGGGGAAGTGGATTTGGGCGGGCGGGCGAGCGAAGAAGATGGCGTGTGTAGCCGAGCAGTGAGTGGAGGGATATGGTACGCGCGAGCTACCAAGGAAGATGGCACGGGTGGGCGACCAGTGAGCGGGGGGAAATGGTGTGCGGCCGACAATGGGGAAGAGAGGAGGAAGAAGAGTGAAAGACGGGGAAGAAAGTGCATTAAATATCAATTCTACTAGTACAACTACCAGGATATACCATCCTTCGGAGTGTAAATAGTTACGCCGAGGACATGTGGGTCTACCTCAAGAGGGCCCATATGTCAATTAATGGAGGAGAGAGGTGCATAGTCATATTTGTGGAAGCGTGCTCCACTGGTAAATATGATGGCAATATTGGGTAAGGCTGATTTAGTAACACCAACACGTTGGTTCAGCTTATTAATTAAGTGTCCCATTCTGCAGCATGTATTGTCACTTCACTGTGAATACTAGTTGAATAGTTCTCTCTGACCGAGATGGGGAATAATGGATCGCGAAGACTTCCTATCTACAGTATCCCTATGCCTGTACGCTCATGCCCCTCCCAATGCTCCGCCTTGTACAGGTGCTAAGGCTGCCATGTAGGCAAAAAGTCTGACGTGGCAAGGTAATTAAGAGGAGAGAGATAAGTGTGGTGACCCCAGTACTAAGCGGAAGAACCTAGACAAAAGACTTAAATGGAAGAATCCCACCAATGCATGAAGAACTTTAGTTACAAAATCATTAAATAAAGGATGCTTAGCACCAACAAGTTAAGCACCTATGCATTGGGAGCTTTAGTTGCTAAAGTTTTTAATGTGCTTAGCACCCCATGTAAGCACCGATGCATTGGAAGTAGCCTCATCCTGTCCAACAAGATGAAACATTGGCCAAGGCACCCGACACCAATAATGTAGGAGTACTAGTACTACCTCCTTTCCGGTTTATAGTGCTCAATTCGAAAATCTCATCAACCAAGGTAGATGATGAGTGGTGGAATAATTTTTATAGTTTGCAAAAACACTCAATTAATGCACTCATTTTCCTCAAAAAATTATGTTTACCAATGCATTAATTTTGTGTCAAACTTTGACCATCTACTCGCTCTATCCAGGTGAATAAGTCATCTTTGGTTGTGCACCGTGACCAAGGAGGGAAAAACAAGAGAACTTAATGTTTATTTGCTACTCCCTCCATTCCTAAATATTGCCGTTTTAGACATTCAAATGGAACACAACATACAGATGTATGTAGACATATTTTAGAGTGTAGATTCACTCATTTTGCTCCGTACGTAGTCACTTGTTGAAATCTCTAGAAAGACAAATACTCTATATTTGGGAACAGAGGGAGGCTTTTACTCCGTATTTGGGAACAGAGGGAGTATCAACATATGGAGGGAACAAAGGAAGCTTGAAATATGAACATGTCAATTGGAGGGAGTAAAAGCCTCATGCATGCATGCACGCAACATGCAACACTCACACATACACATGGACGCACGCAACACTCACCCACCCATGCGGCACACAACACACGACGCAACACACACGCTCACGCTCAAGTGATCAACCTACTCCCTACGTCCGTGAAAGACTGTACATTTAGAGATTTACACATTGACCAGGGCATAATTAATGCCCAAAAGTAGCAGACTTATGTGTGCATGCAACCATTGAGAGAAGAAGATTAAATGAAGGTTGTTGCATGCTGTAATTAAGGATAGACATGTAGCCTATAGCTAGAGAACAAGTTGGTGCATTAGTCAATCAATATCGATTTTAGATTAAAGCCTAAATGCATTGGAAGTGTAGATGTACACTCTTTATTTTTTAGCCAATGTACACTCTTTGTTGGAAGACCGAGGGAGTACACGTGCGTGCAGTCACATACACAACCAGGGTGGTTCACGCGCAAGGGTTGGACTCCTGTCACGCCTGCATAAAGTTTTGTTTGACTGATTTCTTTGCTCTGCCAACTGACAGGTGGGACCCAGAAACCAGGTGACAATTTAACCAGTCAACAAAGTGCCATGTCGACTATGTGGCCGGTCAGTAGGGTGCAATACGGTGCTCTACGATGATCTAATGATCATATAATCACCATAAAACTATATATAGTGACCGTAAAGAGCGTATTGTTACATACGTTGACCGCCAGTGTATTTTTCTCGTTTCAAATTAAGTCATATTAACCGGAAAGGACTAGTACTAGTACTACTTTGATGTGTCCCGTCAACTCGCCGAACGAGGAGAAGCTTGCTTACTACGCCTCTCCCTCGCCCACGCGCGCGGTGGCTCGCAGGATGAGGAGAGGGTTTTGACTATAGCGCCCTCTCCCTCTCCCTCTCGCTCGCCCTCGCCCTCGCGGTGGACGTGCAACAGTTCAATCGGTGTCAGATTGCCAGAAGCATATTGTACTGTAGTATCATCATTGTTGGACCTTCTGAAGAGGCAAAGAGCCAAGTGCAAGGTTCACACGAGTACGAACTGTTGAACGTCCCGAAGAGGCAAAGAGCCAACCGCAAGGTTTTATAGGAGTTGTCGTCCTAGTAGGAGTATTGCAACTATAGCGTATGATGCTACTATATGATGCCGCCACATCACCTATATCCAAAGATGTGCCACCTTTTTTTCTCAAAGAGCATGTTGGAGCCCGTGCAACAACCACACAAGTTGCATGCACACATAACACATTTACTAGTAATAAATTCTAAAGGACAAATGCCAGTATGCCACACAAGTTCATCTCCAATTCATGTGAAAAATTTGTGCATGACTAGTCTACATATATTCACAACGCTACCGTTCAGAATTTACCATACCCCACTTACACGTTATAGATGGGCTACATGTCCTCCTCCAAGTTCCAGTCCCAGGTGTTCTTCATGGATGGCACGATCCATAGCGGTGGGCAACGGGAATCATTGTCGTAGCTTTCTAGTCCGGTTCCACATGACGGAGACTCATCCAAGCTAAAGCGGCATAAATCAGGGATAGCGGCATGTCGTTCATCCGACAATGCGCACTAAAGACACAACCATGCTTCATGAACGGCAGGCCTTCGGTGTCGTGCACGGAAGGTGGCATGTGCTTCACAATGGGGTAGCTGTCCCCCATGAAAAGCGAGTACTCTCCAAGAGTGTTCCTTGGCACCCACATAGCATCACGGGGGTCGAACTCGGCGCCGTTCATCTGGTACACGTGACATCTCAGATCTGGACACATGGTGACGTACACAGTCAAGGTCCATGCATAATAATGTTGTGCTCAAATATGGCGGTCGGTAATACTGTGCAGCAAATAGTACTACTCCCGTATAGAGGAAGTAAAATAACCGGCTTATTATATATAGCCACTCTTGGCTACATGGATGAGATAGTAAGACATGGAAAAACAAAATTGGTGGTAGCTAGTGGGTTCAAGTCTTCAAGGGCCTAGCTAGCTATACACGTCCTCCAAGGTAAAAAGTACTCCTACTAGTACTAGTAAGTAAGTAGTACAACAACGAAAGAGAAGGCGGGGGGGGGGGGTTAAAAAATATAATACTAAATGGAATAGATGGGTAGATGGTGACGGTCCGATCATGGTAGATTGTGTGAATGCACATCAGTGGTACCATGGGTAACGACTGCTAAGATAGTTGATCCCAATATGCCAAAGTCAGCTACAAGGTTCCAGGTTAGACCGAATCGCGGATGCAAATGCACATCCAGGATCGGCGATCTTATTATGATTGGGGATGACTGGTCCCTGCAAACTAATGGAGTACCGTTAGGGATGCAAATGATGGTTTGTGCATTCCGTTTGTAATCTCCCATACCGTAGGATGGCAACCAGATGAAACAAGTCCCCTGGCTTGTCACCACGAAGATGCAGCCTAGATGGCGCACGACGTCTTTGAACGTGTAGGGGTACAAATCTGCCGCAGCCAACATGCGCCAGCCTCTACCATTACTGCCTCTTGCACTGATGGCAATCCTTATGTTGAACATTGCGATGAGATAGTAGTCGTTGTAGCCGCGTCGCTTTGTCGGCGGGTTCGCAATTGCTATCTTCTTCAATCTCATGTAGGCATCATCATACGTATTCAAGCCCAGCTAGTCTGGAAGGTCGATCCCAATGGTTGAGAAGGGGTCTACGGGAACGGCCACACTGTTGTGGATGTTGTGCAAAATGATGGTGGTAGCCGGCCGGAGGTATGCAAGCCAATCTTTGTTGGCACCGACCCAGACCTATATATAAGACGGTGGGCAGCGAAGAAATTATGGGATGAAAATGGAATAAATAAGTACTACATGATCAAACTCCATGACTGACCTGCTCATCGGACAAAATCTGACTACCTCTCAATGTAGGCAACTCTAGCGGAGTCAACGTGCAACCATGGACAGGGAGCGGTGGACTATTCGGAGGATTGTCCCATAGAAGAACCTTCTCCTCGAGGACGCATGGAAGACCAACAAACATGGCCTTTTACCAAGCCTGTTTAAGCACCGTCTTGAAAAAGTTGGTGCAGGAAGCACTAAGTCTTGCGGCGGTGAGGACGTCGGAGCGGCGTGTGATTTCGCCAGGTCGTCCAAGGTATCCCTGCCCTGACGAGGAGGAGAACCGCCTGGCGAATCCATGGGAGCAGCGACGAACTACCTTCTCTTCGGGGGGAGGGGAACTAGCAAGGAGGAGATAAGAGCGTAGTAACCGCAGGGCCTTGTCCCTTCCAACTGTACCTCCTCCATCGTTCCTTAGCGAAGGGGTGATGTCATGGAATTGTCACAACAGATGTCCTAGTGAAAGGAGTTAGTCGTGGAGCCATCGCAACTAGGAAGCTTGAAGGGGTTAATCGGGACAAAGGACACGAGAAGTTTATACTGCTTCGGCCCCTTGCGGTGAAGGTAAAGCCTAGTCCAGTTGTTGTGGTATTGCTAGGTTTCGATGACCAAGGAGCGAAATACGCTAGCTTGGCTCTCGATCTGCTCTTTCTTACCCTAAGCCGCCGCCAGGTCGCCCCCTTATATACACGGGTCGACGCCTGGCGGCCTATAGAGTCCCGGCCGGCTCATACAACGTGTCCGGCTCGGTAACTTCTTTTACAAGCCTTACTTTACAAGTCTTACTCATACATGGCTGTTTACAATTTGGGCCTTAAGTCGCCTCTGGGCTTGGGCCTGCTATAAGTCTTATAATGAACCATCGCCTTATATACCTGTCGGGCTTCTTTGAGTAACCCGCCATTAAGATTGACCCGGCCCCTCCTGGGCGGGTCATACCTGGTAGTTATATCCCCAACATTAGGCCCCAGGTTGATTTGAACTTTGTTCTTGTCAATCTTCAACACTTAGAAAAAATCCACCTATTACTATTTTGCAAAAGCCTTGTAACCCGCCATAACATCATCTTTGGATTTTCAAAAATCCGCCACCACGTCATCTTTTAACGGATCTTTATCTTTAATGCCTTTCCGAAAATCGAGGTGCCTGGGTAGCTGGATGACCATGTTTTCGTCTCCTCGTTTCTCGCGCCCACTTATCAGTCTTCTCCTTATAAATAGGCACGAATGGCCTTTCTTCATTCTCCCCCTTTTCCATAGTCTTCTTCCTCTCTCGCAACCCTTCTGTCGCTCGAGCTCCGCCGTCGCCGCAACGCTCATTGTCGTCCTCAAGCTCGGCCGCTGCATCACCCTGAGCTGTCCAGAGAAACGACGACGACCCTCCACAGCAGATCTGCGTCTGTAAGTTCTCGCTTTCTCACACCTTAGATCTGCATTTAGGGTTTGTGAGTTCTTTATTGTGTTCTTCGCTGTTCATCACAGATTCCTTTCAGTTTCTCCACCACACCCTCTTTTGATCTAAAAGAAGTGTAGAACCTATGCGGTAGTTGTTTTACATCCATTTTAGATGCTAGCAAATCCCTTTCTCTTGTACAAATGCCTCTTTAGAGCTGACGAACTCCTCTGCGTTGGTTTTTTAGGTCTAAATTTATTTTTCTTTTCTGAACCATCTTGATCCAGAATAATAGCAGTAGCTTGGGAAACTTGTTTGTCTCAGCACTTAGCCAATTCTTTTTGTAGCAATCTTTGAATATCTTTAGTCATGGCAGCTTATCACGCCGGCTCACTTTTCTTTTATATGTCATTAGCCCTTACTTAAGCCGCCATTACTCATCCGTACTATTATCATTTAACCTGTAATTCCACCAATAAATTGAATCGACACATTGCTTTCTTTTCAGCTTGCCCTTTTTTCATCATGCCGTCAAAAGCGCCAACTGTCTGCAACTGGGTTCCTTCCACAGTTACTGAGGACACTTTGAAGGAATTTGTCACCATTGGATTTTTGCCAGAGAAAAACATTATGTCTTATCGTGCCCCTGACCCGGACGAAGAACGTCCTAAGCCCAAAGACAGTGAAGTTATCATCTTTACTGACCACATGAATCGGGGCTTCTCACCACTCGGCTCAAAGTTCTTCCGAGACGTTTTGCATTTTTTTCAAGCTTCATCCACAAGACCTTGGACCCAACTCCATATCCAATATCTGCAATTTTCAAGTTCTCTATGAGGTATATCTCCAAGAAGAACCAACTGTGGAGCTCTTCAGAGAATACTTTTATTTGAACCGCCAGAATGAGTGCACCAACGGCCCTAGCTTGGAACTTGGCGGAATCTTGACTCAACGCCGACAGGGTGCTGTCTTTCCTTTAGTGGTTTTACCAAGCCATCCCAAATATTGGAACCAAACTTGGTTCTATTGCCAAGACATATCACCAGCTGATGAAAAACCGTTGTCGGGTTATCGCACGGAGTGTCTTGATTCTAAGTTTGTGCTCCCTGACAAGCTTACTACTACTGAACGCAAGAAGCTTATCCCATCTATCAAAAGGATTCAAGCCTTATTGGGAAATGGCTTAACCGGAGTTGACCTGATCCGTTGCTGGATCGCATGGCGGGTCATCCCTCTAAGCCACCGATCCTAGTTGATGTATAAATATGGCGGAGGCCCAGATGATTCTCTGCGTCATAGCTCTGTACAACTAACTGAAGAGGACATTGTTGCAATGTCAACCATCCTCGTGAACGGCAAATACGAGGACTGTAGTAAGGTTGGATTAAACCCCTTCTGCAAACTTAACCTGGCACCAGAGGTGAACCACCTTGACCTCCTTTTTTGTTTTCTTCAGTAGTTAAATACTTGCATGGCTTTTTAACCTGTTATTCGCTTACAGGCCAGATCTGATTTCTGGAAGGCCAAATATGATCATGAAGCTGCCAAGAAGGCTAGAGCCGCTGCCATAGCCGCCAGGAGAACGACCCCGAAGCCCAAGAAGAAGAAGACTGCATCTGTCATATTCCAGCTGGATGATGTTTCTGAGTCGGAGGTAGCCCTTGACTCCCTTGGCCAATTTTTTAACAACCTTATTGACACTGACTATTGCCAGGACAACACGAGGCCAGCCAGGCCGTAGAAGAAGAGGTAACTATTCCTCCAACTCAGCCCCTTTGCCAAGACAGAAACTTCGACTGGTAACCCGGAAAGTCAAGTTTTCGCACCCTTTGGCTTATTTGGACCCTCGTTTTCTTTTTAAAAAGCAGCAACATGAGAGCCGCCGTCAAGCCCAGACTGATGACGACAATGATCCGCCCTCCGACTTACAAAAAACTCCTCGAAAACGCCAGAACAAGGTTTCTTTCACCTTTGTATTATTCTTTTATCCATGAATCTATTTCCTTACACTTTTAACTTTATTTTACATTTGCAGGAGGTTTCTCGCTCTTCTGGTGACTCGTCACAAACTCAATTTCTGGCTTTCAAGACTGCCCCAGGGTAAGGAAAATCAACTTTCTTCTGTATCTTTAAAACTGCATCATTATACTAACTGTCTCATAAAAAAATCTTTCTTGGCGGTCAAGCAAAATCCAAGAAAGCCAAGGTGACTAAACCGGCAGAAGACCCGAAAGATCTTGCACCTGAACCGACAATACCAACTCCTAATCAATCTGAAGCGCCAGAAGATCCGGCTGTCCATGTTCAATCAGACCTTGCTGAACCGTCAGCTGATGAGACCATTCTTAATCCGGCTACCACTGAACCATCTAGCTCAGCTAAACCGCCGACAACTTCTGACAATGATGTCTTAATTACTAGTAGTCGATTCATTGAGCCAGGCAACCCAATTGTACTGGCCCGACACTCTGCTAAACAAGAGGCTTTAGAGAGGCAGAAGGTGTGGTTTGATATCTCTCATTACGCTCACCTGAACGTTAGTGACGTGCTGTCTGGCTACCTCAGTCATGTGCATTCCAGCCGTGACTCGGAAATTGAGATGGTCAAGCAACTGTAGCTGAAATATGAGGTACGTTCACCGGCTTTCACCATCTTATATATGCTGTGCCAGCCCCCAAGTCTCCGGATTATGATGAACCTGAATGATCCGTAGACTTGTGATATAGGTTGATGCTATGTCTTAGATTCTCCTTAAATCCAGCCTAAATTTCACCTGTAGTCCCCAAGGGCCAGCTCAATTTATCACAAATGAGCTGGTACTTAACTTCATAACTGTCTTGAATCAGTCGAAACAAATAGTGTAATCCGGCTCAACATGAAAAAACTTTCTTAATATCATGCATTAGCCCCCAAGTGCCAAGCGTTGTTACTTGTAAAACACTTGGGACTTTAATCATAGAAGAGCCATTTCGCATTAAAAATTGCTTTGGCAGACATTAGCCCCTAAGTGTCGGGTGGTGTTGCATTACAAAGCACTTGGGACTTTAATCATGATAACCTTTATTGAAATACATTTTAACATACCTGTGCATGTTTGCAGACTGCCTTGACTGAATTGGGGTCTCAATTGACTGATGCAAAGACCCGGCTGGCGGATCAAGATACGGAGATAAAGAATGCTGACTCCAAACTCCAGTTGAGCCTTTCTGAAGCCGAAAAATTGAAGACCAATTTTGATGCGGAGAGGAAATCCTGGGCCGACGAGAAAACCTTGCTAACACGGCGTGTTGAGACAGCGGAGGCGGCTCTCAAGGAGGTTTCCATGGAGCTCACCGGTTTAAAAAACCGTGTGTCCCAGATGGTCTCTGCAATCTTTGGTGAGTTATTTGCCTTTAGTTACTTACACTCTATTTTTGCCAGAAGTATAAACCGCCTTCTTAACCTTTTAAAACACCCGCAGGTCCCCGGAGCAACAATCTGAGCCAAAATAGTTTAATAAAACTCAAGGCGGTTTACACCCTGGTGGAGCAGCTGTACACTGGAGCTCAACGGGCGCTTGCCATTATATCCCCAGCCAACCAAGGACCAAACCTCTTAAGTGACGTCTTGAAGAAATTTTCAATTTTACCCGCCAGATTCCAAGAGGTTAAACGGTCTTGCGCAAGAGCCGGAGCCCTAACCGCATTGAGCCGTTCCAAAGCCTGGGTGCCGGAACTTGACCCGGCGGATGTAGCCAAGGGGTATCCCCCTTTGAAAGAAGATGGGACTCCGTTTGATCAAGACGATTTCGTTGCTTGTGTGTGGGAAGTCCGTCCTCATGCTACCATCCTTGGCGAGCAAACCAACATTGATAAATATCAGTCGGGTTTTGATGTTGAAAATAAGAAGATGGCGACTCCCTCTTATAAAGTGACAAATCTTATCCCGCCGGTTCGCCAACACACTTTTGCCCCGGAAATTGACCTGGCCGGCCTAATTGACGATGAAGCTGAGTTCATTGCTCTGAACGGCTTTGACTAGTCCAATCCCATCTTTCAACCAGTGGAGGGAGGTGAACCGGCGAGGGAGGAGTCATGACCGTCTGAATAATCCAGCCTTTTCGCTTAAGATCTGCTTAAGAGAGAAAACAGTCTAACCTTTTGGGCTCTCAATGCCTTGTAATAGGTTAGTTTGAAAACTGCATGTTTTGCCTATGCCGTTGTGCATAGGATGTTGCATATGAATTTTTACTCATGATGTCAATATATGCATTATATCTGTGCTCACATCTGCAGTGT
The DNA here is from genome assembly GCF_002162155.2 of Triticum dicoccoides. Lineage (NCBI taxonomy): Eukaryota > Viridiplantae > Streptophyta > Magnoliopsida > Poales > Poaceae > Triticum > Triticum dicoccoides. The sequence continues at coordinate 454,232,499 of NC_041386.1, read as the reverse complement.
TTAAACCTGTTCCTGTATGAGAAAGATGAAAAAACTGTCCTGGTGGTTTATTGCTGGATGGGTCAAAACACCCGATACATAACTATGAAATCATCATAGTGGAAAAACAGGACCAGATGTAAGATAAACAAGGCTGAAAAAACCTTTGATTAACAAAAGGACACAGATAAGTCTGTTTATGAATGACAATGTCATACCTATGTTCTTTGATTCCGAACTGCCGGCTTATATGACCCGGACAATATGGTTGATGACCCTAATCTTTGTAGAAGTCAATACCTTGATATGCCTGATGATTGTTATACCTTGGCAACTCATTGTCCAATAACCGAGCTGGTTTAAATTGAAACCACACGTGTAGTTAGATTTGAGACAACAAAAAACCAGTAAAACAAAATAGTATGTTTCAAATGATGTAAATCAAGCATTAAGAGTAATTTGGAGGATTCTGATTCGAATACGATCAGTAACCCGGACCAAAGGGGTTAAGCCAGGATTCGAATACGATCATGTAGCCCCCAGTGGTTTTGGCGTTGCGCCGATCAAAAGGGTATCGACAGCTATGTTCTCTTTGGTTCGAATATGACCTATGTTTGAACAGGAAGCCCCCAAATGACCTTGAGAGGTTTTTAACGACCCTGATTCGAATACGATTCAAGTCAGACCCAAAAGGGGTTAAGCTATGATTCAGATACGATCAAGAAGCCCCCTAGTGAGTTTGGCTTTGCGCCGATCAAGAGGGTTACGACAGCTATGTTCTCTTTGGTTCGAATACGACCTATGTTTGAACAGGAAGCCCCCTAGTGACCATGAGGTTTACGGCTAGATTCAAATACGATCATGAGCCAGACCAAAAGGGTTAAGCTAGAATCAAATATGATCAGCCCCCTAATGGTCGTTTGAATAATTAGAATAATAAAGATATATGATCATTGAAAATGAAAAGGACAGAGGTCCTGCTTTATTACTTATCATAATATATACAATGTCACAGTATGTACATCATGAGAGCCGGTGGCTCACGTATAGTACGACCGAAGATGAGCAATATTCCACGGCCGGCGGGTCTCCTCCTCCGACTTACGTGAGTCTTTGTGCTCTCGAACGTCGATAAGGTAATATGACCCATTGTTCAAGTTCTTGCTGACCACAAAAGGTCCTTCCCAAGGTGGGGATAGCTTGTGTGCATCAGACTGATCCTGGATGAGCCGGAGCACCAGGTCACCTTCTTGAAAGGTTCTGGACCTAACCCGGCAGCTGTGATAACAGCGCAGGTCATGTTGATAAATTGTTGATCGGGCTGCTGCCAAATCTCGCTCCTCATCTAACAAGTCAAGTGCATCTTGTCGGGCTTGTTCATTATTAGCTTCAACGTAAGCCGCCATGCGGGGCGAGTCATGATGAATATCACTAGGCAAGACTGCTTCTGCTCCATAAACCATGAAAAAGGCGTATAGCCCGTAGACCTGTTAGGAGTGGTATTGATGCTCCATAACACTGAGGGTAACTCCTCTACCCAACAACCCAGCGTCCGTTGTAAAGGAACCATAAGCCGGGGCTTGAGACCTTTTAAGATTTCCTGATTTGCTCTCTCAGCTTGACCATTGGATTGGGGGTGAGCTACTGACGAAACATCAAGCCGGATATGCTCACGTTGACAAAACTCCTCCATAACGCCTTTGGACAGATTAGTACCATTGTCAGTTATAATACTGTGTGGAAAGCCAAAATGAAAGATCACCTTTTTCATGAACTGAACCGCCGTGGCTGCATCACACTTACTAACCGGCTCTGCCTCAACCCATTTTGTGAATTTGTCAACTGCCACCAAAAGATGTGTCTTTTTATCCTTGGATCTTTTGAAATGTCCAACCATGTCAAGCCGCCAGACTGCAAACGGCCAAGTGGTTGGAATCATCCGCAATTCTTGAGCCGGCACGTGCGCTCATCGTGCAAATTTTTGACACCCATCACACCTACTGACCAGATCCTCTGCATCAGCATGAGCCGTTAGCCAGTAAAAACCATGACGAAGAGCTTTGGCCACAAGAGACTTTGAACCGGCGTGATGGCCACAATTCCCTTCATGGATCTCACAAAGAATTTCTTGACCTTCTTCAGGAGAAACACAATGTTGAAACGCTCCAGTGACGCTGCGATGATACAACTCACCATTGGAAATTTTCATTGACTTAGACCGCCGGGTTATCTGTTGAGCCAAGGTCTCATCCTCTGGCAACTCACCCTGGGTCATGTAAGCCAAATACGGTACTATCAAATCTGGAATGACATGAAGAGCCGCCGCCAACTGTGCCTCTGGGTCTGGAACGGCCAAATCTTCCTCTGTAGGCAATTTGATAGAAGGGTTATGCAGAACATCTAGAAAAGTGTTAGGTGGCACCGGCTTATGCTGAGATCCCAACCGCCTTAAAGCATCAGCCACTTCGTTTTTTCTGCGGTCAATGTGCTCCACTTGATAACCCTTGAAGTGTCCAGCAACAGTGTCAACCTCCCGGTGATAAGCCGCCATGAGAGGGTCCTTGGCGTCCCACTTGCCTAATACCTACTAAGCCACCAAATCTGAGTCGCCAAGGCACCGTACCCAGTTTAAACTCATCTCTTTAGCCATTCGAAGACCATGGAGTAAGGCCTCATATTCTGCTGCGTTGTTAGTACAAGGAAACATCAATCGCAACACATAACAAAACTTGTCACCTCGAGGAGAAGTTAAAATAACTCCAGCCCCCGAGCCTTCCAACTGTCTGGACCCATCGAAATGAATCGTCCAATATGTGTTGTATGGCTTCTCTTCAGGTATCTGGAACTCCGTCCAATCGTTAATGAAGTCCACCAGTGCTTGAGACTTAATGGTTGTACGTGGCACACACTTTAAATTATGAGACCAAAGCTCAATGGCCCACTTGGCGACTCGTCCTGTGGCTTCTCTATTTTGAATAATATCTCCTAAAGGAGCAGAACTAACCACAGTGATAGGATGACCCTGGAAGTAATGCTTAAGCTTCTGGCTTGCCATGAACACCCCATAAACAAGCTTCTGCCAATGTGGATATCTTTGCTTGGATTCAATGAGCACCTCACTGACGTAGTAAATCGGCCGTTGAACCGGATGTTCCTTGCCAGCCTCCTTGCGCTCCACAACAATGGCCACACTGACGGCCCATGAGTTAGCAGCCACATATAACAATAGCGGCTCCTTCTCGACGGGGGCAGCAAGAACCGGCAGCTCAGCAAGCTGTCTTTTAAAATCTTCAAAGGCGGAGTTGGCAGCATCACTCCAGACAAAGTCATCAGCGTCACTCCAGACAAAGTCATCCATCTTTTTCATCATTTGATACAACGACATAGCCTTCTCACCCAACCGGCTTATGAACCAGCTCAAAGCTGCAAATCGACCCGCGAGCCGCTGAACGTCATTGATGCAAGCCGGTTTAGCCAAAGATGTAATCGCCTTAATTTTTTCTGGGTTAGCCTCAATGCCTCTGTTAGACACCAAAAAACCCAAAAGCTTGCCAGCTGGGACTCCAAAAACACACTTGGCCGAGTTAAGCATCATCTTGTAGACCCAGAGGTTATCAAAGGTTTCCTTTAAATCAGCTACCAAAGCTTCCTTCTCTCTGGATTTCACCACTATATCATCCACATAAGCATGAACATTACGCCCAATCTGATTATGAAGGCAATTCTGTACACACCGCTGATAAGTCGCCTGGGCACTCTTAAGCCCAAAAGGCATAGACACATGGTAGAAGGCTCCAAATGGAGTAATGAAAGTTGTCTTCTCCTGGTCCTTAACCGCCATTTTGATCTGATGATAACCAGAATAAGCATCCAAAAAGCTCAGACGCTCACAACCCATCGTAGCATCAATGATTTGATCAATACGATGGAGAGAAAAAGGATCAGTCGGGCAGGCTTTGTTTAAATCCGTGTAATCCACACACATACGCCAAGTGTCATTCTTTTTTAGCACAAGCACCGGGTTAGCCAACCACTCTGGGTGAAAAATTTCAACAATAAACCCAGCTGCCAAAAGCCGGGCCACCTCTTCTCCAATAGCCTTGCGCCTTTCCTCATTAAACTGCCGAAGAAACTGCTTGACCGGCTTAAATTTTGGATCAATATTAAGAGTGTGCTCAGCGAGTTCTCTTGGTACACCCGGCATGTCAGAAGGCTTCCATGCAAAGATGTCCCGGTTCTCACAGATGAACTCGATGAGCGCGCCTTCCTATTTTGGATCCAAGTTAGCATTGATAATGAACTGTTTGGATGAGTCGCCAGGCACAAAGTCAATCATCTTGGTATCATCAGCTGACTTAAATTTCAGCGTCGGCTCATGCTCCATAGTTGGCTTCTTGAGAGATGTCATGTCCGCCGGGTCAACATTATCCTTATAAAACTTCAATTCCTCTGTTGCACAAACAGACTCGGCGTAACCAGCATCGCCTTCTTCACATTCCAGGGCTATCTTCCGGCTTCCATGCACTGTAATGGTGCCCTTATAACCTGGCATTTTGAGCTGTAGATAAACATAACACGATCATTACATGAACTTAGCATAAGTCGGCCGACCAAACAGAGCGTGATACGGGCTTTTGATTTTAACCACTTCAAAAGTTAAATTCTCATCCCTAGAATCATACTCATCCCAAAGGCTACTTCTAGCTCAATCCTACAAACTGGGTATGTCGACTTACCAGGCACAACTCCATGAAAAACAGTATTGGACATTTTAAGACTTTTGTCAGTCAACCCCATGCGATGGTATGTCTCATAATAAAGGATGTTGATGCTACTGCCTCCGTCCATGAGCACTTTAGTGAATTTGTATCCGCCAACCTGAGGTGCCACCACCAAATCCAGATGACCCGGATTATCAACCCGGGGAGGGTGGTCTTCCCTACTCCATATGATAGGCTGCTCAGACCATCTTAAATAACGTGGAACTGCCTGTTCAACAGCATTTACAGCCCTCTTATGAAGTTTTTGGTCCCTTTTGCACAAACTGGTGGTGAACACGTGATACTGCCCACTGTTCAACTGCTTTGGGTTACTCTGATACCCGAACTGTTGTTGTTGCTAATTACATTCGCCGGATTGCTGATTATAGCCGCCCTGACTGCCTTGAGGGCCCTGGCCGTGAAAATTGCCACCGCCTAAGCCACCGCCCGGGCCATGAAAGCCGCCACCGCCTGAGCCGCCGCTAGGTCCGTGGTTACCGTCAAACATGTTGGAATTCTTAAAAGCCTTCATGATCGTACAGTCTTTCCATAGATGGGTAGTTGGCTTCTCCCGGGTGCCGTGTCTGGGACAGGGTTCATTTAGTAGATGCTCAAGGGTGGGACCTGACCCGCCAGACCTAGGAGGTGGCCTCCTCTTGCGCCGTTGATTGTTGTCCTGTGCATTGGTGTTAGCTACAAACTCCTGACTACCGTCGGCCTTACGTTTATTGCCTCCTTGATTCGCCGGGTTGTGCTAGTGACCTTTGACGTTGTCATTCTTCCCTTCCCTGTCTTCTCTTTGTCAGATGCAGGGTCTTTGGTACTGTCAGAATCGGCATATTTGACCAGAGCCACCATCAGCTGGCCCATGTCATTACAATCACGCTTGAGCCACCCCAGCTTCTGTTTCGGAGGTTCAAAACGGCAATTTTTCTCCAACATTAAGAACGCGGAGCCAGCATCTATCTTATCAGATGAATGTATTATTTCCTTGACCCGGTGCACCCAATGGGTCGTGGATTCGCCTTCCTCTTGTTTGCAGTTAGTCAAGTCCATGATCGACATGGGTTGCTTATAGGTATCCTTAAAGTTCTGAATGAATCGGGCTTTTAACTCCGCCCATGAGCCGATGGAGTTGGCTAGCAGCCCCTTTAACCAAGTGCGAGATGTTCCATCCAACATCATGGTGAAGTACTTAGCCATTGCTGCGTCACTGACCTCCAGCAACTCCATGGCCATCTCATAACTTTCGATCCATGCCCCGGGTTGTAAGTCAGCTGTGTAATTAGGCACCTTCCGAGGCCCCTTGAAATCCTTTGGTAAATGCTCATCATGTAGAGCCGACACCAAGCAAGGGACTCCTCCTATCCTCGTGGCCACACCTGCTTCAACAGAGGTCGTTGGATAACCGGAAAAGCCTGGTGAGCCGCCTGCTCCGCTGCCTATTGAACCGCCCGCTCAGCCTCTTGGTGGATCCTCTCCTAGTCCACCAAGTTAAGAGCTCCACCATGCGCCGGGTCATACCTACATGGCTGGTTACGGTGATGAGCATTGCTTGACATGGCTGCTGAATCCACATGCCTGCTATAGCTTGGGCTCCGGCTTGGGCGAGGGGTTGAATGGATCCTGTCTCAACTATAAGAGTATGACTCCTGCTGTGCCAGAGCTGTCTGAAGAAGATCTCTGACCCTTCGCGTTTCGATCGCCGTCAGGGAATCGCCTTCCATTGGGAGAGCTGCCAGGCGTGCCGATGCAGCAATTAGATTCTCCAAAGGGTTAGAAAAATGACCTGGCAGTGCTGGTGTATGACGAGGCGGAGCCGTATTCACACGAGGTGGTTCCATAGCTCACGGCTGACCCGGCGCCCCAGCCCCGGGTGTTGTAATCCGGTTGGCCTCCGGCGGGTTACTGGGTCCAGCCCCGGGTGTGTGGAAGAGATTCCTAGGATCATAAGTTAGGGGCAGACGTGATTGAGTCTTCTGGTGCCTTCTCCTCATGACCTCGTTTGACGCATTTAGATTCATCAAAAGCTGAAAAGCCTCTGATTGAAGCTGTTGAGCCCGGGCGTCCAAAGCCGCCCGTTCCGCAGCCATCTGGACGTCCTCTGCCGCCAAGTTCTCCTTGGCTTGAGCTATCTCCTCACGTAGCAGTGCCACCTCTGCATCATGCTGAGCCTTATTCGCCAGTTCAACCACGATGGTCAACGGGGCCATCATCTTATCCATAAGATCCATCAGCACCTGAGCCGGCGGGCGCGCAGGGTCTCCTGACCCGGTCGCGGCCGTCCCGGAGGTTATTGCTGCCACAGCTGTAGAATTTTGTGCAGGCTATGTACCAGTCACGAAGACTCCCGCTCTATTCGGCGTCTCAAAGGGGTCCGAAATACTGCTGCCATCGGAATAGCCCCCAAGCCCGCCATCTGGTAGTTGATACAATGAATCCGTCTCGCCTATGGATGACTCACCGTCAGAATAGATGGCCGTCTCACCACCATCCACCGATCCTTCAGAGAACTCCCCTCCATGGATGCAACCCATGAAGGCACGCTTCAAGGCGAGTTGAGTCCGGGCGGGTCTCGCACGCTGAGCCGTCTCGACGAGGTCGGTGCAGATGTCCGGCTTAGGGCCCGGCTCGCCGATCCCGCCGATGACGACGTGGATTCTGTCGAAGGGGACCGGGTACCCGTACTCAATCGAGCCAGCGTCGAGGCCCCAGCCTTCGTCGTCGATGTAGAGCTTGCCGCGATGACTCTTGGTCATCCAGCCCGCAACGTATCCCTTGAGCCTTTCGAAGTTTCCCTTTAAGAAGTCAAATCCATCATGCGCTGGCCCCACGGTGGGCGCCAACTGTCGTGGAATTGTCACGGCAGATGTCCTAGTGAAAGGACTTAGTCGTGGAGCCATCGCAACTAGGAAGCTTAAAGCGATTAATCGGGACAAAGGACTCGAGAAGTTTATACTGGTTTGGCCCCTTGTGGTGAAGGTAAAGCCTAGTCCAGTTGTTATGGTATTGCTAGGTTTCGATGACCAAGGAGCGAAATACGCTAGCTTGGCTCTCGATCTGTTGTTTCTTACCCGAAGCCGCCGCCGGGTCGTCCCCTTATATACACGGGTTGACGCCTGGCGGCCTACAGAGTCCCGGTCGGCTCATACAACGTGTCCGTCTCGGTAACTTCTTTTACAAGACTTACTTTACAAGTCTTACTCATACATGGCGGTTTACAATTTTGGCCTTAAGCCGCCTCTGGGCTTGGGCCTGCTACAAGTCTTATAATGAACCAACGCCTTATATACTTATCGGGCTTCTTTGAGTAACCCACCATTAAGATTGACCCGGCCCCTCCTGGGCGGGTCATACCTGGTAGTTATATCCCCAACAGGTGAGGCTATTATTTACTACATACTCATACTGTAGCAGTACTAGTACTACTTTAAAAACTAGTAGTCGATGTAGTACTGTACTTCTAGTATAGTGCACAAGTTTTGAACTCTTGAATCTCAGGGCTAAGGAGCTACAGTTGGAAGTGGAGGGTAGATCTGTTCTCTAGAACCGTCGTTCTACTATCAATGCAGGGAAAGTACACCTGTATAGTGGGTACTCTCAGTGCTCTATTCCAGTGCGTAGCTGGCCTACTCAGCCACTCCTCTCACGCACACACTAGCAGCATGTTTATCGGCGATGGTTATTGCAGGGGCAGAACATTTGAGTTATTTGATATAGCGAGACTAGGCTTTTCGATTCCATTTGTGGAGGTGTAATGGATCTCGTCGAACTTTGTTAGTAGTTCCTTCTTCATGAATGAGATGAGGCAAAGCTTTTGCCTCCGTTTCAAAACAAAAAAATCACGTCAAGAGGAATTTCTTTTATAGAGCCGATAATGGAGTGAAGTCCATGCGTGCAACACCACAAGCTACAGAGTAGTAGAGTACTAGCACTTTACATACAGAGCCATATTGCATAGTTCCCAATGCCGCGTCAGGCTTTTCCAGCTCCTCAGGCTTAATTGGGAGGCGCTAGTTTAAATATGCTACTAGCTGATGAGGAAGCTGCAAGCGAGGTGCGGCTAGGGCGAGCACGGGAGCCACGAGATGATGGGAAGGAAAACCCGTTCACGTGGCTGGGCTATCTAGTGCACCCAGATCGTGCTGTGACACGTCCAGTTGACCTCAAAACTCAAACTACCCGTGTACAATATTGGCTCGCAGCGCAGTTACTATTTAAAAAAAGGCCGACGTGCGTTCGGCTGGGATCGAACCCACAAAATGAGGTATACACTCTCGCGACCACTAGTAGTACTCGTTGGAGTACAACGCAACCTAGAATCGCCTTTTGTCGCTAGTAGTACATTGTTCCTTACAAGAAACCACTAATGATGCCAAGAAACTACTACCACTTGCATACGTGGCAGGCTTAAGAAAAGACTACCTTATCAACCATTCTACATGCCCTTACCAACCAGCCCTACCAAGAAACGACTACTCTACAAAGTGCCATTATAGGCATGTTTCAACCCATGTCGCCCCTTAAGTCAACACCTTCTATTCAACCGGCAAGCTAGGTGTAACACCCCGGATATGACTTTCCCAATTTGTACTCCAACACTTGCCGTTTCTGGCGTTAAGTTATTTTATTTTCTCGGGTTCGGGTCTTTTTATCCGTGTGTTGTTCTCGTTGTCATGCATCTCATATCATGTCATCATGTGCACTGCATTTGCATACGTGTTCATCTCATGCATTCGAGCATTTTCCCCGTTGTCCGTTTTGCATTCCGGTGTTTCGTTCTCCCCCGGTGGTCATTTCTACCTTTCTTTCATGTGTGGGGATTAGACATTTCCGGATTGGACCGAGACTTGCCAAGCGGCCTTGGTTTACTACCGGTAGACTGCCTGTCAAGTTTCGTACCATTTGGACTTTGTTTGATGCTCCAACGATCAACCGAGGGACCGAGAAGGCCTCGTGTGTGTTGCAGCCCAACACCCTTCCAATTTGGCCCAAAACCCACCAAAACCCTCTCCATCATCTAGAGCGTTCGATCACAATCATGTGGCCAAAAACCGCACCTCATTTGGACTCTCCTAGCTCCCTCTACCTATAAATATAGCCTCCCCTCCGAAAATCCCGGGTCATTTCGCACCCTAACCTAGCTCCCCGTCTCTCTGCGCGTCGGACAATGTCCGGACGCGCCGGACATCGCCGCCGCCCCAACCGGAGGCCGACACGTGGCGCGCGGGAGCCCCACATCGCCGCCGCCGCCCGAGGCCCTCCCGGCCCGCTCGGGGCCCCCGCGGCCGAACCGCCGAACGCC
>NC_041386.1:454219536-454221834 GCF_002162155.2 Triticum dicoccoides | reverse complement strand
CCGGGTCGCCGCCGCTGACCGCCGTCGCCCCCTCGTGCTCCCTCCGTCCTCCGGCGAGCCCTCCTCCGGCCCGCGGCCACCTCGCCTCTCCGGCCGCCGTCGTCCTCGTCAACTCCGGCGAGAGAGCCGCCGCCTCGAAGTCCGTGCGCCCAGATATGATTCGGTGCTACAGTAAACCCTAGAGAGGGTTGACTTTCTCTCCACTCCCCTTAAGTTTTTGGCATTTTTCATTGTGCTATAACTCTCTCTCTGTAGCTCCGTTTTGGGCATATAGAATATCAAAATGTTCGTCTCAGAGAGTACATCATTTCATCTCATTGCATCATTTTCATTTGAGTTCATCTTGATGCCCGAAATGCTGTTGGAAGAGTGCTACTTGAGATAATTGTCAGATCTGCTGCTTCATTTAGATATTTGTCATTTTTGCCATGATTATTGTGTGCATGATATGCCCATGAGCTCTACATATGTTTTGTTAAGGGTTTTGCCATCTTTCCAGAGGTGCAACCCATGTATTTTTGTGATGTGTGTGGTGACTAGCGCAAGCTTGCAAAGTGAGGCACATGGTAATTCTGATTTCAGGGACTTAGCATTTCCACTAAATCCTTGAGCTGTTTATTCCATATGGCCATATGTTCTTGTTGTTTCCTAGTGATCCGTGCCTCTTTTGAGGATGATCAGTAAGGATGTTTTGTTAATCTTGTAGTGATATATCCATCCATGTATTTGTTTGCAATTATGGAGCACCCTAGCTTGAGTCAATCGAGCTCTACTTTTGCTACTTCGTGAATCTGGGCAGATTGTCTACTTGTTAGCTATTTTGCCGATGATGTTGCAGTTGATCCGTGCATGCTATGCTATTGTTCTTGCCATGTCTAGCTTGCATTTTGTATATTCTTGATGGGTGTATGCTTAGCTTGTCATGACTTGCTCCGTAGCGAGTGCATCGAGCTCGTAAACATGCCTACTTGATATCTGTTTTCAGCATGCTCCAGTTTTCACTAAGTCAGAGAACTGATTATGTTTTTGCCATGTTCACATGCTTGCAATTGTATTTTCTGATCCCTTTTGGCTCAAGGTCACTAAGGGACTTTTGTTAAGCTATTTGAGTAGCTCCATGCCATGCTTTACTTTGCCATGTTCAGGTCCTATAGCATGTAGTCTTGTTGCTCCGAAGAGTGCTATCTGATCTGAAATTCCAGACAAGTGTTAATTTCACCAAGTCCGAAATCTGTTTGCCATATGCATTTTTGCCATGTTTGTTTGAACCTGTTAATGGATGAATTGGTCGTAGCTTAGTGCTAGACTTTTGTTAAGCATCTTGAATGCATCCCTGCCATGTATTTTGTTGTCATGTTTTGGTGCTGTAGCATGTTCATCTCTTTGCATTTAGATGGCTACTTGCTGTAAATCGCAGACCGTGGTCATATTTGAATTGCTTGCCATTTCCAAACCGTAACTCCGATTCCGGCGTTCTTTATATCGTTTTCAAGCGATTTCATCTCATCTTTCTAGTGGCACACTTGGTTTTCCATGTTGAGGCTAGGTTCATGCATCCCTTGTCAAATCTTGCATATGCATCCCGCATCGCATCTCGCATAGCATACCATCCTTGCATCCTATTGTTTGATCCTTGCACGTGGTTGATTGTGTCCTTGTTGCTCATTTGTCTTGTTTGGGTAGAGCCGGGAGACGAGTTCGCTCACGAGGAGCCCGTTGAGTTTGCTTTCGAGGATCCAGTCAACTCTGACAACTTTGCAGGCAAGATGATCATACCCTCGAAATCACTACTATCTTTGCTATGCTAGATTGCTCGCTCTTTTGCTATGCCAATGGTACGATGCCTACCACTTGCTTTTCAAGCCTCCCAAATTGCCATGCCAAACCTCTAACCCACCATGTCCTAGCAAACCATTGATTGGCTATGTTACCGCTTTGCTCAACCCCTCTTAAAGCGTTGCTAGTTGCAGGTGAAGATTGGAGGCCGTTCCTTGTTGGAACATTATTTTCTTGTTGGGATATCATTATATTGCCATGTTATCTTTATGTATCTATATACTTGGTAAAGGGTGGAAGGCTCGGCCTCTCGCCTAGTGTTTTTTTCCACTCTTGCCGCCCTAGTTTCCGTCATATCGGTGTTATGTTCCCGGATTTTGCGTTCCTTACGCGATTGGGTTATAATGGGAACCCCTTGATAGTTCGCCTTGATTAATGCTTTTCCAGCAATGTCGAACCTTGGTTTTACCATTTGCCACCTAGCCTCTTTTTCCCTTGGCTTTCCGGAGCCCGAGGGTCATC
>NC_041386.1:454165367-454219080 GCF_002162155.2 Triticum dicoccoides | reverse complement strand
TGAGTGTTGGTCCGACTGAGCTGCCTGCGGGGCCACCTCGGGGAAACTTGAGGGTTGGTTTTACTCGTAGCTAGTCTCATCTGAGTGTTCCCTGAGAACGAGATATGTGCAGCTCCTATCGGGATTTGTCGGCACATTCGGGCGGTGTTGCTGGTCTTGTTTTAACCTGTCGAAGTGTCTTGACGAACCGAGGTACCGAGTCCGATCGGAACGTCTCGGGAGGAGGTCTATTCCTTCGTTGACTGTGAGAGCTTTTCATGGGCTAAGTTGGGACTCCCCTGCAGGGATTTGAACTTTCGAAAGCCGTGCCCGCGGTTATGGGCAGATGGGAATTTGTTAATGTCCGGTTGTAGATAAATTGAACCTTAATTTAATTAAAATGAATCAACTGAGTGTGTTACTGTGATGGCCTCTTCTCGGCGGAGTCCAGGAAGTGGACACGGTGTTGGAGTAATGCTTACGCAGGTTTCTCTCTAGTTTCTCGCTCGCGCTTTGCCTCCTCTTCTCGCTCTCTTTTGCGAACAGGATAGCCACCATATATGCTAGCCGCTTGCTGCAGCTCCACATATTTTACCTTGCCTTACCTATAGGCTTAAATAGTCTTGATCGCGAGGGTGCGAGATTGCTAAGTCCCTATGGCTCACAGATTACTATTACACCAGATGCAGGGCTTGATGATTCCGCTCCAGGTGACGCGCTCGAGCTCAAGTGGGAGTTCGACGAGGACTCTCAACGATACTATGTTTCTTTTCCTGATGATCAGTAGTGGTGCCCAGTTGGGGGTGATCGGGACCGTGTCGCATGTTGGGTTATCTTTTATTTTGGCGCCGTAGTCGGGCCATGAGTGTTTGGATGATGTAATGTTATTTATGTACTTGATTGACGTGGTGAGTGTAAGCCAACTATGTTATCTCCCCTTTTATTACATATATATTACATGGGATGTTGTGAAGATTGCCTAACTTGCGACATATGCCTTCAATGCGATTATGCCTCTAAGTCGTGCCTCGACACGTGGGAGATATAGTCGCATCGAGGGTGTTACACTAGGCGTTATGACTTGTGGGACCTACATGTCAGTCTGCACAAAAATCCCCGAGTGACCTCCTACCTCCGGCCCGTCCACCTAGTCATCCTCGGCCATGGGACGCAGCACTGCTGGCAGAAGGCGGGGTTAAAATCACCGGCGGTGCGGAGCCCATCTTGCGGCAGCCCAAATGCCAGCTCCGTCCAGCGCTCGCGGCCGCTAGCTCGCCAAGATAGCTCTGTCCAGCTGCTTGTCTGCAAGGTTTGCTAGCTAGATTGGCACGGTGGCGCGGCGGCTTGCTCACGCCCGTCGCTCTAAGGCCGTCCATCTGGCTCGAGCGAAGGCCAGCGCGGTGGCTTGCTCGCGCGTGAGTCACGCTCGGGCCAGCCCGCCAACCCGTGCGGAGGCTAGTGCGGTGTCCGGCCCGTCCGGCGGAGCGGCGGCCAACTCCCTCATCATCGGTGCTACCGACGAACATGCATCAGTACTGTTTGAAGTAATGTTGAGGAAAATAATGATTTGAGGGGGAATATAACAGGATAGAAGGTCAGATGTGGGTCCCTCGTGTCAACGGTCAAACAAAATGTGTTGGTTTAAGCTGCCTCATCAGCACGGACGTGTGGGCCAACCCTGTCATAAACGGGTTTAAACAAGCCTAATCGGCACTAGGTAGTACTTTTTGGCACGGATTAAGAAATTTTGGGTATGTTTTTGCTATTTTTTGTACAATAGTTTATTCCTAGGGCTGGTTGAAAGTGGTAGTTTTTCGTTAAATACTCTACATATTGTAAGTAGGAGTGAAAGTTAAGCTTTGGAAGCCAATAAGCAAGGCTAGTTACATAGTTCCTATGTGTACATGATTGAAAGTAAATATCAACCATGAGTGACTAATATCTTGATGGAAAACTCGAAACTATGGAAATACTAGCATTTTTTGTAATGGTTGGAAATACTAGCAATGTTCACGTGCGTTGCAACAGATCGTAATTAGAATAATACTTATTCACAAAATTGATACAAAACACTCTAATTTTGATACACATATATTACTAGAGATATGTTGTGTTTCAATCGGAAAATATTCCTTGGGCTGTTTTGGTGAGGTGAGGGAGGGGTGTGGTTGGTTTTAAGATACTAATTATGGGGTTTTTCCGCAAATTAGAAGAGAAGTGGGATGTTGGTGAGAAAAGGCAACAACTTACCTCACAGTCGTTAGATGTAGATCTAATGGTCAGAAATGACGGATGGCACACACACCATCATCACCAACTTAGTCTTTTGTAGGAGTACTAGCAAGATGTCTGTGCATTGCACGGAACATCAAGATGCATATTTTTATAAAACACTTTTTGTGATTGACCCATGCAAGAGTAATCCCATGCGTAAAAACTAATGTTATCTCGAGAAAGAGGAGATAAGGTGAAGAGGAGTGGGGCGTGGTGGTGATTGGTGATCGGACTGAGCGGAGGCAAGGGGATGGAGGACGCCGGTAGTGGCCACCAGGCCAGTTTGTTCCAGAGGCTTCCTTTTTTAATTGCTCAACAATGAGGTTGTTGGAGATAAGGATGAACGAGGGAAGGCCTTGTCTACAAATGTGGAGAGAGGTGCGGGTATCTTTTAGTTTAATTTCCATCTGTCAGATATAGATCGGACAGGCTATTGCAAGATGGAACGCATACCATCATCACCAACTCGGGGTTTTTATAAGAGAAGAAATATAAGTATGGAGATACAAATGTATTATCGATACTTGTTTCCGTAAACTAGGATCTACATTCTATTCAATGCCTCAGCATGTGGGGCCTTAGCACAATGACTTCTCGACTGTGTAAAACAACGGTTTTCCCGTCGCCAATAAGGAGGGGGGACGGCGGCGCGCTTTCGGCTTGCTCTAGTCCTAGTAGTAATACTAGGTGGTCTACGCGTATGTAGATCTATTCTTTTTCATGTCTCGTGTTCGCCATACTGCCAGGACTGTTGATGAATAGATGGTAAGTTATTCACGGGGAAACCCTTGTTAAGCGTGTTTGCGAGAGAGAGAGAGAGAGAGAGAGAGAGAGAGAGAAAGAGAGAGTGCGTGTGTGATATGTCTAGAGACTGAGGCAATGATAAGAGATTCTTTGTGTCTATGTGTGTGGAGGATAGAGAGAGACATGTACATGGGGCTTTGTCTTGTGTAACGTGGAGACACATAGACATAATCAGAGAGTGAGTGTGTGAGATACACATGTGGACATGGGGAGAGATGTGTGAGTTAGAGGGATGGAAAATTTTGGTGTGCATCTGAGCTAGAGAGGGGGGTATATATACATATCTAGAGCTGTGGAGAATATGCAAGGGTGTGTGTCTTAAAAGAAGGATCCAGATAGCTAGATGGGTGTTTGTGTGTGTTTGTGCGCGCGTTTGTGTGTGAGAAGGAGTGTGTGTATGTGGAGTAGAGAGACCACTAATGATGTAAACTTAGTATAAGTGAAGGGGGAATGGTGTGACATGTGTGTCAAAGAGAGACAAAGGCATGTGTAGTAGCGGGGTAGCATGGGTGCGGGCGGGGAGCAGACTATTTGGAAGAGACATCGAGTGTGTGTGGGAGAGGGTGTGAGAGCAAGAGAGAGAGAGAGAGAGAGAGAGAGAGAGAGAGAGGAAAAGAGGGGGGAGAGAGGGGTCGTTTGTGTCCATAAGTGGCGTATAGTTGGGAGACAATGTTGATGTTGTTCGAAATTGGCCTATGTACGGAGATGCAAGGGAAGCGAGTCATCATGTGTGTGATAGGGACTTCATGAGAGATCTAGAATAGATGGTGTAGAGAACAACGTGTGAGATTGAGAACGATGATACGTTAGGGAGCTATGGAAAGAGTCACGACATATATGTATACAGGGAAGGAGCTGGGGCGGGTCCGCATGTGGGAGAGATAGAAAGAGGAGAGTGGTGCACAAGGAGACAAAGTGTGCTTGTTTGCAGTGGGGGTGGTGTGTGAGGTGAGTGTGCGAGGACCACATAACTAGGGAGATAGATGTTTGGGGGCGATGTTGTGTGTGTATGGGAAAGATACACTCTACATAGTGTGTGTGCTTGGTAAACAGATATGCCGGAAGACTTGGAGAGTGGGGGAAGAGATATGTGCATGCCTGAGAGACAAAGTGATAAGAGACCTATATTGGGTTCAGACTTTAGAAGAGAGGGGGGTGTTAATGTGATCGTGTGTTCGTGTCTGGGGGAGAGAACAGCGTGTGTGTCGGGGGGTGGGGGCGACAGAAGGGGTGGAGGTAGGGGGTTGGCTTCAGATAATGAGTTAGGTGTCTATATATGAGGGACTTTAGTGTAATTGAGATATATATGGTCAATAGTGTGTGCACTCATGGTTGATCAATTTGTTTCACAGTTTGGACTATGAGATAACGATACTTTTGAACATGCGTGAAATACGTTGATGTACCAGAATTACAAACCTAAGATTGGAATTTTGGAATTCGCCTCCATCATTAGCTTTTGTAATTAATTTAAATGGAGGTGCATTTTTTAAGCTGGGATTTCATGATTTCAAATTCATATATCAAACCTAGAGATATACACATAAATGCATGTTCAAACTTTATAATCATCCACTTTATTCATACGCATACACATTTTTGCTTTTGTCATCATATTTAGGATAAACACATTTGGAATTTCATTTGAATTTGACCGCATGATGGTATTTGCTTGTACTAGCTCAATATTTGAATTGAATGGACAATCTAAGTTTCGAGTTGGAGACATTGACTTTCAAAACTTGCACTTTTTTGCATGCAAAACAAATAAATTCTCGGCCATGACATCATAGTCGGCTGTACAAGAGCAGAACACTTCTAATTTCAGGCACCAAAAGCTTTCAAACTTCCCGCTCACATCGAAATATCTCGCGCCCAAAAGTTTAGCCCTGCGATATTCCTGTTTTACCCCCGCCACATGAACGGAAAAGGGTTGCTTTGGTAACTCCATTGTTTTCCCCTCTTTGCCCCCAACATTCTTCCCCAGAGCCCCTCCCCTTCCCCTCCCAGACTGCCCCCCAACCACGGCAAGCCGCCGAATCTAGTCCTCCGCCGCAGCAGTGGACCTCACACCCTGCCAGATCTACCTTCTGCACCTTGGAACCCCCAACTGCCAACTCACCACTTCACCGAAGCCGCTTCACCGACTGGCTTGTCCACCGCTCCAAATCTCCTTGACCACCATCATGGTCCACCCCACCGGATCTGCTTAACTGGCACCCTCGTCCACCACAATGTAGGCCCTTCACTGACTCTCTCGTCCACCCCATCGCTGGCCCTTCATACAAGCCCTTATCCGCCGCAACAGATCCGCCTCACCAAATGCACCGTACACCATGCCCGCCGAAGCCTCCGTCCATTGCACCGGACCCGCTACACGGACGCCATATTCAACTCCATCGGCCCTACTTTACTAACGCCGCAGCCTCATCAAGTTATTTCGATTTGTACTCCTTCGGTTTTTCTCTTCTTTATCGTGCAGTTGTTCACTTACCACAGATGAGCTTTCTTGTATGACGAGGGCGCCGCAACCGAAGCACCGGAGCCGCTTCAGCAACGGCGACAGTTGGCCCAAACTCAACCACAACACAAGCACCATCGACGATCCTTAGCTATCAAGTATGACAACGATACCCATACACCACCGAGAATCAGGTACTATTATCCAACGCCAGGCGCCTACGTTCACTTTATTAGCATAAGCACCGCACCTTTGAATTTCTTTAGGGCATCATTCAATTTTTCATGAGACGCATTATTCTGCTTGTACCTGTAGGGCCATACTTCTAGCAGTGAACATGTTACATGTGCTAAATTACATATGCTTTAGGTTTGTCCTAAGTATTATTGTACTTCCTAGATATCACTGCCTACTATTTTACTTCTTGCATGCTATATTTATGATAATTGTGTTGTTCTAATGCCACATGTTGGTTCCATCAGACTGCTTCATGTTCTCTATGCTTAATTACACATCAGCAAACTAGCATGTGGTTCTGCTGCTTTTTGTTCATTTTACCCTACATTTTCTGATGCTAGCTATTACATCACTGCTCCGAGCCTCTGTTCATTACTTTTGTGTGTGTTCTTGATCTTCCCAAGTTGCATGACTAATTTGATGCTTCTATTAATTATGGAGCTGCCAACCCCATCAAGCAAAATATTTGTTCTTTTGGGGCTGGCACCTCAAACAAGCATAAAAATAGAGAAGCATATATATTGTTGTGTAAGCACACACCCTTCTTTCATTTGTTTAGATGAACCATTGATGATCAATTCGAACCAGTGCATGTGATTAAAATTAATTTTACCTAAATAGAGGGTGCAGAATAAACTACAACAACTAGATTTGCAACCACGGGATGCTGACGATATCTTCAAAGAACATTGCAACAGCAGCAAGGCTTCACAGCAACATATGGTAAGCCAGTGTGTTTTAGTAAATGTGAAATGTAATGTGTGTGGGCTGCTTTCTTAGCTTGTGGCCTCAACCTGTAATCCTACAGAATTGCAAATAGTTCAGTTGTCTGCTTTGTTGTATTGCTTGATTTCAATGCTTGCTTGTAACTTGTTAGGCTATACCTGAGTTGGCCAATATGTCAACAGTGCCTGCTGTACTATCATAAAGAAATGCATGCCTAGTTCATTTGAGTCCTTAACTTTTCCTCTGAACTTCATCACAAGACTATCTTCGTAGTTTATATGAGGCCACATTGTTAAGTGCTTTCTCAAATTATTTGAAATGCTTAGATGCATTGGCAACTTAAATATAGCGGTGGTACACTCCCTTTCAACTAGGGATGTCAACTGGGTCCCGTTTAATCCCGATTAAAGTCCACTACGGGTATGATACTTCAAAAGAGTTTTTGTTTTTTTTGAGGAAAATGAACTAGGGAGCTAGCAAAAACTAACTAGATGGGACTGACGGATGTCGTTTATTTGCCACTTACATCCCTAGTTTCATGTTACCATTTTAATTTATTTTCGGCTAATGCTCCTTTGAACCATTTAAATATAGCTTGCCATGCTCGGCAATAATCCGTATGTCATTTACCATGTAAGCTTACTGCCTGGATCATGCGATAACTATCTCTTACTTATGTCCAGCGGAAACCTTTCAGGATGCCGTTCACACTAGGACACAATGTACAACCCCAGAATCTATTTGTGGAGGCAGTGCGCCATCCATGTTACGAGATGGTAGCAGTTCAGAGGAAACACCACCGGAGAGCAGTCTAAGCACATATATTATAGTTCTTGAGGCTCTACTAGAGGCAAAAAGAGATGGTGTGGCTGCCATGAATGAGGTAATCTTGATCTTGAGGCTGGAAATTATGCAATTAGCTGCTCACATTATGCAAGCAACCCAAGAAGTGGAGGAAGTATGAATGTTGCATTTGAAGACGGAGGAGGTCCTGCTGTTTCTGCTATCTAAAGCCCAAGGTAATCCCAGTTCTTCTTTAGATACCAGTTGAAATTGTCAATAGATTATTGTACTTGCATGTTGTGTCATGTCTCTGAATGGATTATGTTGTAAGAGACCCCCTATGTTGTCCATGTGTTGTAATGATCTGAATTTTTTAGGCGAGGTAATCCTAAGTACTTGTATGATTGACATAAGGTGAACTGTTTTTCGTGTGAGCATATTGCATTGGATGAAATAACTGTTTGACTCAAAGTGTATCCAACCTACTGAATTCAAAGATCACGGCATTTCTAAATCAAAATCATATATAAAGGTGGAATAAATCTTTGTTGTGGTTTTGAAGAAACAAATAACAAAACATAGAATTATCGGTGGATATTCGCAATTGAATACAAATTGGATTCGAATTTAGTTGCCAGGGCCCAGGGAAAACGTAAATGCTAATTCTCCAAGTTTTGAATGAAGTGGTTAAACACCCACTATCAGTTGTGGGCTGCCCAAAGCAAGTGTTTGCGAGATGGAAATTGCTATCTACCCCTGACACTTTGACATCCTTATCGACCGAATTTACACTGCTGTTGATAGGGGTAGACTTGTAACTTCAATCAGACGTGACACGGCCGCCTCTGAGCCCATTCAGACACGGTGGGCGCCAAACGTGGGCGGCAAAACACATTTGATTCAAGCTCGTCCGAAATACATGTGTCTCTCCCTCCATTTCCCCATTCATACACGGTGGGCGGTAAAACAAACTCTCTTCGCCTGAAATCGATGTAGGCAAATATTTTAAATAGGGGCAGATGTGTAACGTCCCTCAGACGTGGCACAACCGCCCTACCTGTCAGCCCCGTTCATACACCGTGGGCACCAACCGTGGGCGGCAAAACACCCTCTCCTCGCCCGAAATCGCTACCGGCAAATATTTGGGAGATGCGAGATTACCGTCCTATCCCCAACCGACGTGACGTTCGAAATTTTAAACGGGGGATAAGTTCGTAGCTTTCCCACATTTCAGACAAGCGCGTCCCAAAGTTTGAGATCCCCCTCCCCCTCCATTTCCCCATTCATACACCGTCGGCGCCACAACAACCTCCCCACTGCGGCCAGCCTCCTCCGTCCGCCACCCCATCCTCCACCTTGCCGGAGCCGCTACCCCGTCGTCCACTGCAAGAGATGGACGTCTCTCATCCATGGCGCCGGACCAGGATCCTTTCATCGCGTCCGCTCGCTTCATCGGTGTCGTCGTCTGATGACCCACAAGTATAGGGGATGGCAACAGTTTTCGAGGGTAGAGTATTCAACCCAAATTTATTGATTCGACACAAGGGGAGCCAAAGAATATTCTCAAGTATTAGTAGTTGAGTTGTAAATTCAACCACACCGGGATAACTTAATATCTGCAGCAAAGTATTTAGTAGCAAAATAATATGATAGTAGTGGTAACGGTAGCAGAAGTAACGGTAGCAAAAGTAATATTTTTTGGTGTTTGTAGTGATTGTAACAGTAGCAACGGGAAAGTAAATAAGCGAAGAACGATATATGAAAAGCTCGTAGGTAATGTTTCGGTGATAGAGAATTATGCCGGATGCGATCGATCATATAACAGCCATAACCTAGGGTGACACAGAACTAGCTCCAGTTCATCAATGTAATGTAGGCATGTATTCCGAATATAGTCATACGTGCTTATGGAAAAGAACTTGCATGCCATCTTTTGTCCTACCCTCCCGTGGTAGCGGGGTCCTATTGGAAACTAAGAGATATTAAGGCCTCCTTTTAATAGAGTACCACACCAAAGCATTAAAACATAGTGAATACATGAACTCCTCAAACTACGGTCATCACCGGGAGTGGTCCCGATTATTGTCACTTCGGGGTTGCCAGATCATAACACATAGTAGGTGACTATAGACTTGCAAGATAGGATCAAGAACTCTCATATATTGATGAAAACATAATAGGTTCAGATCCGAAATCATGGCACTCGGGCCCTAGTGACAAGCATTAAGCATAGCAAAGTCATCGCAACATTAATCTCAGAACATAGTGGATACTAGGGATCAAACCCTAACAAAACTAACTCGATTACATGATAAATCTCATCCAACCCATCACCGTCCAGCAAGCCTACGATGGAATTACTCACGCACGGCGGTGAGCATCATGAAATTGGTGATGGAGGAAGGTTGATGATGACGATGGCGACGGATTCCCCTCTCCGGAGCCCCGAACGGACTCCAGATCAGCCCTCCCGAGAGAGTTTAGGGCTTGGCGGCGGCTTCGTATCGTAAAACATGATGAATCCTTCTCTCTGATTTGTTTCTCCCCGAAAGTGAATATATGGAGTCAAGGTTGAGGTCGGTGGAGCGTCAGGGGGCCCACGAGGCAGGGGGGCGCGCCCAGGGGGTAGGGCGCGCCCCACCCTCGTGGATAGGGTGTGGGCCCCTGGCGTGGATCTTTCTTCCAGTATTTTTTATATATTCCAAAATAATTCTCTGTTGATTTTCAGGTCATTCCGAGAACATTTATTTCTGCACAAAAATAACACCATGGCAATTCTGCTGAAAACAGCGTCAGTCCGGGTTAGTTCCATTCAAATCATGCAAGTTAGAGTCCAAAACAAGGGCAAAAGTGTTTGGAAAAGTAGATACGGTGGAGACGTATCAACTCCCCCTAGCTTAAACCTTTGCTTGTCCTCAAGCAATTCAGTTGATAAATTGAAAGTGATAAAGAAAAACTTTTACAAACTCTGTTTGCTCTTGTTGTTGTAAATATGTAAAGCCAGCATTCAGGTTTTCAGCAAAGATTATGAACTAACCATATTCACAATAACACTTAGGTCTCATATTTACTCATATCAATGACATAATCAACTAGCGAGCAATAATAATAAATCTCGGATGACAACACTTTCTCAAAACAATCATGATATGATATAACAAGATGGTATCTCGCTAGCCCTTTCTGAGACCACAAAACATAAATGCAGAGCACCTTTAAAGATCAAGGACTGACTAGACATTGTAATTCATGGTAAAAGAGATCCAGTCAAGTCATACTCAATGTAAACTAACAGTAATGGATGCAAATGACAGCGGTGCTCTCCAACTGGTGCTTTTTAATAAGAGGGTGATGACTCAACATAAAAGTAAATAGATAGGCCCTTCGCAGAGGGAAGCAGGGATTTGTAGAGGTGCCAGAGCTCGGTTTTGAAATAGATATGAATAATATTTTGAGCAGTATACTTTCATTATCAACATAACAATTGAGAGATCTCGATATCTTCGATGCTACACACATTATAGGCGGTTCCCAAACAGAATGGTAAAGTTTATACTCCCCATCCACCAACAAGCACCAATCCATGGCTTGCTCGAAACAATGAGTGCCTCCAACTAACAAGAGTCCCGGGGAGTTTTGTTTGCAGTTATTTTGATTTGATTTGCATAAAGCATGGGACTGGGCATCCCGGTGACCAGCCGTTTTCTCGTGAGTGAAGAGCGGAGTCCACTCCTCTTGAGAATAACCCGCCTAGCATGGAAGATACAGATAGCCCTAGTTGATACATGAGCTATTCGAGCATACAAAACAGAATGTTTATTTGAAGGTTTAGAGTTTGGCACATACAAATTTACTTGGAACAGCAGGTAGATACCGTATATAGGTAGGTATGGTGGACTCATATGGAATAACTTTGGGGTTTATGGAATTGGATGCACAAGCAGCATTCCCGCTTTGTAACATCCCAAATTTTCAATTTGGAATGTTATACATTAGAGCATCATGCATATAATATTTTGTTTTGCATTCTGGTTGATCCTAGAAATTCTACGCAACTCAATGACCCACGGAGAGAGTTGGGGATTTCGTTATTTTCATATTTGAGTTCTCTCAAATTTTGAGAATAGGATCATTTGATTTTATTTATTTTATCATCAATTATTTCCATTACAAAAATATGAGAGAGGGAATAAAATGACTTTCCCAAAATAAACAAATATTGAGGATTTAATAATAAAATCAAATAAGATTTTATTTCGGAGTTTTTCGGTGTTTTATTTGAATTTAGGAAAAAAGTGCGTTTTTCAAAATTGCATTTAGGGACCAAATAAATGTTCACCTTGTGCGGCTTGATTTTAGAAGCCCGTGAAAATTTATTTTGGAATTTTTGAAGTCCGTTTAGTATTTCTTTTTATTTTTTCTACCGAGCGGAATAATTAAAAAAAATGAACCGACTTCGGGCCGTACCCGAGCGGGACACCGCCCGGGGGCAGCCTTTAAATAGCGCCGCCCCGAGCCACCCCAGCCCATCAGCCCCGCCTTGATCCGCGCGCGCCGCCGAAGCCGCCGCCGACGACGACGACGATCCCGCCGCCCGAGGTTCGTCGCGCCTCGTTTTCCGTGCCGAAAAAAAAGAGAAAAAAAATTCGGCGTTCATCGTTTTTCTTTTTCTCAGATTAAATCCGCAATTTTTCTGATCGCGATTCCTGATCCGATTTTCGTTTTAGTTTAACTTTTCGCTCGTTTATCGGAATCAGGCGATTCAAGCGCCTAGGGATTCGCCTCGAAACCCTCTATCTGTTTAATGAACTTAAACAAGGTTTTGCTACTGTAAAATTTTCCCTAGATCCAGATTACTAGAACGAAGTTGTTTTCTTTCGCCGTTTGACTTTCGTTGCTTCGTTCAATTTGATTCTTTTTGCCAACCGGAGTTCTTAAGTTGAACTTTCTGGTTAGATCTCTTATTTGAGTTTTACCTGTGCATTAGATGAGTACTTATTGTATGCTTATCTATGATAGAATACCCGGAGTGCGCCGCCTATTACTTCGAATCATTAGGTTTCACGGATCATCAGCAAGGCAAGTAACACTTTGATCATACCTTTTCTACTACCCAGTTTTATTGCATTAGATCAATCCTCACACATTTCATGGTTAGGATCTAATTAAATTGTGGGATGGGAAGTAGATGAGGTAGTACCTATTACCTGTTATTATCAAATCTTTGGGAGTTACTTCTACGTTTGCTTATTATGCCATGCTATGCTAGTAGACGTGGATTGGGTGAGTGATATCCATGACAGATGTGAGATTGTTAATTAATGGTTTATCTAAGGTGGCAACTTAAACACACATCTGGGTGGATTGAGGAACCTGGGTATTCCAGGACTTGCCTGTTTTCTTTTGGACCGCCACCCAGGCTCAAAGGGGTCATGAGACTATTCATACTAGAAACTTCCGTGTGAAACCACAAGCTATTATGGGCTCTAGCATAGTTGACTAAGTCGTGCGAACTCTTACAGTGGTAGACTAGCAGATGTAGGGGATGTAGGTGGTACGGTCTACCCATCGTAAGGTGCTAGCGCTTCTGAAAGACTATGTCTCGGTCATCCGTCTTCTCAAACACCATGTAGTGCGAGAAACCAAACGGAGGCGATCGAGTCTTGTGGGGAAAAGTGTGCAAACCTCTGCAGAGTGTAATAAACTAATCATGGTTAGCCGTGTCCCCGGTTATGGACATCTTGAGTATCTAGTACCTGGATTATCATGTGAATCTCAACATGTTACTCTAAATTAATTTTGTTGGGTTATGTTTAATGATGATGCTTAATTGGGATTGAGAATGCTGTCAACCATTCTGAGTGTTTAACAACTACCATGATAGTAATTAAATTTTATTCCTTTAAAGTAGGGAAAATTGGCTTTACGCAAAACTGTAACCATAGAGCTTTCCACCAGCCAAATATGCATAT
Organism: Triticum dicoccoides; assembly: GCF_002162155.2. Taxonomy (NCBI): domain Eukaryota; kingdom Viridiplantae; phylum Streptophyta; class Magnoliopsida; order Poales; family Poaceae; genus Triticum; species Triticum dicoccoides. Next base: position 454,205,844 of record NC_041386.1, on the reverse strand, counting down.
AGTATAGTTGTTTCATTCAATTACTCTCTATGTGTTACCTTGCCAGCATATTCCATGTGTTGGCCCGTTTTTGGGCTGCAACGTTAATGTTGCAGACTTTTCAGACAATGATTAAGGAGTTTTTAGGTCCTGGTTCTATACTCAGTGATGCCGTTGGAGTTGATGGACTCACTTATCTTCCAAGCCTTCCGCTGTTATCGTTATTAGATGGCCTTAAGCCATATTTATTGTATAAGTTCTCTTATGAGACACTCGATGTAATAAGTGTGTGATTGCTACTCTGCTATAAATCCTCCGAGTACTGTGTGGTGTCAGCATTACTGATCCAGGGATGACACCGGAGCACAGAGATCAGACTGTTTGAGGTCTGGTCGCTACAGAGATGGTATCAGAGCACACGCTGACTGTAGGACACAACCACTAAGCACAAGACCTAGATCACTATTCACTCTCTTTTCTTCTGACCTCTCATCTTTTCTACTCTTTAGGATGGCGGATGCAAGGAACAAGTTCACACAACCGAATGAAGATACACCCTTTGGACGCCACTTGAAGGAAGTCACTAGATACCTGAATATAGGAGTACCAAGCTTCACGGGAACCTACAACGCCACTTTACCTGAAGAAGAGCGCTGGATGATTCAAGTTCAAGTTCCAGGAAGGACGTTCATGCCAGTCACTGAGCCCATAGAATTTTCTTTTGATGCACCAACTTGGAATCTAGGAAAGTGCATGGTAGCTCACATTGCCATGGGACGCATTGGAGAAGTCTACCGCAAGGATCTCAAGGATACTATCTACCAGATTTGTGGGCGCCGAGATGAACACTGGGAGATGATCAGCACCAGGAAGGATAGATCAATCGCAACTTTTATCCAGGAGCTAAACCAGCACATTCGACGACAGGAGAACCAGATGTGCGCCGACATGATAGATCTGAAGAAGGCAAAGACTAGAATCAAGGAACTGGAGGAAGAACTCAAGGCTACACGTGAAGATTATGAAGAGGAAATTGAAGTATTGGTGGTGAAGAATGACGACCTGATCAAGAAGATTGGAATATTTATGGGAGGCCCTACGCCAGTAGATGAAGACGAAGAACCTCAGGAGATTAGCCCGGAAGACTACATCATCTTCGACGGCATCGACTCGGAAGCAGATAGTAGCGATGATGACTATGTTGATGAAGCTGGAGCAGATATCATGGAGTCTGCAACCGAAGAATATTTCTAGTAGACCACCTCATCAGTAGTAGTAGTCCACCATGTAAATATAGTAGTCCGAGCACTTTTGCGATAGATAGATCGATTGTATGCCCTTGTTTGATTGATTGAAGTGAATTGTTTGTTTTGCCTCATGTGCATAGGGGTAGTGTTTTCTCTTTAGACCCCCTCTATTCTTATATCTCATCTTTTCTAAACCCTCAGATGCCTCCGAGACGTGACCCCGAATTTGCCTTTCCCCCGGAGCTCACCCAGTTGATCCAGCAGCATAACACATTGATGCAGTTGCTAGTCCAGAATCAGAATCAGGGGAACAACAACAACAACCCACCACCACCACCACCACCTGTTGACCACTTAGCCCGTTTTCTTAGGCTGAATCCGCCGGTGTTTTCCAGTAGCACCGAGCCGATAGTAGCAGATGATTGGCTCTGCAAGACAGCTAGGGAGTTGACCACAGCAGGATGCACAGATGCGGAGAAGGTGAAGTTTGCCGCACATCAGTTAGAAGGACCCGCAGCATCATGGTGGGAGAATTTCACAGCCACTTTCCCAGTCGACACTGTCACACGGGACCAGTTTCAGCAGGCTTTTCATACTGCACATGTTTCAGCAGGAGCTATGGCCATGAAGAAGCGTGAGTTTCGCAACTTGCACCAAGGAGGACGGACAGTTGGCCAGTATGTGGAGGAATTTAGTAAGTTAGCACGTTATGCCCCAGATGACGTCGCTACGGATGCAGCTAAGCAGGAGAAGTTTCTGGAAGGACTGAATGATGAGTTGAGCATGCAGTTGATGGTATCCACCTTCAACAACTACCAGGAGTTGGTAGATTGTGCTCTTATGATTGAAGGGAAGCAGCAGCAAATTGAGAATCGCAAGAGGAAGTATGGACAAGGAAAGTATAATTCAGGAGCTCAGCAGAAGCCATGTTTTACCCCTAGACCGGGAGGACATTTTCAGCATACCCATGGAGTAGGTAGCTCGCACAATCATAATGGCACCAAGAATGGAAATGGCAATGGAGGAAGCAACGGCCAGAACCGCACCAACCCTCAACCCCAGCCAAGAAGGACTTGAGCCAAGTCACTTGCTTTAAGTGTTCGAAGACCGGACATTATGCAAATGAATGTCCTAAAGTACAAAATGGAAATAGCAATGGAAGTTCTGGGAAGAAGCCGAACCCTTTCAATAGGGGACAGGTGAACCACGTTAGCGTGGAGGAGGTTGAAGCTCAGCCCGATGCAGTAATAGGTAAGTTTTTGGTTAAGTCATTTACTGCACTCGTTCTTTTGATACTGGTGAATCGCATTCATACATCTCAAGGGGATTTGTGGATAAGTATAACCTACCAACCCAAGCCCTTAGGTCACTCATGTTAGTAACCTTGCCCGGAGCAGAATATGTGGCTAGTCTATGGTGTGATCGGTTACCATTAAGGATTGGTAACTATGTTTTTCCTTCAGACCTAATAGTATTGGAATCTCAAGGATTGGATGTGATATTAGGCATGGATTGGTTATCAAAGTATGAAGGGAATATTGAATGTGCTAGTAAGTCAATTTTGCTTACCACCCCAGAAGGGAGAAGGATCAAGTATGTATCCCGGCATGTGCCAAAGAGGACTCAAGTAAATTGCCTAACAGGAGTTGTGCAAGAGGAAGTACCAGTGGTAAGGGATTTCCCTGATGTATTTCCAGAGGAGTTGCCAGGCATGCCACCGGATAGAGATATTGAGTTTTTGCTGAGCTATTGCCAGGCACAGGGCCAATATCAAAGAGACCATATAGGATACCAGCAAAGGATTTGGTGGAAATTAAGAAGCAGATTAAGGAGTTACTGGATAAGGGATATATTCGCCCAAGTTCTTCGCCTTGGGGATCGCCAGTACTTCTAGTGGAGAAGAAGGATGGATCATTAAGGATGGTTGTTGATTATCGAGGATTGAATAAAGTAACGATCAAGAACAAGTACCCACTACCAATGATCAACGATCTATTTGATCGATTGCAAGGAGCTAAGGTATTTTCCAAGATCGATCTGCAATCAGGATACCACCAGCTGAAGATTCGAGAACAGGATATTCCGAAGACAGCTTTTACCACCAGGTATGGGCTGTATGAGTATACCGTTATGTCATTTGGTCTAACTAACGCACCTGCCTATTTTATGAACATGATGAACAAAGTGTTTATGGAGTTTTTGGATAAGTTCGTCATAGTATTCATTGATGATATCCTGGTTTATTCGAAGAACGAAGAGGAGCATAAGGAGCATTTGCGTTTGGTACTTGGAAAGCTCAGAGAACATGAACTATATGCCAAGTTCAGCAAATGTGAGTTTTGGTTGAAGCAAGTAGGATTCCTCGGACATTTTATAACTGGAGAAGGTATAGCAGTAGATCCCGCTAAAGTTGAAACCGTGACCAAGTGGGAAGCCCCAACAACAGTTGGAGAGATCCGGAGTTTTCTTGGACTCGCAAGATACTACCGGAGATTTATTGAGAATTTCTCAAAGATTGCGAAGCCTATGACTGAGTTGTTGAAGAAGGATACCAAGTTCATATGGACAGAGGCGTGTGAGGCTAGTTTCCAGGAATTGAAGAAACGTTTGGTTACCTCACCAGTGTTGATTTTGCCAGACCAGACCAAAGATTATGAGGTGTATTGTGACGCTTCACGTCGAGGACTTGGAGCAGTGCTGATGCAGGAAGGGAGAGTTGTTTCATATGCCTCAAGACAACTGAAGCCTCATGAGTTGAATTATGCTACGCATGATTTGGAGTTAGCAGCCGTAGTGCATGCTTTGGAAACATGGAGACATTTTCTCATTGGAAACCATTGTGAGGTGTACACGGATCATAAGAGTTTGAAGTACATTTTCACACAGAAGGAGTTAAATCTCAGACAAAGGAGATGGTTGGAGCTTATCAAGGATTATGATATGAAATTGCATTATCACCCCGGAAAGGCTAATCTAGTAGCTGACGCATTAAGCCGTAAGAGACATGTCAATACGTTAATGACAGGAGAAATACCCAAGGAGTTAGCAGATAATCTTCATGAACTATGTTTGGAAATAGTTCCGAGAGGCTATGTAGAAGCATTGGAGATTCAGTCAACCTTGATGGATAAAATCAGGGAAGCTCAGAAAGCTGACAAAGAGATTGCCACTATAAAGGAGAAACTGAGCAAAGGAAAAGCTAAAGGATTTCGTGAGGATGAGCACGACACCCTATGGTTTGAAGACCGCGTTTATGTGCCCAATGACCCGGAGATCAGGAAGTTGATTTTGCAAGAGGCACGCGACTCACCGTATTCAACTCACCCAGGAAATACCAAGATGTATCTGGATTTGAAGGATATTTTCTGGTGGACCAGAATGAAGAAGGATATTGCGGAGTATGTAGCAGTTTGTGATGTATGTCAGAGAGTAAAGGCAGAGCATCAGAAGCCAGCAGGATTGTTACAACCATTGCCGATACCCGAATGGAAGTGGGATAAGTTAGGCATGGATTTTATCACGGGATTGCCCAGGACTCGTTCAGGCTATGACTCGATTTGGGTTGTAGTTAATCGATTGACGAAAGTAGCTCATTTCATCCCAGTAAAGACCACTTATACCAGTGCTAAGTTGGCAAAGATATACATGACCAGGATCGTATGTTTGCATGGAGTTCCAAGGAGTATCGTGTCATATAGAGGAACCCACTTTACCTCAAAGTTCTGGAAGCAGTTGCATGAAACTTTGGGAACCAGGCTAGAATTCAGTATAGCTTTTCATCCACGGACAGATGGACAGACCGAGAGAGTCAATCAGATTTTGGAGGATATGCTGAGAGCTTGTGCGCTAGATTATGGATCTAGTTGGGACGATAATTTGCCATATGCAGGGTTCTCTTACAACAACAGTTACCAAACCAGTTTGAAGATGGCCCCTTTCGAAGCTCTGTACGGAAGGAGGTGCAGGACACCGTTGTCATGGGACGAAGTTGGAGACCGCCAGTTGTTTGGACCTGACTTGATTAAAGAGTCTGAACAGAAGGTGAAGATGATTCGCGATAGGCTCAAGGTAGCCCAGTCCAGACAGAAGAGTTATGCGGATTCTAAACGCAAGGAGACAGTTTACGAAGTCGGAGACAGATCTTATCTTCGAGTATCCCCACTTCGAGGAACAAAGCGTTTTGGAGTTAAAGGGAAGTTAGCACCACGATTTGTAGGACCATACCGAGTTTTGGAGCGTATGGGAGAAGTGGCCTACAAGTTGGAATTGCCCGAAGGATTGTGAGGAGTACATGATGTGTTCCATGTTTCTCAGTTAAAGAAATGTCACGCGGAGATGGCTGACATACCTTTGAGAGACACAGTGCCTTTGGAAACTATTCAGTTGGATAATGATTTGACCTACGAGGAGAAACCAATTAAAATCCTCGAGTTTGCCAGCCGAGTTACTCGCAGCAAGGTTATCAAGTTTTGCAAAGTTCAATGGAGCCACCACACGGAGGATGAAGCCACCTGGGAGCGAGAGGAAGATTTGCTCAAAGACCACCCTCACCTATTTTCTAGCCAACCCGAATCTCGAGGGCGAGATTCATCTTAAGGGGGTAGGTTTGTAACATCCCAAATTTTCAATTTGGAATGTTATACATTAGAGCATCATGCATATCATATTTTATTTTATTTTGCATTCTGGTTGATCCTAGAAACTCTACGCAACTCAATGACCCACGGAGAGAGTTGGGGATTTCGTTATTTTCATATTTGAGTTCTCTCAAATTTTGAGAATAGGATCATTTGATTTTATTTATTTTATCATCAATTATTTCTATTACAAAAATATGAGAGAGGGAATAAAATGACTTTCCCAAAATAAAGAAATATTGAGGATTTAATAATAAAATCAAATAAGATTTTATTTTGGAGTTTTTCGGCGTTTTATTTGAATTTAGGAAAAAAGTGCGTTTTTCAAAATTGCATTTAGGGCCCAAATAAATGTTCACCTTGTGCGGCTTGATTTTAGAAGCCCGTGAAAATTTATTTCGGAACTTTTGGAGTCCGTTTAGTATTTCTTTTTATTTTTTCTTCCGAGCAGAATAATTAAAAAAACGAACCGACTTCGGGCCGTACCCGAGCGGGACACCGCCAGGGGGCATCCTTTAAATAGCACCGCCCCGAGCCGCCCCAGCCCATCAGCACCGCCTTGATCCATGCGCGCCGCCGGAGCCGCCGCCGCCGACGATCCCGCTGCCCGAGGTTCGTCGCGCCTCATTTTCCATGCTGAAAAAAAAGAGAAAAAAAATTCGGCGTTCGTCGTTTTTCTTTTTCTCGGATTAAATCCGCGATTTTTCTGATCGCGATTCCTGATCCGATTTTCGTTTTAGTTTAACTTTTCACTCGTTTATCGGAATCAGGCGATTCAAGCGCCTAGGGATTCGTCTCGAAACCCTCTATCCGTTTAATCAACTTAAACAAGGTTTTGCTACTGTAAAATTTTCCCTAGATCCAGATTACTAGAACGAAGTTGTTTTCTTTCGCCGTTTGACTTTCGTTGCTTCGTTCGATTTGATTCTTTTTGCCAACCGGAGTTCTTAAGTTGAACTTTCTGGTTAGATCTCTTATTTGAGTTTTACCCGTGCATTAGATGAGTACTTATTGTATGCGTGTTTGTTTGTCTGCGATAGAATACCCGGAGTGTGCCGCCTGTTACTTCGAATCTTTAGGTTTCGCGGATCATCAGCAAGGCAAGTAACACTTTGATCATACCTTTTCTACTACCCAATTTTATTGCATTAGATCAATCCTCACACATTGCATGGTTAGGATCTAATTAAATTGTGGGATGGGAAGTAGATGAGGTAGTACCTATTACCTGTTATTATCAAACCTTTGGGAGTTACTTCTACGTTTGCTTATTATGCCATGCTATGCTAGTAGACGTGGATTGGGTGAGTGATATCCATGACAGATGTGAGATTGTTAATTAATGGTTTATCTAAGGTGGCAACTTAAACACACATCTGGGTGGATTGAGGCACCTGGGTATTCCAGGACTTGCCTATTTTCTTTTGGACCGCCACCCAGGCTCAAAGGGATAATGAGACTATTCATACTAGAAACTTCCGTGTGCAGCCACAAGCTATTATGGGCTTTAGCATAGTTGACTAAGTCGTGCGAACTCTTACAGTGGTAGACTAGTAGATGTAGGGGATGTAGGTGGTACAGTCTACCCATCGTAAGGTGCTAGCGCTTCTGAAAGACTATGTCTCGGTCATCCTTCTTCTCAAACACCATGTAGTGTGAGAAACCAAACGGAGGCGATCGAGTCTTGTGGGGAAAAGTGCGCAAACCTCTGCAGAGTGTAATAAACTAATCATGGTTAGCCGTGTCCTCGGTTATGGACATCTTGAGTATCTAGTACCTGGATTATCATGTGAATCTCAACATGTTACTCTAAATTAATTTTGTTGGGTTATGTTTAATGATGATGCTTAATTGGGATTGAGAATGTTGTTAACCATTCTCAATGTTTAACAACTACCATGATAGTAATTAAATTTTATTACTTTGAAGTAGGGAAAAATTGGCTTTACGCAAAACTGTAACCATAGAGCTTTCCACCGGCCAAATATGCATATAGTATAGCTGTTTCATCCCATTACTCTCTATGTGTTACCTTGCTAGCATATTCCATGTGCTGACCCGTTTTCGGGCTGCAACGTTAATGTTGCAGACTTTTCAGACAACGATTAAGGAGTTTTTAGGTCGTGGTTCTATACTCAGTGATGCCGTTGGAGTTGATGGACTCACTTATCTTCCAAGCCTTCCGTTGTTATCGTTATTAGATGGCCTTAAGACATATTTATTGTAATAAGTTCTCTTATGAGACACTCGATGTAATAAGTGTGTGATTGCTACTCTGCTATAAATCCTTCGAGTACTGTGTGGTGTCAGCATTACTGATCCAGGGATGACACCGGAGCACAGAGATCAGACTATTTGAGGTCTGGTCGCTACACGCTTAGTACAGGTGAAGGCTAGAAAAAGACTGGGAAGCGACTAGCTAGAGAGCGACAACAGTCATGAATATGCATTAAAATTAATCAACACCGAATGCAAGCATTATTAGGATATAATGCACCATGAACATAAATATCGTAGAGGCTATGTTGATTTTGTTTCAACTACATGCGTGAACATGTGCCAAGTCAAGCCACTCGAATCGTTCAAAAGAGGATACCACCCTATCATACCACATCCCAACCATTTTAATAGCATGTTGGCACGCAAGGTAAACCATTATAAGCTCCTAGCTAATTAAGCATGGCATAAGCAACTATAACCTCTAACTGTCATTACAAACATGTTTATTCATAATAGGCTGAATCAGGAACGATGAACTAATCATATTTACAAAAACAAGAGAGGTCGAGTTCATACCAGCTTTTCTCATCTCAATAAGTTCATCATATAACGTCATTATTGCCTTTCACTTGCACAACCGAATAGGATAATAATAATAATAGTGCACGTGCATTGGACTAAGCTGGAATCTGCAAGCATTTAATTCAAGAGAGAAGACAAGGTAATATGGGCTCTTTGTTAGATAAACAATAATTCATATGAGAGCCAGTCAACATTTTCATTATGGTCTTCTCCTCTCGACCCCCAAAGAAAAGAAACAAAACTATTTACACAGGAAAGCTCCCAACAAGCAAAAGAAGAACGAGAAATATTTTTGGGTTTTCTTTTTAATTACTACTACTACAGGCATGGAAAGTAAACTAACTAAAAGCTACAACTAATTTTTTGTTTTTGTTAAGGTTTATGAAACACATAAGAAGAAAGCATAAAAAGGGAAATAAACTAGCATGGATATTACAATGAAAGAGTATGAGCACCGACAACTAGAATGAGTGTGTGAACATGAATGTAATGGCGGTGAGAAATACGTACTCCCCCAAGCTTAGGCTTTTGTCCTAAGTTGGTCTATGGCCACGGCTGGCCTGGCGGATATCCAAAGTAATAGTTGGGGTCGTACTGAGAAGAATCCCCCCGGTGCCACTGTTTGGCAATCTCTTCCGGATTCCACTGATAAACACACTGCCGGTGAGGATCAAATTGTGGTTCCGGCTCTGGCTTTGTAGCTGGTGTGGGGTTTCGGTGGGCGTGAATGGCCTCCGGTGGAACAAGGTACTTGCCTGTAGATAAGTCAAACAAGGAAGGAGCAGGCAAAGTAATAGTCTCAGGGTGATTTTTATCAAATATCAGCTTGTACTTAAGCATCTTTTCCTTCTTATTAACGATAAAATCATGTGCTACCATACTCTTATAGTCTAGAAAAACAGGAGGTTGTAACTTCTTTTCCTTCTCATAATGCCTAATAGGTATGTTAAAGTGTGCAGCGAGGCGCGAGGCGAAGATGCCTCCAAGGACGAGGCCCTTAGTACGGTTAAGATTTAACTGCTTTGCAACAATAGCGCCCATACTAAATGTGTCATCATGGAACAAGGCATGGCACAAAATAACAATATCAGGGGCACTAAGGTTGCCACAATTTCCGCGACCAATTAAGCATCTACTAGCAAATATTGCGAAGTAACTTAAAACAGGAAAATGTATGCTAGTAATTCTTGCATCGGAAACTTTCCTCGTTTCCCCTACAACAATTGTATCAATAAACCCTTCCACATCGTCACGATGTGGTTCCTCTACGCTGCCCTCAAAAGGTATCAAACAAACCCAACAAAAATCATGAAGTGACATCTCCTTATGCTCATCATATAAATGAAATTCCACCGTAGGTGGTGAGCTCCTAGCATGGAAATGAAAGTTTTGCACAAAGATATTGGTGGGTAAGAGATACTGTTCGCGTTGGTCGTGGAGGAAGGCGGTGAGGCCTGCATTCTCAGCCAACTCATAGAAATCATCATAAATCCCGGCTGCTCTCAAGAAATCATCACAAGGCTATTCACACGGCCGAACCTCCGCGGTGCGAGGGAGATTATACTTGGGCTTCTTGTTCTCTTCACTTTGTTTATCCTTCGAGCTTCGGCTCGATGAGCCCCTCAAAAATCTCTTCATCTTTTTCTGAAATTTTCTGAAATTTTTAGTAACTCAAAATAAAAGTGAACCAAACTCAACAAAATTGATAGCAACTACTCCTACAAGTGCCTAGAGGCAATATCATGCATTAAAACTACTTTTGGCCATATAAATTTGACATGCAAGCTCAAGAACAAGGTCACCTAAGCAGCAAAAATTTGCAATGAATAAAGCACTAGAACAAAAACTAATTGGACCAATGGAGGAGTCACATACCAAAGAACAATCCCCCAAAGCAGTTTTGTGAATGGTGCTTTGAGCTAGGAGATCAAAAATGGTAGCAAGATGAGTTTGAACTCGGGTTTGAGATGGCTAGTGATTTTTGTGGCAGGAAGAAGGAGTGTGTGGTAGCTGGAATAAGTGGAGGGGATCCACTTTGGGCCCATGAGGCAGGGGGCGCGCCCAGGGAGTGGGCGCGCCCTGGACCCACGCGGCCAGGTGCTTGCTCCTCCTGTTGTGTTCTCAGTGCCAGATATTCTCAAATATTCCAGAAAAAACATATTTAATTTTCAGGGCATTTGGAGAACTTCTATTCTCGGGGCATTTTTTATTGCATGGATAATTCAGAAAACAGACAGAAAAATGCTTTTTTGCTTTATTTAATATAAATAACAGAAAGTAAAAGGGGGATACAGAGAGTTGTGTTTTCTAAATTCATCCATCTCATGTCATCAAAAGGAATCCACTAACAAGGTTGATCAAGTCTTGTTAACAAACTCATTTTGAATAACATGAAACCGGAGAATTTTCGAATAACACTAGGTTACCTCAACGGGGATATGAACATCCCCAACAATAAGAATATCATATTTCTTCTTGACAGTAGAAAGAGGAAATTCAAAACCTCCAATAGTAATTGTTGAAAATTTTCCAATAGAATTGATACTGTGGACTTGAGGTTGTTTCCTCGGAAAGTGTATCGTATGCTCATTACCATTAACATGAAAAGTGACATTGCCTTTGGTGCAATCAATAACAGCCCCTGCAGTATTCAAAAAGGGTATTCCAAGAATAATAGACATACTATCATCTTCAGGCATATCAAGAATAACAAAGTCCGTTAAAATAGTTACGTTTGCAACCACAACAGGCACATCCTCACAAATACCGACATGTATAGCAGTTGATTTATCAGCCATTTGCAAAGATATTTCAGTAGGTGTCAACTTATTCAAATCAAGTCTACGATATAAAGAGAGGGGCATAACACTAACACCGGCTCCAAGATCACATAAAGCAGTTTTAACATAGTTTCTTTTAATGGAGCATGGTATAGTTGGTACTCCTGGATCTCCAAGTTTCTTTGGTATTCCACCCTTAAAAGTATAATTAGCAAGCATGGTGGAAATTTCAGCTTCCGGTATCTTTCTCTTATTTGTAACAATATCTTTCATATATTTACCATTAGGATTTATTTTAAGCATATCAGTCAAACGCATGCGCAAAAAGATAAGTCTAATCATTTCAGCAAAGTGCTCAAAATCCTCATCATCCTTTGTCTTGGATGGTTTAGGAGGAAAAGCCATGGGTTTCTGAACCCATGGTTTTCTTTCTTTACCGTGCTTCCTGGCAACAAAGTCTCTCTTATCATAACGTTGATTCTTTGATTATGGGTTATCAAGATCAACAGCAGGTTCAATTTGTACATCATTATCATTACTAGGTTGAGCATCAACATTAACATCATCATTAACATTATCACTAGGTTCATGTTCATTACCAGGTTGTGTTTCAGCATCAGAAATAGAAATATCATTGGGATTCTCAGGTGTGTCAACAACAGGTTCACTAGAAGCATGCAAAGTCCTATCTTTTTCTTTTTCTTCCTCTTAGAAGGACTAGGTGCATCAATATTATTTCTCTGAGAAACTTGCTCAATTCTCTTAGGATGGCCCTCAGGATACAAAGGTTCCTAAGTCATTTTACCACCTCTAGTCATAACTCTAACAACATTGTCATTTTTCTTACTATTTAATTCATTGAGCAAATCATTCTGAGCTTTAAGTACTTGTTCTACTTGAGTGGAAACCATAGGAACATGTTTACTAATAAGTTTAAGTTCACCTTTAACATTAGCCATATTATCACTCAAGTGTCCAATCATATAAGCATTATGTTCAATTGTCTACCAACATAAGCATTAAAATCTTCTTGCTTAACCATAAAGTTATCAAACTCATCTAAGCATTGGCTAGCAAACTTAGTAGGAGGGATTTCAGCTTTATCATATCTGTAGAGAGAATTTACCTTTACTACCTGTGTCGGGATATCAAGACCATGTATTTCTTCAACATGCGGTAAATTAAGACCATGTATTTCTTTAAATGGGAGGTAAATTCTTAACATCTTCAGCTTTAATACCTTTTTCTTTCACAGATTTCTTTGCCTCTTGCATACCTTCAGGACTGAGAAATAGAATACCCCTTTTCTTCGGAGTTGGCTCTGGAGTTGGTTCAGGAATTGGATCAGGGATTGGATCAGGAAGTGTCCAATTATTTTCATTAGTCAACATATTATTCAATAGAATTTCAGCTTCATCAACAGTTCTTTCCCTGAAAACACAACCAGCACAACTATCCAGGTGGTCTCTGGAAGCATCGGTTAGTCCATTATAAAAGATATCAAGTATCTCATTTTTCTTGAGAGGATAATCAGGCAAAGCATTAAGTAATTGGAGAAGCCTCCCCCAAGCTTGTGGGAGACTCTCTTCTTCAATTTGCACAAAATTATATATTTCCCTTAAAGCAGCTTGTTTCTTATGAGCGGGGAAATATTTAGCAGAGAAGTAATAAATCATATCCCGGGGACTACGCACACAACCAGGATCAAGAGAATTAAACCATATCTTAGCATCACCCTTTAATGAGAACGGAAATAATTTAAGGATATAATAATAGCGAGTTTTCTCGTCATTAGTGAACAGGGTAGCTATATCATTTAATTTAGTAAGATGTGCCACAACAGTTTTAGATTCATAGCGATAGAAAGGATCAGATTCAACTAAAGTAATTATCTCAGGATCAACAGGGAAATCATAATCCTTGTCAGTAACAAAGATAGGTGAAGTAGCATAAGCAGGGTCATATTTCATTCTAGCTTTCAAATACTTTTATTTAAGCTTAACTAATAATTTCTTAAGATCACTTCTATCATTGCAAGCAAGAAAGTCTCTAGCAGTTTCTTCATCCATAACATAACCCTCAGGAACAACAGGCAATTCATATTTAGGGGGAGAATCTTCATCATCACTTTCATCAGTATTATCAGTTTCAATAATTTCATTCTCTCTAGCCCTAGCAATTGTTCATTAAGAAATTCACCAAGTGGCATAGTAGTATCAAGCATAGAAGTAGTTTCCTCATAAGTATCATGCACAACATAAGTGGTATCATCAATAACATGCGACATATTAGAATTAATAGTAGAAGCAGGTCTAGGTGTCGCAAACTTACTCAAAACAGAAGGTGAATCAAGTGCAGAGCTACATGGCAGTTCCTTACCTCCCCCCGTAGTTGAGGGATAAATCTTGGTTCTTCGATCTTTCAAGTTCTTCATAATGATAAGTAGATACAAATCTCAAGTGACTCAAAGAATAGAGCTATGCTCCCCGGCAACGGTGCCAGAAAATAGTCTTGATGACCCACAAGTATAGGGGATCGCAACAGTTTTCGAGGGTAGAGAGTATTCAACCCAAATTTATTGATTCGACACAAGGGGAGCCAAAGAATATTCTCAAGTACTAGCAGTTGAGTTGTCAATTCAACCACACCGGGATAACTTAATATCTGCAGCAAAGTATTTAGTAGCAAAATAATATGATAGTAGTGGTAACGGTAGCAGAAGTAACGGTAGCAAAAGTATTTTTTTGGTGTTTGTAGTGATTGTAACAGTAGCAACGGAAAAGTAAATAAGCGAAGAATGATATATGAAAAGCTCGTAGGCAATTGATTGGTGATAGAGAATTATGCCGGATGCGATCGATCATGTAATAGTCATAACCTAGGGTGACACAGAACTAGCTCCAGTTCATCAATGTAATGTAGGCATGTATTCCGAATATAGTCATACATGCTTATGGAAAATAATTTGCATGACATCTTTTGTCCTGCCCTCCCGTGGCAGCGGGGTCCTATTGGAAACTAAGGGATGTTAAGGCCTCCTTTTAATAGAGTACCGGACCAAAGCATTAACAGATAGTGAATACATGAACTCCTCAAACTACGGTCATCACCGGGAGTGGTCCCAATTATTGTCACTTCGGGGTTGCCGGGTCATAACACATAGTAGGTGACTATAGACTTGCAAGATAGGATTAAGAACTCTCATATATTGATGAAAACATAATAGGTTCAGATCTGAAATCATGGCACTCGGGCCCTAGTGACAAGCATTAAGCATAGCAAAGTCATAGCAACATCAATCTCAAAACATAGTGGATACTAGGGATCAAACCCTAACAAAACTAACTCGATTACATGATAATTCTCATCCAACCCATCACCGTCCAGCAAGCCTACGATGGAATTACTCACGCACGGCAGTGAGCATCATGAATTTGGTGATGGAGGAAGGTTGATGATGACGATGGCGACGGATTCCCCTCTCCAGAGCCCCAAACAGACTCCAGATCAGCCCTCCCGAGAGAGTTTAGGGATTGGCGGCGACTCTGTCGGGGATATACCCCACGGTGTAAACCGGCTGGAAGTTAACCCGGCCGGACTTGGCGGTTTATCTGAAGACCCCGCTGACACTTGGCGAGTTACTGGCGACCCGCCCTGACCTGGCGGTTTACAAGCAACCCACCTGGTCATTATGACTCACTGGTGATCCGGCGTGCGGGACAAGCGGATGACAAGGCCCAAGACCCAGAAGGCCGGTTCACGTTTAATGGTGGGCCGGTTTAAGAGGAAAGGCATGAGGAATATTTACCTTATAAGGAGTTAAGACCAGGACTTGTATCCGGTTTGTATTAGAGATAGACTAGTCCTAATCCTAATAGGACTCCACATGTAAACCGCCCCTTCAACATATATAAGGAGGGGCAGGGCTCCCCGAAGAGGGGGGAGGGACAATCAACAAGAAACAATCTCTAGGGCTAGACACAACTAGAGGGGAGCTGGTTTACGGCGACTCTCTCGTGATCATAATGAGACCTACCCTCAAACAACATGTAGGGTTATTCCCGGACGATGTTTCCTGGGGCCCGAAGCTGTCTAAATCCTCGTCTTGTGTGTTGCGTCTCTCGATTCCGCTCAACCCCTTCAAGCTACCACATAGATGCGTTGGCCTCACGACTAAATCCTCACCTTAGGACATCTGCCGTGGCAATTCCATGACAGTTTGCACCCACCGTGGGGCTGGCGCACGGTGGTGTTGAGTTCTTAAAGGGATTTCTCCCCGGGATCGAGGATCTTGCGATCATCCGGTGAAAAAGAGTCATCAATGCAAGTTTAAGTTTGAGAGGTTAGGGTTTCGTACGTGCAGCCGCGCACGACCCGGAAGGCAGATATATTGTTTGGTGCGCCGCCGTCAAGTCATATGTTTTCAAGCCATCCGGAAAACAATAGGATTCACCACGACGGCTGCAGATGTTTATCCGCCAAAGCCATCAAGTTGCACATGTTTCTGCAGTTAGAGTTGCCGAGTTGTTGTTTTTGATTAAATCAAAGAGTGCAGACACGCGCATTGTTTACATCGCATTAAGCATCAACCTCGTGTTTTCAAGTACTAGTACGCCACTAGAAGACAAGGAGAGAGGCTACGAGGAGATTAATTCCAGAATTGAGAAAAAGTTGCCAAGTTGGACTAGTGTTTGAGGCAACCTACAGCGTCCCTGTCGGAAACCACCGTTGACCCGTTTGGAGGCTCATGCGTCCGCGGCCCCGTCTCGCTGAACCGCCTCGCTGGGGCACCTCCACCGCCGCGAGCCGGCCTCGCTGCCGTTCTGGCCGTAGCCAGCCTCATCGAGCTTCCTTCCTTCAGGTCACGGCCTTGCTTCCGCCTCTAACCCGCCTGTCGCCATCACCGTCAAACCAAGTCCGCCTTCTGCTATGGCTGGATTGTGAGTCCGCCTCCGAGTCGCCCTCGCCGGTGTGCCGAGCTGCGGCTATGGTCGGCCCGCTTCAAGTCTGTGAGTCGCCCGGCCTCGAGGAGCCTCTGCTCCTACCCCATGGGTTTCGCTGCTGCTGCCGGATTACCAATGATTCAACGACCTTGGCTTCGACACCGAGTCCGCTTTGGCCTTCAAGTCGCCAAGCCCCTCGCTGGCTCCAGCTCCTGTACGCCGCCGTATGTGACCTTCAATTTATGTTATTACGCCATCCTGCCCACACGGCCTCACGGTCGTCCGCCCCTGCCGTCGCCTTGGCCTTCACTTCCGCACAACACCGTGAGCCGCCCGGTCGCCCTCTGGACCGTCCTGCCTCAAGCTGCCGCTGGAGAGTCGCCGTCGAGCCTCACTACTCCGGAGTCGCCTTCATGCCTTGCCTGCTCCGGCCCTGGTTGCCTCTCGCGCCATCAAGTCGATCGCCAATTTCTACACCAGGCCACCACCGCGCGAGCTCGTGTCCGCAGTGATGAGCCGTCTGACGCATCCAAGGTGTTTGCCTCAACCCGCCGGTTCACCAGCGCTTCTCCACTGCCGCGGCAATGATGCCTTGAGCTGCTATCATGACCTTGAGTTGCTGCTTCTGAACCGCCGTCTGTGCCGTTGCTCGTTTTCACTTCTGAATCGCCGGTGCCATGCGTGCTTCGGCCGTAGCTCGTTGAACTACAATGTCAAGACTAGCCTCAGAACTGCTGTTGGAAACAAACAAAGATCAAAGGAAAATGCTATGCTACTGTGATGGTCAAGTCAGCCATGAGAACCACCATTTTCTTATAAAAAGACAGAAGCAAAAGCAAATAGTATTACAGTACTAGTATCGCGTGGCACTAGGAGGATCACATGGTCAAGGAATCAATTAGGGGTACTGGTAGTACTCCATGAAAACTAAAATACTGGCACATCTACACTGATGTTTGGTCCGATCAAATTCTAGCCTGCGCACGGATCATTTGTCGTCCGGATAAACCAGGTGATATTCATCCGAGTCTACTTTTAACACATATTGTTTTTTGTCAAAAAACAATTTATCTTTGTTGCAATGTTTTTATGCAGGATAATTATTTATGACAAATGTATTGTTATGCCGCGGTCATGGAGCGCGTGCCAGCATAGTTCTGCAGTGGCATTCTTCCTGGCCATGCTGCTCGACGGATACACATGCAAATCGCCGCCCCTGCTGTTCGGTTTACATCCGTCCACGCATGCGGCCGACTCATTGTCCGCGCTGGTTTACAAACATCACGGCCGACTCACCCGTCCGCACCGGTTTACCACACTATGGTCGGTTCACCCGTGATTAATTTCAGCTTCATACAGTTATCATCAACTTCATGGCGGGTTATTTCCGGCCTAAACACATCAGGTGATACCCATATGAAATATATTTTATTAGCACATATTATTTTTATCAAAGAACAGTTTATCTTTGCCTTGGTCTGCAATACTGTTTATGCAGGACAAGTGTTCATTACAAATGAGGCGCTATGTTACGGGCACGGAGCACGCGCTAGCAACGTTCTGCACTGGCGTTTCGTCCGTGTCCTACCACCCGGTGAATGAACGTGAGAAGGTCGCCGTCCCTATGGCCCGGTTTACATCAGCTTGTCGGGACCGTGCCCGCGATTAACTCGCCCGTCTGAGCCGGTTTACGACACCGGTGCTGATCTTCCCCGTCCGCACCAGCTTACAATGCCGCTGCCGACTCATCTGTCCGATCTGCCTCTAATGTTGCGGTCGTCCTTGTTGTCCGTCTCTCGCGGCCTGGTCTACATCAACATATCGGGCCACACCTGTCTGCATGAGCTGTTTATTGAGTATGAGCAAGTCACAGCTTGGGTAGCCCGGTTTTTCTTTCAACAAAATGGAGGCAAATCATCATATACTATCAACCGCCGTCTGCACTGGGTGGTTCAATGGGCAGGCGCACAAATCTCCGCCACTGTAGTTTGGTTAACTTCAAATCACCAGTTGGAAGGAACCATTGGCCGAGTTGCTGACACGGCTCATACGGGATCATTTACAACCCGCCGCAGTCACCTCAACCTTCCGTGGATTCACATCGTGCTATCAACACCAATGATATACAAGTTATGCCGGTTTATATCACGGTCAAATATGGAGAATCTCAAGCCAACTCCTCGAGTTACCTTAAGACTTGGGGGCTACAATGATATGACTTAGCAAACGTTGTCGGTTTTCAGTGAAGTCAAGAACCCCAATACATTGGAGGGAAAGATAACCCGGTCCCGGATTCACATCATGCTGTCAGAAGATTTCCGGATTAGAAAGTATATGACAGTTACAAAATCCCGGCTCAATGAAGAAGTTTCGGGTCATTAGAAAAGGATTCCAGTTTACAATCTGGTACAAGGGAAATTTGTTCTCCGACAAAGCTCTGAAGCTCTCAAATCCGGTTTAAGAATTTCCAGTTCAAAAAGGAATTAACTTCTCGCAAGTTCGAGTTTAAAGGCCGTCAGAAAATTTCCGGCTAAAAATGAAGATTCCGGTTTAAAATCCGGTTCAAGGGAAAGATGTCTCCCACAAAGCTTTGAAGCTCTCAATATCCGGTTCAAGATCCCGGTTCAAGAAGAATTTATCTCTTGCAAAAAGTTAAAAATTGCTGAAGAGGACCTGTTGCCATGATGCGCGGTTCAAACATGGGTATCCCGCCTTACTGGCCTGACATATTATTGATCACATGGGGGCGTCTGCTTCATAAAGCGGGGTCTCTGTTCTTTTACATCATGCATGGTTACATGGAGTTATTCTGTCTTAAAGCGGCCTCCGGTTTACCCCTTGAAAATTTTATAAACATCACTTGGGGGCTTGGTCGTGTCCGAACCGATGCAACACCTTTTGATAGGCGAAAGCCACCAGATCACTTGGGGACATGGTCAAGTCTGAACCAGTCATGCCTCTTGATCGGCCTAAGGCCATAGAATCACTTGGGGGCTTGGTCGAACTCGAACCATTGCCACGCCTCTTGATCGGCAAAATGCCACGGTTTCATTTGGGGACCTGGCTGACTTGAACCATAGCTACACCATTGGGGAGCTTGGTCGTGTCCGACCATGGTAACACCATCTGATCTGCTCAATAAGCCTCTTTTTGCAAATGGTTTTATCATTGCCTTTGCTTCAATATTTTCCTTGATAACTGTTTCTTTTATTTTTGTTGCGTTTTTAAACTGACAATTCTTAAACTGGTTCGACTGTCAAATTACAAATTGACGGAACACGGTCAAATCTTAATCCGGAGGCTATCTGCCTGGTTTGATTTTCTGTTACCATCCTATTATGGAGTAAACCGGTGTTTATCAACCCGGCTCGGCTTTCAACTACAAGTTGTTAGTACACGATCAAGTTATAATCCGGAGACTATTAGCCCGGTCTGGTTTGACTACGAGTCGCTAGTATTATATGTGGTTAAACCGGCGTTTATTACAACCTGGTACGGTTTTATCATAAACCGACACAATATGGCAGGAGTTCTCAGTACTCAAAATCGGGGTTATTACCCCTATTACAAAAAGTTGGTAAACCAACGATGTGATTCAATGTCACAGGTATGATATATTTCATATTTGATTATTTTTAAGTGCAGCCTTGGTTATAAACCTAGGTTATATGTTGGGCATTATGAACCGTCCAACGGTAAACCGCCCGGACACTTTAAACTTGTTGTATGCAGAAACAAGTTGAATAAAGCATGATTATAAATCACCGGCGTTTACTAACCCTACCTGGCTTTCAACTATAAGTCGCCAGTATGATGATAAATTATCCGGTGTTTATTAAACCGGCCTGGCTTTAAGACGATAAGTCGCCAGTATATGATGAGAAATTATCCGGTGTTTATTAAACCGGCCTGGCTTCGGACTATAAGTCGCCAGTATATATTTGGATTGCGCCATTGGAATCATGCGCTTATAAATGATTGGGTTATATTATTCAAATAGCCAAACTTGGCTGAATTTTCATTATGATATTGGATGAATAAGATTTTCATACCGGATTATATTATCTTGAATAGCCAACATGGCTGGATTTTTATTATGGTTATTAATATTATGATTGAGGTTTTCAAAGTCGCTTTAGCGCAATGGATATTATTTTGTCGATGAATATGATTTATTTTGCAATGGAACGAATAGTCCCGAGTTGCTGCAGGCTTACGACCCGGCACTTGGGGGCTACACTATTCAAGTTGAGATTATATCAAATATGCAAGTCTCATGTCGCTGCAAGCATGCACCATGACACTTGGGGGCTAATGCAATGAGCCGGCCCTTGGGGGCTACCAATTTCTCCTGTCAACAATTCAAGGTACACAGGTTTTATTCCATTATATTATAGGATCCACTTCTCAGTTCATAAAGCACAAGGCTCTTAACCTTGTGGACGTGGGTTCAAGCCCCATGATGGGGGTTACATCATATGATATTATTGTCAATGAAGTATATATAAAGTCCCAGCTCAGTATTATCTTACTAAGCCGGCCCTTGAGGGCTACACATTGCTGATTCAAAATCTACATGATCATATCTACAAAGTCCCTGCTCATTATTGCATAATGACCCGACCCTTGGGGGCTACACTGGTCGAAATTTTTATGAGCATCAGGCAATTACAAATCCCAGGTTGCTGCAAGCATGACAACCCGGCACTTGGGGGCTACATAATATGGAGTATTCAGTTTTTACTAGTGACTGGGATGAACAATATGGATTTCTTCGAAAGTGGCAGTATTTATATTGAAGCAAGTCTTAAGCCATCACTTTGTTCTGCTCAATACTTGGGGGCTACAAGTATTATATTATTATCAAAGAAATATTTTCAAAATCTCTGTTTTGAGCAAACCAGATTGACCCGGCGTCACCAATTATTATGACCCTGTGTTTGCAACCCGGCATCATCAATAATCATAAACCGGCGTTGGCAACAATCAGGAACCGGAGTTAGCAACAATCATGACCTGGAATTATCAGTCATATAACCTGGCAATTTTTGGCAATGATAAACCGGCAAGTTCGGCATCTTCAAACCAGTTGAATATGAGATGAGTATTTCAAGACCCATATTTCTTAATCTGGCGCTTTGGAAGCCGACTCAAGTGGATTATTCTTCATAATATTTCTCTGTGAGAAACCAATGTCAGAAAATTGAGTATGAAGCTGGCTTATTGACCTGGATTTTCTAGAAGAAGGAAATGGCAAGGAATTAAGGATGATCAGATGCCGGTTTACAAGAATTCTTAACCTGGAGCATAATCTATCAAATTTGTTCTTGTATTTGTTTTACAGGATCAGTTTAACATGGATAAATCCAAATTAAACTAGGGGCTAATGTCGGGGATATACCCCACGGTGTAAACCGGCCGGACTTGGCGGTTTATCTGAAGACCCCGCTGACACTTGGCGAGTTACTGGCGACCCGCCCTGACCTGGCGGTTTACAAGCAACCCACCTAGTCATTATGACTCACTGGTGATCCGGCGTGCGGGACAGACGGATGACAAGGCCCAAGACCCAGAAGGCCGGTTCACGTTTAATGGTGGGCCGGTTTAAGAGGAAAGGCATGAGGAATATTTTCCTTACAAGGAGTTAAGACCAGGACTTGTATCCGGTTTGTATTAGAGATAGACTAGTCCTAATCCTAATAGGACTCCACATGTAAACCGCCCCTTCAACATATATAAGGAGGGGCAGGGCTCCCCAAAGAGGGGGAAGGGACAATCAACAAGAAACAATCTCTAGGGATAGACACAACTAGAGGGGAGCCGGTTTACAGCGACTCTCTCATGATCATAATGAGACCTAGCCTCAAACAGCATGTAGGGTTATTACCGGACGATGCTTCCCGGGGCCCGAAGCTGTCTAAATCCTCGTCTTGTGTGTTGCGTCTCTCGATTCCGCTCAACCCCTTCAAGCTACCACATAGATGTGTTGCCCTCACGACTAAATCCTCACCTTAGGACATCTGCCGTGACAATTCCACGACAGGCTCCGTATCGTAAAATGCGATGAATCCTTCTCTATGATTTTTTTTCTCCCCGAAAGTGAATATATGGAGTCAAGGTTGAGGTCGGTGGAGCGTCAGGGGGCCCATGAGGCAGGGGGCGCGCCCAGGTGGTAGGGTGCGCCCCCACCCTCGTGGATAGGGTGTGGGCCCCCAGGCATGGATCTTTCTTCCAGTATTTTTTATATATTCCAAAATAATTCTCCGTTGATTTTCAGGTCATTCCGAGAACTTTTATTTCTGCACAAAAAATAACACCATGGCAATTCTGCTGAAAACAACGTCAGTCCGGGTTAGTACCATTCAAATCATGCAAGTTAGAGTCCAAAACAAGGGCAAAAGTGTTTGGAAAAGTAGATACGATGGAGACGTATCATCGTCCACCTTTCCGTTGCCACTCCTACGACCGCCTTGTCCACGGCAACATGATTTATCCCCTGACCCAGCCGTCTGTCGTCTAGAGTCTTCTTCCCCGCCGCTGATAGCCATCGCACCCGCAGCACCCTCAACGTATCATCAAGGGCCTACACAGCATCGCAAGATAGGGGGTACTCTTCCATATGTGCTTAAGTAATTGATCTCACCCGGAAAATAGATCGTAAATTGTTTACTGTACATTTCTTGTCCGTACCAAATCGTAGTGGCTAGTTGAAAGGAAACATTGGTTGCGAAGTAGCTTTGTCCGGTTTGCACCTTCAGATCTGCCATGGAACGGTCACTATAGTCGTAAAGCTTATTATTTCCTCCCCTTTATATTCACTACCATCATCGTAGGTGCTTCATGTCATGCTAGAACTACTCCTCAAGACCTCAACCCATCAAGTGAAACAACATGCCACTCATAATTCCAAAGCTTAAGTGTTGAAATACGAATCTGATATGATGCTCATATTACTAAAACAGAGAACATTTAATTGGTCACCTAATGTTCCTATATTCGTTTCGAAAAGCTTCCCAATCCTTGGCTTTCCAACGATGCAACGGCATAACCACACGTTGCTTAGCAGCTGCAGACTTTTCACGGCGAGTGGGCTTGGTCGGAATCACAACTTCTTCTTCATCATGAGACACAACCGGGCGCAAGGTCCTTCGTGCCTTCTTCTTGGTCTTGCGAGGAGCAGAGCGAGAACTAGAGCCGCCTGAACACACACACGAAAAGAACACACAAAAACCCAACAAGGCTGAGAGATTGCACCCACTAGCAGAAAAGGAACAAGTTGCAACAACAGAGAAGATAGAACAGTGCTTAGTGGTTGATATACTCCGGTTGTACCGGATCTTCCACCGGTAGTACCGCTCCAGCGGTTGTACCGCCCGTAGGGGCGGTAGAACCGCTGACAGTGGCACTACCAAGGAAGATAGATCTAACCGAGGCATACGAATCACACAAGTAATATTCCGAATTCTAAGTGCTGCAAACAAGACAGGAGGCTAACAAAGAACTCTTCTAAGCCATAGATCGAACACTAAACGCGGAAAGATAAGTAAAGCCCTAGACAAGGAAGAACCCTAAAAAAATCTAGAGGCAACGAACACGAGGCATTACCACCATCCATGGGAAGAGATCGGGAGGCCTCCACGGAGAGAATCCACGGAGATCCAAGGATCCAAAGCACGAGACGCACTCCGGGGCAGGGGTAGAGATGGCCGGCGGCTAGGGCAAAAAAAGAGGAACGAGGACGAAGGGAAAAAGACAACCCTTCAGCCCCGTCGAGTATATATAGGCCCGTACACACGCCCCGGTAGAACCGCTTAGGGGAGCGGTTGTACTGCTCGTCTGGTACAGACCCGTGGATGGAGGTGGTACTTCCGATGCCTGGGAGGCAGCGGTAGTACCGCACGGCATCAACCGGTAGTACCGGACATGGGTTACCATGGGTTTGTGCGGTGGAACCGCCCAAGCACCGAGCGGAGACCCTTGGGACGGCACAACCCGGTACCAGCGGTAGAACCGCTCGTGGTACCAGTTGTACCGCCCGACCACCTAAGCCCAAGCCAAGATCAAAAGAGTGCAATCCGAAGAGAGGAAGAAGGGGCACAAAACAGGAGAGAAACAACACCCTAGGAGAACCTAACACAAAGAGCAAAGAGAGAAAGAGAGAAAACAACACGAGAACAACAAGGCTAACTCCAACCTCCCGAAGAGAGGACGGTGGCCGAGGCCACCTATGTTTGAGTCAATTGGTATGGCACCGCGAAGAATTATCCTTGGGTCCATCACCAAAACTCATCTTTGAAGCACAAGTACCATAAAAAATGGCTAATGTGAAAGACACAATCAATTTATGCATAATGGGGGGAGGGAGAGTTCATTGAGAGAACAACACTCCCCCTATGTCCATGCCTACACCTAAACTAGACAACAAATTGAGCGTGGTAGGGTGTGCAAGGGTTCAAGCCACATTGCTCGAATCAATGATATTTAGCTCATGCCTTAACTCGCGAAATCTTGCTTCATCTAAGGGCTTCGTGAAAATATCTGCAAGGTTGACATGAGTGTTGACATAGTTGAGCTCGATCTCTCCTCGTCTAATGTGATCCCGGATGAAGTGATACCGGATCTCAATATGCTTCGTCTTGAAATGTTGCACCGGATTGAGAGAGATCTTGATGGCACTTTCATTGTCACACCAAAGAGGCACTTTGTCACAAGTGACACCGTAATCCTTTAAAGTTTGCCTCATCCATAGGACTTGAGCACAACAACTACCGGCGGCAACATACTCCGCCTCAGTGGACGAGAGAGACACACAACTTTGCTTTTTGGAAGACCAACTTACCAAAGAGCAACCAAGGAATTGGCACCCTCCAGAAGTGGACTTCCTATCCACTTTGTCTCCCGCCCAATCGGAATCCGAGTACCCTACAAGCTTGAAGTTTGATCCTCTAGGGTACCATAGGCCGAAGTTTGGGGTATGAGCCAAATATCGAAAGATTCATTTGACCGCCACATAGTGACTTTCCTTAGGTGCGGCTTGAAACCATGCACAAATTCCCACACTCAACATGATGTCCAGTCTAGATGCACAAAGGTAAAGCAAGGATCCAATCATGGAACGATATACCTTTTGATCCACCACTTTACCATTGGGATCTAAGTCAAGTTGGCACTTGGTGGGCATTGGAGTGGAAGCCGGCTTGACGTCACTTAGCTTGAATCTCTTGAGCATGTCTTGAGTGTATTTGGATTGATTGATGAAGATTCCTTCTCTTCTTTGCTTCACTTCGAACCCTAGAAAGAACTTCAACTCTCCCATGGAGGACATCTCGGACTTTGAGGTCATGAGAGCGGCAAATTCCTCATTGAAAGCTTTGTTAGGAGAACCAAAGATAATATCATCAACATATAATTGGCACACAAACAACTCCCCTTTGACCTTATTAGTAAAAAGAGTGGGGTCGATTAGCCCAACTTCAAAACCACGGTCTTGTAACAACTCGGTAAGGTGGTCATACCACGCACGTGGGGCTTCTTTAAGGCCATAGAGTGCCTTATCGAGTTGATAGGCATGATCGAGAAAGTAGGGATCCTCGAACCCGGGGGGTTGCTTGACGTACACCAATTCATTAATGGGACCATTAAGAAAAGCACTCTTCACATCCATTTGTTGTAACTTAAAGTTATGATGAGAAGCATATGCAATCAACATGCGAATGGATTCAAGACGAGCAACGGGAGCAAAGGTTTCACCGTAGTCGATACCCTCGACTTGGGAGTAGCCTTGTGCTACCAAACGAGCCTTGTTGCGAATGATAATCCCATGGGCATCTTGCTTGTTCTTGAATATCCACTTGGTTCCAATGACATTATGGTTCCCCGTTGGCCTTGGCACCAATCTCCACACTTTGTTGCGCTCGAAGTTGTTGAGTTCTTCGTGCATGGCATTGAGCCAATCCAGATCTTCTAGCGCCTCATAGACCTTGTGGGGTTCCACACAAGAGACAAACGCGTGATGCTCACAATAATTTGCTAATTGCCTACGAGTGCTTACCCCCTTTCTTAAGCTTCCAAGCGCATTCGTCATGAGATGATCCTTGGTGGAGAGCTTGGATGCAATCTTGGTGGCACGACGCTCTAATTCCTCCTCGGTGGTGAGTTGAGGAGCGGTTACTTGATCATCTTGAGCGCCGTCATGAACTTGTTCTTGATCTTGAACTTGCTCGGGGGAGAGAACTTGACCTTGGGCATCACTTGGTGTGTCAACACCGTCTTGAGTATGATCTTGCCCTTGGTCTTGTTCATGAGGTTGAGGTCCTTCACTTTGTTCTTCGGAAGCGTGTGGGCCTTGCGTTGGTGATGGCTCCACTTGAGTGGAGCATTGTCCTTCTCCTTCGGCCACAAGGGGTTCCTCAATGGGTAGGATAAAACCAACACCCATTCTTCTTATGGCTTGAGGAGGAATTTCATCACCTACATCACAAGTGCCACTTTGCTCCACTTGGGAGCCGTTATTCTCATCAAACTCCATGTTACACGTCTCCTCAATAAATCCCGTGGATTTATTGAGGACACGGTAAGCATGAGAGTTCGTAGCATAACCAACAAATATGCTCTCATGAGCTCTAGCCTCAAATTTAGACAACCGAACACCTTTCTTGAGAATAAAACACTTACACCCGAATACCCGGAAGTACTTGAGGTTGGGCTTGTTACCGGTGAGTATCTCATATGGAGTCTTGTTCAAGCCCTTGCAGAGGTAGAGCCGATTGGATGCATGACACGCGGTGTTGATGGCTTCGGCCCAAAAGTTGTACGGAGACTTGAACTCCGCCATCATGGTCCTTGCCGCATCCATCAACGTCCGGTTCTTCCTTTCCGCAACACCGTTTTGTTGAGGGGTGTATGGTGCGGAAAATTGATGCTTGATTCCCTCATCACTAAGAAATTCATCCAAGGTGTAGTTCTTGAACTCGGTGCCGTTGTCACTTCTTATTGTCAAGATCTTTGCATTGTGTTGACGTTGTGCTTCATTTGCAAAGTCAATGACGGTTTGTTGGGTCTCGCTCTTCCTCTTGAAGAAATACACCCACATGTACCTTGAGTAGTCATCCACAATCACCAAGCAATACTTCCTACCTCCAAGACTATCGAAGGATGGAGGCCCAAAGAGATCCATGTGAAGGAGCTCCAAAGGCCTCTTTGAATAAATGATAGTCGTGGGAGGGTGAGCCTTCTCATGTAGCTTTCCTTCAATACAGGCACTGCAAGCACGATCTTTAGCAAAACTAACATTCATTAGTCCACGGACATGGTCCCCCTTGAGGATACTTTGCAAAGATCTCATATTGACATGGGATAAACGGCGATGCCAAAGCCATCCCACATCAACTTTAGCCATTAGGCATGTCGCGGTCTTAGTGGGTCGCTCCGAAAAGTTAATCACATATAGACCGTTCTCGACATGCCCAACAAAGGCTACTTTAAGAGTCTTGATCCACAAGAGGGCCACGGTATCGATATCAAAGAAAGTGGCAAAGCCCATGATTGCAAGTTGACGAACGGAAAGTAAATTGTATGCAAGGGACTCAACAAGCATGACCTTCTCGATCGTGAGATCATGAGAGATGACCACCTTGCCAAGTCCCAATACCTTAGAAGATGAGGTGTCACCCCACTCGACATTGGTGGGCATAGATGGAACCTTGTGCACGTCCACCACCAAGTCCTTGCTTCCGGTCATATGATTTGTAGCTCCGCTATCAAGCAACCATGATCCACCACCGGAAGCAAACACCTACAAGAGATCAATGCTTGGTTTTAGGTACCCATTTTGTAATGGGTCCTTTGATGTTAGTAACAAGGGTCTTAGGAACCCAAATAGACCATTCAATGTATTCATGAAGAGAACCAACAAATTTGGCATAAACATGCCCATCACTAGCACGGCATAACACATAAGAAGGATTAAAATCGCCGGCTTTGTTGGGAGGGGTGACATTGCCCTTCTTGACATTGTTCTTCTTCTTCTCCTCGGGGGCACTCTCTCCCTCCCTCACAAAGGTTTGCATGAGAGGAGGAGGTCGTTTGGTCTTGTCATTCTTCTTCTTGTTCTTGGAGTCGGGCACGTACCCAACCCCTTCCTTGGCCACAACTCCCTTTTGGTTGATCAAGAGATCGTTGAGGTTCTTCTTGCCTTGTATGCAAGTCGCAAGACCTCTCTCAAGTTGCTCCTTCAACTTAGCATTTTCCTCAACAAGATGTATATGCTCACAACACGGGTTAGTAACATTTGCATTATCAATTAAAACCATATGAGGAAAAGTTGCTTTCTCCTTAGTTAGCTTCACTTGGAGTTGATCATGAGACTCCTTGAGACTAGCGTGAATACCCTTCAAGGCCTTGTGGTCCTTGTCAAGTATATCAAACTCCTCTTTGAGTCTAGCAAGATCAACCCCGAGTTTGGCCTTCTTGGAATTTAGCACACGAGAAACAATGAGGTCATGATCATAATCTTTCTTTAACTTAGCATGATCAACGTTGTGTGACTCCTCAAGAGCCAAACGAAGACCACGCTCTTCCTCAAGAGCATTGGAAAGATCCGAGATCTCATCGGCATAGTCACGACTATGCCCTTCCAGCTTAGAGATGGTGTCCTCGTGAGCCTCGATCATGTCATTGGCTTCACCAAGTTGTTCCAAGAGAGCAACAAAGTGCTTCTTGGATTTTCCCTTGAGTTTGCCCATAAAGGCCTCAAACTCGTTAGCCTCCACATTAGCTCCCTCAAGTTCATTAATGCAATCCGTCAGGGAAGGATGATTAATGATGGTAGTTTTGATGTTGGAGGTTACCTTGTTGGTTGCTTTAGCCATGAGGCACTTGGCAGTGATGCTCTCGTTGGGTGAGTCGAAGAGAGACACCCGTGACGTTGCTGCAATGGAAACGGAGGCCATGGCAACCGACTCATCATCTTCATCATCGTCATTATCCTCATTGTACTCTTCTTGCACAACCAAAGCCTTGGGAGGAGCCTTCTTGGAGAAGTTGTTCTTGTTGGGGAACAACTTGGCCTTGTCCTTTCGGATGAGCTTGCCACCATTGTCTTCCCTCTTCTCATACGGGCATTCCGCAACGAAATGACTCACATTGCCGCAATTGTAGCAAGTCCTTACACGTTGCTTGCCCCTTGTACCACTCGAGTTGTTTTTGCTAAAGTTTGTCCTCGAGTTTTTCTTGCTCCAAAATTGCCTTGAAGCAAGTGCCATGTGTTCATGATATGCATACTTCGTATCTTCGGGGTTGCTCTCCTCTTCTTCCTCTTCTTTGTCTTCCATGATGAGCTTGGCCTTCAATGCAAGGTTAGGCTTCTTTGCCCGTTGAGAACGGAGCACCGCATTATCGGCGGTCTTGTCCAAAATGTTCATGGCCACAAACTCATCCAACACTTCGCTTGAGGTCAAAGTGTGGAAGTCCGGTCTTTGACGAATGACGGAGGACATGGCCTTGTGATAGGGCATCATTGCCTTGAGGAATTTGCGCTTGATCCAATTGTCATCCGTGTCCTTGCTCCCGTGATCTCGTAGTGAGACCGCGAGTTTGGTTACTCTCCGATAGAGCTCACGAGGTTCTTCATCTTCCTTCATTGCAAACTCATTGGCCTCATCTTGTACCACTTCATAGTTGGAGTGTTGAATGCTTGCGCTTTCCCGGTAGAGAGACACGACACAATGCCATGCATCTTTGGCCAAGGCAAAAGGACGAAGATGAGGTAGGTCTTCAGGTGGAATTGCATCTTGAATGATGAAGAGAGCATTCTCATTGAATTGATTGTCCGCGGCTTCTCGAGGAGTGAAGTTGCTTGGATCATGTGGATAGAAACCTTCTTCAATGATTCTCCAAAGGATAGTGTTCACATGATTTAAATGATGTTTAAAGTGCTAAACCCAAGAATCAAAATCCTCATTTTTCACAATCTTAGGGGGAGGACCGGCATGATTCAAATGAGTGGAAGGAACCGGTCCACCATAAACAAGTGGTGGTTCCACATGGGCAAAGATGTCGGTGCCATTCTTGCCACTAGAAGAAGGAGCCTTTTCACTACTAGCTTCCCCCTTGTCGGGGATAGCATCCGTCACCTTGTTGGTGGGATCACCCACTTTCAACGGTGTGGTGGATAGTTTAAGACCCTCAAGAAATTTAGTAAACATGCTTTCGACTTCGGTCGTCATGGAGGCTTTCAATGTCTCCAAGGCCACATTGAACTCCTCACGAGAGATCGAAGTTCCCCCATCTCCCGTAGATGAGATCGGATTCACACCGGAGTGTTCCTCCACACCGTCTACAGTATCAACCATACTCTTTGGACGGTAAAGTCCTTAATAAAGAGACGAGGCTCTGATACCAATTGAAAGGATCGATATGGTTGACTAGAGGGGGGGTGAATAGGCAACTAACAATTTTTAGCTTTTCTTTAACAATTTAAACTTTGCATCAAAGAAGGTTGTCTAGATATGCAACTAGGTGAGCAACCTATATGATGCAACGAGGATAGGTACACAAGCAAGCAAGAGATATGAAACAAGTAAGCTTGCTCAAATAAAGGCGCGAGATAACCAAGAGTGGAGATGGTGGAGACGAGGATGTGTTGCCGAAGTTCCTTCCCTTTGAGAGGAAGTACGTCTCCGTTGGAGCGGTGTGGAGGCACAATGCTCCCCAAGAAGCCACTAGGGCCACCGTATTCTCCTCACGCCCTCACACAATGCGAGATGTCGTGATTCCACTATTGGTGCCCTTGAAGGCGGCGGCCGAACCTTTACAAACAAGGTTGGGGCTCTCTCCACAACTTAATTGGAGGCTCCCAACAAAACCATGAAGTTTCACCACAATGGAATGTGGCTCCGAGGTTACCTCAACCGTCTAGGGTGCTCAAACACCCAAGAGTAACAAAATCCACACAAGAAAGTATGGGGGAAGCAAATATCCTTTGGTGGAAGTGAAGATCTAGGTCTCCACCTTCAATCCCTAGCAAATCAACAAGTTTGAGTGGCTAGAGAGAGAGATCGGGCAAGAGAGCTTGAAGGGCATTAATGGTGGAGTGAGAGAGGTCAAAGGTGGGAGTGGTATGTGGGAGAAGCCCCCTTAAATAGTCACCGCACATTTCCAACCGTTACTGTGTTTTTTGCACTGCAGCGGTACAACCGGTCCTCGTCCCGGTACAACCGGGACTCACGGTGTAACTGCAGAACCCTACCAAGCGGTACAACCGGACAGGCGGGCGGTAGTACCGGCTAATAAAAATAACCGGACTAACCGCCTGGCTACCGCACAACCACTGCATCAAAACAGGAGCTTGACCGGTACTTGGGCGGTGCCTGGCCGGAACAACCGCATGGCCTTGAGCTCTTGGGCGGCTAAGTACTGAGCGGAAGAACCGCTCGGACCACCGGTGGTACCGGTCATCGTGGAACGACCAAACCAACCGGGCCACTACCGCCCAAGAACCGCATCAAACCAGAAGCGAGAGCGGTACTTGAGCGGTGCATGGACGGAACCACCGCCCCAGCTGTTGCAGAGCATGGTGGCGGTACCACCGCCCGGAGGCAGCGGTACAACCGCTCGAGCAAAGCTGGTGAGCGACAAGACCCAGCGGTACAACCGCTGCAGAGAGCGGTACAACCGCTGGGCAGAAACAGTGAGCAGAAAAGAGGGGAAGAGGCAAGGAAAAACTCTCTCTCCCACACACACCTGAGGAAGGCAAAGAGAGGGTGAGAAAAGTGTACGTGAACTGATTCCCCCAGAGCTTCCTAATGAGGATTCCCCTCTTGATAGTACGGGTACTCTACGACCAAAGAAAATAAAAGCGTGGAGGACACGTCTTCGATCTTTTCCTTCGAGAGGCAATAGCAATCCGATGTAAGCCTAAGCATCGAGAACCTGAAACATATAGCACATGATTAGACCACAAAGGGTTGTCATCATCATCCAAAACATAAAGTAGGGAAATGCCCTTTCAACAGTCAACACTATACTCATCATGCTTATAGTTTCCCCATTTTATGATGACCACAGTCAGCCTACGTGGTCTGTGTCGTAATATCACTTCTCCACCCATCGAGCTAAACAAGCTTAGTTGAACAAATTCAAATCTGATATTATGCTGATATTAGTAAAACTGAGAGATGTTTAATTGGTCAGCTAAATGTTCCTACTTTAGTTTCAAAATGCATGTGAGCCACATATGGAGAGACTGGAAGGAATACTATTTCTCTGTGTGCTCTGGTTCATCATGGGTGGGCAACCGACATTGTATAGAAAGATTTGTAATATCTTCAATCTGCTTGATCTTCTGCTCTTCTTTAAGATGATCCTCTTCTCTTCTTTAATAAGTATGTTCCTTGTTGGGAAGAGTGTCTGATACATTTGCAGTCGACTGGTCAGGTCGAGTTGTTCTCCCTCAGTATATTTTGAATATGTCAGGTCAGGTCGACTTGTTCTTCTTTACTATATGTTGAAGCTGTCATCTGCAAAGTATCATCACTTCTGGAGCTCTCATATTTCGAGTAGTAGGCCACATTATATTAATGCACACACTGAGTTACAGCATGCATGGCATCTCTCAGAAGAATTGCAGAGATAGCACAAAGGGGTTTACAGGGAGGCAGTATTGGATTAGAATCACTTCTGCATTACAAAGATAATCTCACTTGTTTTCATGCATGTTAGGTACTGAACATTATCAAAATGAATATGAGAATGGGCGCACGATAGGAATATTGTAGAACAATCCACCAAGTATTACGGTGGGTGAACAAATTACTGTCGAGCAATTGA
Organism: Triticum dicoccoides; assembly: GCF_002162155.2. Classification (NCBI taxonomy): domain Eukaryota; kingdom Viridiplantae; phylum Streptophyta; class Magnoliopsida; order Poales; family Poaceae; genus Triticum; species Triticum dicoccoides. Next base: position 454,172,629 of record NC_041386.1, on the reverse strand, counting down.
TAGAAAGTGCATAATTATGAGAATATCTAGGCATGATCATGTATATAGGCATCACGTCTGCAACAAGTAGACCAAAACAATTCTGCATCTACTACTATTACTCCACACATCGACCGCTATCCAGCATGCATCTAGAGTATTAAGTTCATAAGAACAGAGTAACCCATTAGGCAAGATGACATGATGTAGAGGGATAAACTCAAGCAATATCACTACTGGAATCAGCTTCTTTGTCGTCCGCCATGGCAGACGGCAAAGGCATAGATCACGGACGGCAAAATTCTTTGCCGTCCGCTAGCGGACGGCAAACTGTCCGGATGAACACGTGCCAGCAAAGGCCTTCTTTGCCATCCGCTTCCTAGAAACGGACGGTAAAGGATTATGCCGTCCGCCATCCGAGGCCAGCAGACGGCAAAGACAGCAGACGGCAGTGCGGTGGCATGAGAGCCATTAGGGGGTTAACGGTGCTCTTTGCCATCTGCCAGCGGATGGCAAAGAGTCGAAGCTCTATGCCGTCCACTGACAGACGACAAAGAGCTCAGCTAGGCAGCACTTGGAAGCTGTGACGTGTCTAGCTATGCCGTCCGCCAGCAGACGGCATAGTTGGTCACTTTGTCGCCTGCCAGCAAACGGCAAAATGACCAAATAGGCAGCCAGTGTTCCCAGTTTGCACAGGTGACTGCCACGTGTCCTCTTTGTCGTCTGCTAGCAGACGACAAAGAGGCTATATATCCCCTGATTTTATTTAAATCCCATCAATTAGGCATGGTTTCAAACACAGATATACATGCATACATATCCAACATGTCCAACAACATATTTCATCAAATCCAACAACATAGTTCAACAAAGTCCAACATATCCATATATACATAACCAAAAACAAGTTTCCAACAACATATCCATATAGACATACATATCCAAACAAGTTTTCATAAACAACAAGGAAGCACCAGAAGAATAGTACATCCCATGAATCCAAGCTTCCTCATGTAAAGCAAATCTGCAAATTGGGAAAGATGAAAGTTAGAAGAAGAAGAAGAAGAAGAAGAAGAAGAAGAAGAAGACTAGTTAGAAGAAGAAGAAGAAGAAGAAGAAGAAGAAGAAGATTTTTCTTCTTATCTTTCTTTTTCTCCTCTCCTCTTCTTTATCTTCTTCTTCTAACTAAGGCAGGTAAAAATGTCATTTTATTGCTAAGCTAGGTAAAAATGCTAAGTGTAGGTCATTTTAGAGCTAAGCTAGGTAAATAGGTCATTTTGGAGCTTAGTAAGGTTATTATGTCATTTTCGAGGAAAATAAGCTAAGTCTATATCATTTTGGAGCTAACAAAGATTATCATGCCATTTTTTTACCTAAGTATGCTAAGTATGCCATAAATGAATTGAATAAGCTAAGTATAGATCATTTTTTATCTAACTTAGGTAATTATGCCATTTAGGAGGAAAATAAGCTAAGTATCCATTTGTAAAGCAAAACACTAGAGAAAACTTACCCTCATCACAACAAATGTGATGAAGATCGCAACTAAGGTAACAATTGATCCAACGGCATAATGATACCAAGCCTCATTATCAACGGCATATTTTCTAATCTTCTTAAGCTTCAGGCGCATTGCATCCATCTTCAAGCGCATTGCATTCATCTTCATCTTGTGATCATCGATGACATCGGCAACATACAACTCCAATGTCATCTTCTCTTCTTCAATTCTTTTAATTTTTCCTTTCAAATACTCATTTTCTTTTTCAACTAAATTTAACTTCTCGACAAGAGGGGCCGTTTCAAATTCCGGTTCACATACCTCCTAGATTAAAATATCTCTATGTAAACTTGATGGCCATAATTGTCATAAATGCGAAATGCAACAAATAGTTATGAAAGAGAATTTACCACATCCGAATCATAAAGCGGGCGAGGGCCGATCGGGACGGACATCAATACCATGGCACTATGTATAAGAAACGATCATACAAAGTAAGAAAATTATAAATACCAACTGTATAAATCATACAATCATACAAATAACTATATAAATCAAGTACAACATAAAATTTGAATACCTAATAATCACTATCGGTAATGACGTGCTCATCATCATCATCACTAATAAAAGCATCATCATCATCAGCATCGGTAATGACGTGCTCATCATCATCATCATTAATAAATGCATCATCATGTGGAAGGCCACCTTTACGTAATCGTTCAAGCATTGACAGGTCATCTGCAGCAGTAAATTCTTCTTCTTCCGGCTCTTCTTGTTCCGGCTTAGGGGTGAAGTCGGATTCACTATCGTTGTCTACTTCAATATTCTAGGATGGAGTAGAGCGGTTCTTGAAACATTTTTTGGAAAGACGTGTTTCTTGGAAGAATTCTCCTTCGTCATATGTGTCTTGGTTAATGTGAGGTTCATAATCCTTTTCATTGGGGGGAGGTGATCTAACATGCGGCGGCACTTCATAAACGACGTCCCAACCACTGAGATTTGGATCACTTTGACAGGCCCACGGTAGATAGAAAACTTGGGTTGCATGTTGAGCTGTAATATAGACATCGGGAACATCCAAATGGGTGCTTTGTTTGATTTTGACTAGCCCTATATGTTCATGAGTCCTTCTAGTCTCCCTCGGCTGGAACCAATAACATCTGAAGACTACGACGTTTGGTGGGTTTTCACCATAGAATTCAAGTTCATAAATTTCTTTAACGCTTCCATAATACTCGATACCTCCTTCGCCGATAGCAGAGACACAACAATTTGTAGACTTTCGGTCGGCCATAGATAGCTCTTTGCCATAGGTACGAAAGTGATACCCATTGATGTCATATTTGTCAAATGAACGTACCTTATAGTCAAAACCATTAGCTACTTGTCTCAATTCGGCATCCATAATCTCTGAATTAGCCTACAAGTTTAATACGAAAGGATTGTTGCATTAGTGGCAAATTAGCCAAAGAAATGAAAGGGTCTAATGGAAATTACCGTTTTTTGAACCAAGAGATGAAACCGGGATATTCGGCTCCTTGTTTTGCCAAAAGCTCATACTCTTCGACAGAATCCTTTTGGATCACCGCTCCATACAAGAATATGGCGACGTATCAACTGCATCTAATATCCAGGAATAAGAGAAGTTCAAAGGAATTAGAAGTTGTGAAACAATGTACCGAGATCTTACTTGATGTACGGCCGCACTTCTGTTAGGTTGTTGAAGACATACCGCGAAATGGTCTGCCATTCTTCAACATCGAACCTTACTGGTTTCCAACCACTGGCTAGTGCGAGATTCCCTTTGAATAGGTTGAGGTTGGATTGACCCTTTTGAGGTTCGTCAGCATTGTACCGAGGCTTCGGATTATGCAAATGACGATTTTTGGCTTCGTAGTGTGATGTCACGAAGTTTGCCGCCTCCTCAGTGATGAATGCCTCCTCCATCGATGCTTCTATACTACATTTATTTTTACATTTTGCTCGAAGCATCTTTTGCATCCTCTCAGTTGATTAGCACCAACGATTTTGCACGCCCCTCCCCCCAATCGTGCCTCGGTCGGGAGATGCAAAATCAAGTGTTGCATTGGATTAAAGAAGCTTGGCGGAAATATCATCTCTAACTTGCAGATCAACTCCGGCGCCAACTGTTCCATTTCTTCTAGGAGGCCATGCGATAGTTATTTTGCACAAAGAACACAGAAGAAATAGCTTAGCTCTGCTAGTACTAGCCATTCATCCTCATGGATGAAGCCACGTAACATCACCGGCATTATCCGCTCAATCCATATGTGCCAATCATGACTTTTTAGACCAAATATTTTAAACTTTTGAAGACTCACTCCCCTCTTTAGATTTGTTGCATACCCATCGGGGAACATCAACTACATTTTCACCCACAAAATAATTTCCTTCATAGCTGGCCTTCCAAGATTGAACCATGCCTTTCGCTTCGTCCAGTTCCCCTTTCCTTTCGGTTCTTTCATCTTTTGTAATGGTCTATCACATAGCTCCTCTTGATCGACTCTAGCCTTAGTATTATCCTTTGATTTCCCCTCTATGCCGAACAATGTACCAAAAATGGCTTCGGCGATATTCTTTTCAGTGTGCATCACGTCGATGTTGTGTGGGCAAAGGAGGTCTTTGAAGTAAGACAGATCCCAGAAGCATGTCTTGTGAGTCCAAGCGTGTTCCTTATTATACCCCTTGAAATACCCTGGACGCTCTGGATCTGGCTTGAGAGCGTTTAACTGATCTAGGGTCTGTTGGCCTGTCAACGCAGGTGGTGCAGAGTGCTTGACAACTCTACCTTTGATGAAGTTCTTCTTGTCTTTCCTGAACTTATGGCCAGGATGTAGAAACGGTCTATGCAAGTCGAAGCAACTATACTTTCGCCCTGTCGTCAGCCAACGAAACTCAAGAGATCCCTTGCATGTGGGGCACGGGAACCTTCCATGCACACACCTGCCAACGAATAGCGAATACGCCGGCAAGTCATGCGTTGAGTACATGTACCAGGCACGCATTATGAAGTTCTCTTTGCTAAAGGTGTCGTATCTCTTGAACCCATTATCCCAAGCCTCTTGCAATTCGTCCTTAAGCGGCTGCATGTACACATTCATATTCTTCCCTGGATAGTTGGGCCCTGGAATTATCAACGTCGGGAAAATGTTCTTTCTTTGCATAATCTGCCCGGGGGGAGATTGAGTGGAATGACAAACACATGCCAATAGCTGTATGGGGTTGCATCTGACCAAACACACTGAACCCATTTGTGCTAACGACGACTCGAGGGTGCCTTGGATCTGTCATTTTTTCCTTATGTAATGCATTGAAGCGCTTCCACGCTTCACCATCCGATGTGTGCACCATCATCACATTCCCATCTGCATCTAGATCGGTTCTTTTGCCTGTTTTGTGCCATGTCATCTGTTTGGCCGTCTCTTCGACCATGAAAAGACATTGAAGTCTTGGTACGATTGGCATATACCGAAGAACATTAATGGGCATTTTGTTCTGCGTCTTCTCACCCATACCGTTGTCTACCACAACATACCTGCAAGAATTGTAAATGGGACAATAGTTCAAGTCCTCATACTGAAGCCTAAATAAGACACATCCTTTCTCACAGGCATGTATCTTCTCATAGGGCATCTTAAGAGCACAGAGGATTTTGTCAGACTGGTACAGGTTTGGAGGTAGCACATGGCCTTTGGGTAGAAATCATTAGAATACTGTCATCATCGCGTCGTAGCATTATCTGCCCAAGTTGAATTGAGCCTTCAAAGCCATTATTTGTGAGATGGCATCCAGCTGACAAAGCTCAGTGTGCTCATGGAGAGGACGTTTTGAGGACTCCAACATTTCAGTGAAGGCCTTTGCAGATTCCTCCATCTCCTCGTCTGAGTCCCGAGCATCGTCAAAGTCTTGCACCACGTCTGCGGTCCCGGTACCATGCTCGTCGGTGCGACGACGAACCACCTTGGCTCTAGCACGTTGGGCAGACTCACCATGTAATGTCCAGACCGTGTAACCAGGCATAAAACCAAACTTTTACAGGACTTTACTCATTTCAAGCTCGTCCCTCTTTTTATAGTTGTCGCAACGGGCACAGGGGCACCAGCTTAATTCCTGGCCATTTGCAAATGCGGCTCTAACAAACACCTTGGTTTCTGTTAACCATTCCTCGGTCCATACTTTCTGACTAGTGTAACCGGTGTACATCCATGCACGATCACTAATATTGACTTCTTACTGGACACACAAGAAATATATACATAATTAAGCAAACCATATCCATCAGTTAATGGAGTTTGTCAGTTTTATTACATCCATGCAACCTACACGCTAATAGGTAAAGATAGGTCCTAAGCCCACCCCAAGTATGTGTAGATTGGGTTCATTTTCCCATGCGCTACTACGGATCCGACGCAAAATTTTGGCAGCACCTCCCCGATGTTCTCCTGACACACGTCTTGGCAATAAGCAGAGAGGATGTGTACCCGGACAACAACAGGGAGGCACAGACGAAATTCTGCATCGAATCCGGAGTATAGCATATGGAAAACAAACCCAATCTACACATACTCAGGCTGTCTATGGATAACATTGGATAATTCGAAAGAATCATGATTATAATATGCAAATGCATGCATATTTATAGATGTAACCCTTTCGAATGGGAGATGCATAGTGGTTACGCATACTAATGATTGACACCTATAGCTAGCAAGTTTCATCGGGAGATGTCACTTGTGCTCACCAACGAACGCAGGGGCGGAGCTCGTCGAACACTAGACCCTCGCAGCAACGAAATAACTGCACATTTAAATCCAAAGATGAGTAACATAGCAATTTTGTTTCTTCCGTTGACCTAACTAAATATTGATAACAGGACGAGCGGGTTAGGGGGTCCTTGGCGTCGATGGAACCCTAAATAGCAAGTATCATCGGTGCGAGATACATGTGGCGCTCGACGTTGAACACTAGATCCACATTCCACAAGTGAAGCCGGCATCCGGCGTCCCACAACAATAGTTCTGGTGGCCGATGACGGTCGAACACCATCGTGAATTTGTCTGGCAGCCTCTGCGATGAGGATTAAAGCCAAGTTTTGAAATTTCAAACAACCAAACCGACTTGAGTCAGTTTGGGTATTTCAAGTTTCAACACTTGCCTTTTAATCGTCATCGCAGATGCTGCCAAACAAATTCGCGATGGTGTTCGACCGCCATCGACGCCGAGAACAGTTGCTTTGGGACGCCGGACATCGGCGTCACTTTTGGGACATGGATGTAGTGTTCGACACCGACGGCCACATGTATCTCGCACCGACGATATAGTTGCTATTTAGGGTTCCATCGACACCGAGGAACCCCCTAATTAACCTGCTCGTCCCCGGGCGCCCCCTTTTCCTACTTATTTTTTCATCTTCATCTTCAACTTCTACTTCTTTTTTCATCTTCTTCTTCTACTACTACTTATTGTTCTTTCTTCTTCTTCTTCCTCCTCTTCTAATTTTTCTTTTTATTTCATCTTTCTTGATTATTCTTAAAAACAGGAAAAAACCTAAACAAAACTGTAAACTAAATGTAACCTAAAATAAACTAAATTAACCTAAACTAACCTAAATAACCTAAACTAAACTAACCTAATTAACCTAAACTAAACAAACATAAACTAAATCTAAAAACAGAAGAAAAAAACTCACCATGATGAGGGGCAGGGCGGCGACGGGGCGGGGTCGGGCGGCGGCAGCTCGGGACGGGGGCGGGTC